>NC_056472.1:7162214-7533404 GCF_008729295.1 Plectropomus leopardus
CTCTTGTGTGGAGTTTAAATATGACACTTTGTTGACTTTGCAAGACAAGAAAAAACGAAGACTTAAGCCAGATTTCACTTAAAAGTTAATTTATACAATAATACTGTTAATAAATTGATACCTATTCTCTGCCGTCCCCTTTTAAAGCCCTTCATTTCTGTCCTGTTAGGACTCTCATCTTATATATTATTTCATAACTTTTCTTGGTGTTAACTTTTTGCAGGTTTTTTCTTGTGTTAATTATTCAATAGAATGCGTCCTGCTGCATTGATGCATTTTATATTATTCTGTAAAACACACAGTTATACATTATATAAATATGTATAAACTAAAAGGGAAACATGAAAGAAAAAGGGAAAGAAGAGAAAAATGTGTTGTACGGGAAGTGCAGTTTTAACAGGGAGAAAGTAAATATGTATAAATGATTCATTACATTACCTTGAAAAATGAAAAAAAGTGATATTGAAATTTTGTGTTGATAGAAAATGATCTTTTGATCTTTGAACTTTTCTTTTGATTACCTTCTAATGCAATAATGTTATAGTTGTATCATTACTTAAAATTATATGAGTTAAATATTGAAAGTGTGAAACAAATGTAACTGCTCTATTATGTAAAGAAAATTTAGATAATTAAATGTGCTAAAAATGCGACAAAGATCAGATTTGAATTCAGGATATTTTACGCATATTTACGGATATCAGAGATGCATTAATTATATGGAATCATATCTGTCGGGTATCAGGTACATTTATATGTGATATCTGAAACAGGATATGTTAAAGATGCTGGTAATATATTAAAAAAAATCAACACATAGATCCTAAGAAGATTATATTGTAGGATATTTTATGTATATTTCATGGATGGGTATCCTGACTGGATTTTTCAGGGTCCAATTTTGTCTGTTTATGTCAAGGTAGAATCCATTAAAGATGCAATGTGTATTCTTGTGGATATTGTCTGCATCTCTGACATAAACAAACATCACCTTGGATAGCTCTGTATTTTCTGGTCGTTTGTCAGGCGAATGACTGGTCAGCACCTGCCATGTCCACACAGTAAGTGCATGAGCAGCGTCATCTGATAATGTGGCCTGACTTGTTGCATGTGCATAAAATGCTGCAGGACGGCTTCAGGTTGAAACGCTGCCGGTCACAACGTAATATAAGAATCGGAGGGCACTGATAGGGTTTGTGGGAGGGGCGCTGAATGAGTCCCACACACAAACAGTGGACTTTCATGCAGTACTCTGGTGTTTGCTTCCTGTTTGAATGTGATCTTTTTTTTCCACGTGCCCCCTTCCCGTAATCCTAACCAGCCGTGCCAGCATGTGCATTTGTTGACGTCCTGGCGTTGCTTGCTGTGTGCTTGTGTTATCTAAACATAACCACTTGCCATGTCATCCCACTATGTACATTTGTTGACATCGCAGTAGTGCCATCCTGGAACATAAACAGCAGACACAGAAGGATAACTAAAACATAATAGGAAGACACGGAGGTCCACTGCAAAGTGGCAACGTGATGAGTTGGTATGAGAACGTGTTTTTATATCAGCATCTCCCGTTTTCAGCGAGCTATAATTACTGGGTTGCCATATGAGTCTGGTGGCTTTGACAAGAGCATTGATGTGGAACTGAAGCCATAAAGGCTTTCCTGTGGAAACTGACTGACTGAGGGAAAGGATAAGTTGCTTTCAGTATAACGTAAACATAAGCTGATATTTTTAGGTGGGACTTTCTTCAGGTGGCTAAAAATGTTTTGTTGCTGACCCCCATGTTCAGCATTAGATTGCTTAGCTTCTGTGTAAGACTGTAGCCTGCTTCTCCAAACTAAGAGCAAGCTGACTGACATCTACGGTATGTAATATACTGACTATTATTAAGTACCTTATACAGCTCCACTTGATCTATCCCTTTAAGAAACAATTACAAAAATATATAAACAGAAATACAATAATACAGACTTTCTATGGTGTAGAAAAACACTACTGTAATACAATATATATGCATTTTTCTTCAAACTATGTTTTGCATTTATCTTCAAAAGAGCAATCTCACACATACAGTGACAGTACACACTGCTGTGCTCCCATGTAATATAGATATGTCATATTTCTATTATAAACTTGATTTAAGATCTTGATAGCCAACTGGAGATATTGGTAATCATTCTTTTTTATTGTGGTATCACTGATGCTGATATACAGTTTCTGGCAGCGCTGGCGCTTTTCAAGGCTACTCACCTTGTCCTCATCATAAAATAAAGCCGACAGGGTGATTACAGAAGGGGGCAGCACAAACAGACATGTCAGGACCTGCTGACTGCACACCAGTGACAAAACGATTGACAAGTGCATCTGATAAACAGATGAACATGTCAGGCTCGTTGCCAGGGTGCGATGATGTACAAATACTGTGGCTGGCTGGATTTATTCGAGCTACTCTGAGGCACTGTAGCTTAATAATGTAACACAAATACATGCCCATATTGACTGTATTGAAATTTATACGAAGCAAACAAACACAAACATAGATAAATTAGTACTGGTGAATTGTATATTATTCAGCAGTACAGTTAACCCTTTTAAACCTGGGTCGACATCACTTTTCTTGTCACAAGTCTTTCACAAGTTTTTTAACCTTTGAACTGGCTTGATTTTTTTTTTAAAAGGCAATGACAAACTTGGCAGGAAAGGCCCTACAAATTGCAAGAGCCTGACAGATATATAAAATTACTTTAAAAAGAGTTAAGAAAAATGTCCATAGAACTATATTTACAGTTATCAGAATAAAATGAAAAAGAAATTATTTTAGTTAAAATATTTAAGCACCTTTCATCAGGTCATGTCCTTGTTTTTTTTGTTTGTTTTTTTAAACTTGATCATGTTTTTTTGATTGTTTTGTTTTGTATTTGCTGTTAATTTAGGTAATTTTCTTGTAATTTTTTACCAAATATCTTGCAAATTTCTGGGTTATTTCTTAAGTTGATCATTGCCTTTTCTCTTCTTTTTTTCAGAGAAACCTAGCCAGTTGGCCCAGCTTTTGAAGGGCCTCATTTCACTGCATTTTGACTTGTCATAGCAAGTCACACACAGGTGTAACTTATAACTTAAATGATGGCTTCCCTCCATGTAGATGTTTCAGTAAGACATGACAGTGAGCCAGCAGGCATGGAACATGCACACCAGCATATATTTCAATATTAGTTACACCTCTGCTTTTTACTTTAAGACATTTCAAAGTGGCTGATAACAATGTGCATTGTACTTATTACCTATTACTTATAAGATACAAGAAAAGTGTTCTTTATTGTTCAAAGACCGGTGTATTATGAGTGTGGTTTTAGAAGTTCATCTAAAATAGATAACACATTGACAGTAACACAATGTTAAAATATTCACCTGCATTTTTTTTTTTTTTTTAATTGTAAAATGTGTTTCTTACAAAATGACTGTATTTAGACTGCTGTTGCAGTGTTTCAGTGATAGTGATTAACAAAATGTTGACAACAATGCTTTGAGTTAATTATAGCCACATCATGAGGTTGGCTGGCACAAACTTAACATGCTGGGTTACATTACTGCAGCAACCAATTGAAACAATTTCAACATTTAATTTCGAACAACCAGATAACTTTCTAAGCAATCCATCAGTAGGAATGTGTAATTATTTTTTAAACATACTATTCAAAATAATAACATTTAACAATATAAACATTGTTTTTAATCATTTAAAACAGTTTAATATTTGAAAATACAGTTATAATTACAGTTGGTTGCTAAGATTTTAGCCAACTTTGTAGCAAAATTATGTTAGCCAGCTGCTATTGCTCAAGACACTTTCTACTCTTTCATCAAAACTAATGCAATTCCTATGTCTGTTAACTACAAGTAACACTTTTCCAAAATCTGATTTAATATATGTTTAGTCCATGCAGAAAAATATATGTTTGGTACTCAGAATTCTCTCTCTTTCACATGCCCCCCTCCAATCTTGAAACTAAACCTGCATCATTGGAAATATGTAAGCACAAAATTGCAGAAGATTTGTATTCTCTGCATCACTCCATTTATTGCTCTCAGAAGTAATCCCATACTCCAGCTGCCAAATGTGCTGAATGTATTTTGGCTGGCATTAACAGTAAAGCTCTGTCTGTTGTATCATAATATTCTGCCTAAAACGGACGCCCCATCTCTTAATCTTCCAGATATTAAAAACTTTTTCAGAAGCTGTGACCACGCAGCGACAAGTGTGAGTCGCTGCATTTGTAAACAGACAGCAAGGGTGTAAAACAGAGGCTTTTTAATGAGACGCTGTTCATGAATAGGGCCTGACACAAATTAAAAATAATGGCAAGACTTGTTCACTCCCTACAGCTGGTTGTACTTGATCAGACCATGCAGAGAGCCAACACACTCAACATGTTCAGCCACCGGGAGTTCAATTAATTTCCAAATCCGTTTCATTTGAAGAAGCCTTTAAATTGATTTTCCCTGGACATGCAGCGCCCCAAACTCAACATTTACTGCTGAGGACCCATTACACTCCATTCACTTGCACCACCTCGGCTTTGTTTAGACACCTGCTGGCAAACAGAGCGCGAGGGAAGCTAAAACGAACACAAACCATAGATTTCTTCATTTCCCTTTGTTAATAAAGGAGGCTCTAACTAATCCAAGTGCATGAAAATTACAATTCCTCCTTGCTTTCAAGTTTTCATTAAACATTGTAATGCCACAGTGAGTGATTGGTTACACCACACACGCCTTCAGACTGGGGAGAAAGTTTCTAAACGATCTGTTTAATCCCTATTGATTTTAAAAAGCCTTTTGTCTATCAAAGAAATTAAACAGAAAAAAAATGTTTTACATACTCATTAAACATTTATACGAACATTTGCAACTGAATTGTCTCTTTTGCAGAATAAAGCTATATTTTCTTAGGTCTATATTTGACTACCACCAAGGGGACAGGCTCTTCTGAGGGATCGAAGCAGGAGGGAGTCTTTCTTCTCACCCTCCCAAGTTTAGAGGATAAAGTACTAATGCTCTTATAAAACAACCCGTTTGGTGATGTGGACATAAATCATCATTAAACTGCTAATCTTTTGCAGAAATATTTTTTTTGCATTAATGCCAGCTACTTTCCAGTGTTCTTGCAAAGTGCAGTGGCAAGGTTACCCTGGCAATTGTCTTATAAACTAAAAAGACAATTTAAACTTCCTCTCAAACAACATTTGGGTGGGAATAACATTACAGGAGGAGGTGGGGAAGGAAATATTAAATGTGCCTCTTTTTCTTATTTAACTCATTGTTCCAGCATTTTAAACATCATGCAAATTTAGTTTAGTTTAGTTTAGTTTAAAATACAGGATATGGTCTATTATAGACATGGACATTTAGCAGGACAAAGCCAAAAGAGAGACAGGAGCATCCCTAGGGAGGCGTGGGACAGTTGAAGGGGAGGCACAGAGGGATGGACATGAGTTGTGCTCCTTCTCCAGTGTCTTCTTCAAAAACATCCATAAATCCACTTAAAACACATATTTCAGTTGTCGTCAGTTTCCAAGTAATCCAGTGATGTCTGTACATCCATTAGTGCATTGCTAAAAACCACTTTGGAATGTTTTAAATTCTGTCAGTTTGAAATATGTAAGCAAAAGATTTCTTACAGTGCACTTAAAAAATATCCAGTACCTACTATAGACTGAATACTGCACAAAAATGAAGTCATAATATCGTAGATATGACCAGTGCCATATTGTGCCGATGACATCCTTTGGACTCTGGAGTCATACACCCGACCGACCAATCGCAAGCAAAATGCCATCAAATGTGGGAACACTGATTTGCGTACGCAGCTGTCAGGCCTTAGGCATTATATTTTTGAGCTGTCTGTCCGGTCCATTCTTGTGAATGCATATCTCAAGAGGACCTTGAGGGGATTTCTTCAAATTTGGCACAAACACCCACTTAGGCTCAAGAATGGATTGATTTCTAATGTGGTGGTTGAAAGTCAAAGGTCAAGGTTACTGTGACTTCAGAAAATATATTTTTGGCCATAACAAGAATATTTATGCTTATCATGACAAAATTTCGCACAAATGTTTGCGAGGTAAGAATGATGAAGTTATGACATCTTATAGCCAAAAGGACAAAGGTCAACATCACTGTGACATTTTATGCAAAAACACTTTTCTGGTCTTTACTCAACTTCTTAACTCAGGAAACAGACGTGGAGATGTTTGGTCAGATACTAAATTGGTGACACTAATCCTGGGTGTACACCTCGAAACTGTGCTGATTGTATAGATCTTCTGTCCTGCCGAGGGAAAATGTGTGTGACGCATCCATTTGTGCCTCGTGTGTTGTTGAAACTATAATATGCAATGGAGTGAAAGGTACAATATTTTGTTTTGAAATGTAGTGCTGTAGAAGTATAAAATAGCATAAAATGGAAGCACACAAGCAAAGTACAAGTCCCTTATAATTGTATTTGAATAGAACATCTAGCCTTCCCTAGAGGAAAAAAATCCAAATGTGGTTTTAATAACTAAAAAAACATCAGTGAGGTTTAATAGTGTGTCCTTGAAAAATAAAGAAAAAAAACTATGATAGTTAAAAGCCACAAGCTAACCTTGGGCAAAGGTCACAGCTCCACTGCCTCTTAATTTTTCTGGGTTTTGCTGATGTTGGAGTGACCTTCATTTATACAGCACTTAAAGGTGAATGACAAGTTGAAGGATAAACCAACATTATGTGTTGAACCACTACAAGTCTGTTGATCAGGTTGTTGGGACACCATTCTTTGATTTGTCAGCGTGTGTGTGTGTGTGATAAACCCTACACATTGTACATGTGGAAAACATGGACTGCTGACTGTCTGTGTGTGCTCCTCTGCTTAGAGCACAATGTGTGCAAGCAAAAGACTCCATGTTAGAGCTGTGGTGTTGTGTTACATGCTTTCTTATAATAAGTTGATAACCAAATCATGATAACACACCAAATATTGTACCAGTCATGTAAAAAATTTTACCCAATTAATTTTACTGGCATACAGTTTCTTGTCAAAATCTGTTTTAACAATGTCACACACAAGGCATGAGTTAGTGAGAGAATTGGGAATATGTTAGATCTGACAGTTAAATACCATTTACTTTCGTAATGTGCACCCCTGATCTGTCAAAGGTCCATAGACTGCAGTCTGGATCCCTGCTACTGTGACTGACTGCAGGCAACAGTAATCAGAGCTCACAATGCAGGCTTGCTGTGAGTAACTTTTTATATGACAGGAACATCAAGGTTCATGACATGGATGTCACATCTGAAATGCGTTACCCTCGGTTAGGTGTTTCTGTTGTTAAAGCCAGAGACATGCAACCCCCATCGAAACAGCTCAATTTGACTATGTTTTTTCACCATTCCTCCAAGCAATATGTAAAACTTAGTTGCTGGCAGAAGCTTCAGTGTCTATATGTTCAAGTATTTTACACACTGAGGAGTCAACAATTGCTAATGTTGTTGACTAAGGCTGCAGGGAGCTGTAGCAATATATTCCCTCGTGATAGGTTACATTATAGTTCACAGTAAGAAGTTTGATACAGTTTGAAGTGCCACTGGATACTTCATGCTGGATGCCAGCTTTTAGTCACTGCTTTCACCATATACCGTACAGTATTCTCCATTGAATAAGAGGTTCTGCTGCATTTACAAAGACACAACTCTGTCTCCCTCAAGATATACCGTAGAAGAGTGAACAAAAATAACTTTACAAAGTGCCAGCTGCATCGCCAAAAATCTGCGATTGATAAAACAACCATACTGGGTGTGGAGGCTTTCAAAGGATTTGGGCATTTAGTGGCCCCACGGGCATTTATTTAGGTAATAATGTTCCCTTGTCTTCATTCCAAAGTTTGGCTGGAGCCAGTGGTGGCCACGGTCGACTAACACTATACTAACAACGTCACTCATGCACTCAATGTACTTTGAAAGCAGACACAGTTAATCTACTTAGGTTTCTCCAGAGGAATGGCTTGAAACAAAGCATGGCGGAGCTGTGCGCTCTCACTTGTCTTGTCTTGAGTGGTCACCTTCTGAATCTCAGGGTGAGTTCAGTCCACACATGTATGGGATAAAATCTATTCAATCACATGGCTGTTTGTCAAAGATGTAGCCAACCGTAATACACTGAGGCATGCCCTCACTCAGGGTAACTGCCAAAAATAAGAAAATAACAAAGTGGCAAGCTCTTTTAAACTGTCCGGTGGGTACTTAGTCAGGGTGGTCAGAGCTGAAATTTTTACGTAACCCTTTGAAACTTGGATTGACATCAGGTTTATTGTGCTGCATTCATTCGCCTTTCATAAGCATTTGAGCCTCTGATACGTGAATGAATTGGTTTGAGGTCTTTCAAAAACATGGTAAACATGTCAGCGACTTTGCATAGAATGTCTTCTATCTATCTGTCGATCTATCTATCTATCGTTTGAGTTTGGCTCTTTTTTTCAGGAAATTTCCTGTTGTTGTTTATTCTTGTTAAGTTGTTCATTGCTTTCTTTCCATGATTATGAAAGAAATAAAGCCAGTTTGCTAAGGTTTCAAAGGGCTAACAGAGAGCTGCAACCACAAATGGTTCAACAGAACTCAAAGGGCGCAAGATAAACTTTTTTTCACCTCAACTTGACGTTGCGTACTTATGCCAAAAGTACTGTCAAAGTGGCACTATTTCACAAGTTTGAAACTTGTGAACATGTTTACCGCATGCTTTACTTTGTGACTCGAGTAGTTAGAGAGGAGATGTCATCATCATCATTCAAGATATTTCCAACAAAAAAAGATCTTGCAGGTTAGGTCGCTCGTTTCACTTCTATGTGGAAATGTTCAGCTTCAGCAAACTGATCAGAAGTAGCAGAAGAGTATAGGCTACAGTATGTCAGCTGATAACACAGCTGGATGCAACACATCCATGTGTCTCTGATCGCCTGCAGTCAGTCTTTGTGACTTCATGATGGGCCATTTTTCCATGTCCGTACCCATAAATGAGTTTGGCATGGGTTTGATTCCCCCCATGGATATACAAGCATGGAGCCTGACAGTAGGACCATTGTGATGAATAGCCCTTTACAACTATGAAGTTTAGCGATGCCATTGCTTTTTTCACTCCCTTCTCCCTGTCCCTCTTTGCCTTCCCTCACCGTTTTTTCTGTGTGATGGATTGGTTTTCAGCCACTGAGCGTCAACGCCATTAGCCGCAGGAGCTGTCCGATACTGCCACAGCGGCATATGTGTGGAGACACAGATCAGAGGAGGAACCGACATTTCCGGGCAATGGGCCTCGATGCATGCAACACAAAACCAGTAATGGAGGTCTCGCATCAGACAGCTATTGATGCACCACGGGATTGTATGTCACAGAACAAGCAGAAACACACAAACATGCTCATCAGTGCGGTGTGGACAAGATATGTAAAAAATGATGGGACTTTTGGGAATCCACACAAAATACCAACCATATTAGGAAATGTTTTTCCTGCCTTCAGTTTCAGGTGAAATTCATACTGCATACAGTCAGAAAATGTCATTTATAAATTTGAGTGGCTTCAGATAAAAATGAACAATGACACAATACCCCAAAGACTGAACTCCTTTATCCTTTAAATTTTTCTGTAAAATGATATTCAGTTAAAGCTATCGAGGCCCATGCATTTTTTAATTCTTTTTTTTTTTTTTTTGCAATACCAAGCCTCAGTCAAACAGGAACACCCAGTACAAATCATGAGTAACTGCCAGTGTAAATATCACCAACTGTTGACACACATATCAAACCTGCCTTTGGGCAATGAGAGGAAACTTGACTTTTAAATGTGTTAAATATTCCTCTGACAGCTCATTCTTTTGCTTAAAAAAATTACTCTTCGACTGCCAGTAAAATGATCACCACTCATGTCTTACAAACCAAAATATAATGGGGCTCAATCAGCAGAGAAAAATGTATGAAGGGTCTCAGACAATTCTGTCTTTAGTCTGTTTGTTAAAACTGTATGCAGAGCTAGAGTGATGAACCAATTAAATATAATAGATCTAATACAATATCAGAATTTTGTGGGTATTATAAAAACCAATTGCTGTATTCTTGCTGTGTGATCTAACAGAGATACCGTAATGGTTTTAACAGAGTTAAAAAATATATAACATCAAATTAATTTCAATCTGTATAGAGAACTTAAATTACAAAACATTTAATAAATGGACTTTTAAGTACACAAGTGATTGTGTTTATATAGAATTAAAAGGCATTCATCTGTAGAAGCAGTAAGTACACACTAAATAAACGAATGGCCAGATTTCATTAATAACCAGACAAATACAAAATAAAAAGAAAAGCAAGGACAAAGTGCAACCACTGTTACCTTTGCTAGTAAAGCCTAATATCTCAAACTACAATTTGCCTCAGAAGCCTATACAACATATGATATCCCTCTGTCCTTAGACCCTCACAGTGAATAAAGAAAATCTCTCCCAAAAAAACCTGTAACAGGGAGACAAATGGTAGAAACCTCAGGAAGAAGAACTGAAGACGGATCTCTCTTCCAGGAGGCACAGACGTACTGCAGTAGTGTGTACAGAACAGATCAAAATCATAACATGACAGTAATCCATGACATTTTTATTTATTTATTTATTTTATTTTACCCATATTTAACTACATAAGTACCATTGACATCAATGATTTCCTTGGGAGAGAGAGAGAGAGAGAGGGAAAATATAATAATAACTATAAAAGTGATATTAGAAATATGATTAGAAGTATCTGTATCATAGTACATGATGTTATATGTATACGTGACAATAATAATCATATTTGTATTATACTAATTGTAGATCTATGACTAATAATAGCAGCAGGCATTAGACAGGACCACAGCAGCAGCTCAGTCACGACCAGTGTTTCATAAAGGTTTTTAAAATGAGTTGATAGAAAGTCACTCTTTGCAACATAAATTCAGCTAATGCGAGACATTTTATCAGTGTGGACAGTTTATCCTTTTCACCTCTTTTCTCAGCTGCACACAGAAAAAAGGAATTTATTGACCAAACTTTGGTTTCTCTCTTTTGAAAACTGAGAATGTATAGGCTTGTATGTGCCTAAATGATAAATGGACTGCAATTTATGTAGCACTTTTCTAGTCTTTGCAAGCCCTCAAATTGTTTCCCCACCCAGACACCATTCACCTATTCACACATGCTTTGAGACACTGGTGGCTGAGGCTACCACACACACAAGGTACCTGATAAACATTCATATGCATTCAGCAGTCCTTTGGTATCTTGCCCAAGGACACTTCAACATGTGTGTAGAGGACCCCTCCCACGCAGCCATGACTGCTTATGTTGAAAACAGTTGAACCACAATCAAGCACCGCTCACAGATACCCCAAACAATTGGGCAGTATCTGGTGTGGCCACCATTTGCCTCATGCAGTGTGACACATCTCCTTCACGTTGACTTGATCAGGTTGTTGATTGAGTGCTGGCCCACTTCTCTTCAGTGGCTGCGCGAAATTGCTGGATATTGGCACGAGAGCTCACTGTTGTACACTGCAATCCAGAGCATCCCAAACATGCTCAGTGGGTGACGTGTCTGGTGAGTATACACGCCATGTACGAACTAGGATGTTTTCAGCTTCCAGAAATTGCGTACAGATCCTTGCAACATGGGGCCATGCATTAGCCTACCATACTGCAGCATGAGGTTATGGCAGGCAGATGACTGGCATGGCAGTGGATCTATGGATCTTGTCATGATATCTCTGGGCATTCCAATAGCCAAACTGTCTGCAGTTTATGCCAGCTGATACATTCCCCATTTAGGCTCAGGGGATGAGGGGAAAAACAATAAATAAGTTGGGAAAAAGGGAAAAGAGGGTTCAAAAGACAGTTAGGGCTAGGTGTTTCTTACAAAAGACTCCTGAAACATAGGTATAAGGACATGAGCAACTCAGCTAAAAATTCCCCACACATTTCAAGAATAAGTAAAAGGTGAAAAGAAAAGAACCAAAAGAAAATAGTAATTAGTAATAGAAAATTAATTTTGAAAATAGGGTTATGTTTTTAATAAGTTTATATTTTAAATTATTTTATGTTTTTTTTGGGCCAGGTTTTGTTGAGTTGCTTATTGCATTTTCCTCTTTTTTTTTTTTTTTTTTTTTGAAAAAAAGTCAAACCAGTTTGCTCAGGGTTCAAAAGGTTAATGTTTCAGTGTTTTTGAATAATTGGTGTGCGCAAAAAACTTAAAAGAAAAAAGGGAGCAAAACCAAAAGTTCTGCATTTAAAATTTAGTTCAGTGCATATAAAGTCATCTTATAAACCTACCAATATAGTCACACTATGCTAATACTAAGTCTGTTGAGAAAAAAAAGAAGAAAAATATTGTGACAAACCCTGTCTATGGTTTGCATGTTGAGAGTGAAGCCGATCTTACAAGGACAAATTTAGTAGCGAGACAACAGTCATCTATACTGTTAAATAAAAACATGGTGTGCAGTGATCTAATAGGAACCTCTCACCCCCCTAAATATTCCAACAACACTAAAGATCAATTCACACCTATAATCGTAAACATGTATATTCATTTTTTACAACTGTGGAGCTCAGTAACATTAAGTTATAATATGCATGCCAGACAGCAGTCAAATAAATTAGCTCAGCCTTGTAGTTTAGCTTGTTGACATTTGCTGAGCACAAACATAGAGCCAAGACATCTACTTATCATATAAAAGCATGAGATGCAAATGTTAATCTCTGATGGCCAGCGTCTCTGTGGTACATAAACCTACTGAGAAGTGTTACTATGGTCCCAGACTGCCCAGGTGGCATGTTAGCCAACAGCAGGTGTGGCGAACAGCCGACTACAAAGTTACTGCATGAAGGAGGCAGCAGCAGGGAGCATGGTGCAAGTATTATTTTATCTCAACAAGCTTGTCTTGTCCTGAGTGGATCTTTGTAGGCAGCGACATGAAGTGTTGGAATGAGGGTACCTCTTAGATCATGGATAGCTGACTAGGCATACCAGGCGCAGACCCACGAGGGCTAAGCTGTCAGGCCAGAGCCTCTGTTTGAAGTGACTGCTAACAATTTTAGTCGGTAAGTCAGTGAAATGACTACAAAGAGATGTTAAGACCACACACAGAAACAAAAGAACAATGAAGAGGAGTGAAACAACCAGAGACAAAAAGACATGGAACGACCACAAAGTGATACAAAAAGACACTATACAGCCACAAAGAGAAAAAAAGACTAAAACAAGGAGACAAGAATTAATTCAAAGATGTGAAAAAGAACCACAAAGGGATTTGGAATGACTACAAGGATATGCCAAACACCCAGAAAAAGAACTGAAAAGATATGGAAAAAAACCCAGAAAGAGATTAATAAAAACCAAAACAGACTGAAAAGATGAGCAAAAGAACCATACCAAGAGATGCAAAAAGACCACTAAACTGAAACAAAGACCACAAAAGACATGAAAAAAAGACTACAAATAGCTGCAAAATCAAAGAGATGCAAAGTGACAGCAAAGAGATAAAAATGTCTATGCAGTGACATAAATCAGTATGTTTGTATTTTTTATGTTTAGTTTTTTTTCTTCAGCCTGGTTGTCACGCAGCTTGACTCATAATCTGTCCCTTCATAAGATAAAAAGCAGTATGAACTGGCAAGTTCTAAATTTGCAGGTAACACATTCAATATGATTTGATGCCACTAGTCAAAAGCCTTTGGTTACACAAGTGCATCTCTGGATGCCTTGCCAACATTGTTGCACAACATGTTTCTACAACAAAAGATTGTTTCTACATGTTGCACGATGCCATGTAGGTAGTAATGGGATCTATCAATAAAACTATGGAAACAAGTTGAGGATTGACTTTGTCCTCTGTTATTGCACATGCGTAATTAATAGCAATTATAGGACAACTGCTACATGTGTATCACTGGGCGTTGCATTGTAAATATGGTCTATTATGAATACGTTTTTTCCCACTGAAAACTAGAGGTCATGCAGAGTAAAAATGATATATTTCAGATTTAGAAAAGTTGCCCTTGAAATCTGTTTTCCCACAGTTAATTATCACAAATTATTAAACACCAGAATAATTACCACAGATGAAGAAATGTGCATGTTAGAACAAACAGTCTGGCTTTTGCCCCATCTACTTGTGTTTGTCTGATCGACTATCACCTCAGTTCACTGTCTGCTAACACTAAAAGCTTTGCATGCTCTGAACAACAATCAATACTTTTGAAAATGAGAACTCGAAAAAAATGTTGCAGTTATCCTTCTCTCTCAACTCTTTCTCTCTATTCCCTCTTGTTGGGGCACATTTTCCCCCCGTGAACCAAAGTTCTGTTAATGACTCAGCGATTGGCAGGCAGCCAGATAGCTACCAGATGATGGGAAGAGATTTCTGTTATTGGCATGGGGTGGAAATTTATGGTGTCTAATGTTTACTTCAAAGCAGGAATCATACAGACCTCTCAAAGGTTGTCGGATTACAATGGAGGTGAATGTAGGTACTGAATTGTTATGCTACTTTCAAAGTCCAGCAAGTAGGATTTAAGAAAATCTATTGTCATAAATTGTCAGATGTATAATATTCATGACTATGTTTCCATAAGTTTAAAATAATCTCAGAGTAAGAATTGTTGTTTTTTTGTGCTGTGTTTATATCAGTAGGGAACAGGTCCTTTTCCGCGTTGTTTCTCCTACACGCTTGGCACATGGGAGAAGCTATAGCTCTGCAAACTCACTGCTGAATGCCACTAAATCTTACACACTGGACCTCTGAAGTAGAAGTACTCCTCAGTGTTGGGCAATATAGAGCCAAAGTCATGACGTAACGTTTGGGCTATCTCGTTCCACTAACTCTGTAACGCAATCCATTCTCTCTCTCAATTCTCTCCTCTGTGTCTGGGCATGTTTGCACAGATATGTCTGCTCTCACACAAGAACATCGAGTTATCCATGGACTTGCCTCCCTTGTTGAGTTATGATGTTCAGCCCACAAAGGTTTAGGGCTTATGGGAAATGGAGCTTGATAAAGGCCAAATGCACAACTCTGACTCATGATGCTGCTCTGCTCGCTACTACAGACGATGGCCAAATGCGGTTTAATATGATGGGAGAGGTTTATCTAGTGGCCCCAAATCAGATTCACTTACTTAAAAGTCCAAAGTCCAGCGTATAGGATTTAGGGGCATCTATTGTCATAAATTGTACATAAAATTCACAACTATGTTTTCATTAGTTTATATTCACCTGAAAATTAGAATCATTGCATGTTCATTACCTTAGATTGAGCCATTGTATCTAGTTTTTCCAGAACAGACAAATCAAACACTGGCTTCAGACAGGGCCATTCATGTTTTTGTGCTGGACATTGTAGTTCTACTTTATGCTTTAGTGTTTCCCACAGAATTAGAATCTGTGTGTGGCGGTCTGTGTGTCCTTGGTATTATTCTATGTCCCCTCTTTTATTTTACATTTTTTTTCTGGTCCATGAACGCAGCTCTTTTTTTTTGTTTGTTTTTGGGCTTTACGGTCTCAGAAACTATAAATACATGTAGTATGTTGTCTATGTACAGCATGTGTCAATCTCTGGTCGGCTCAAATCTGAATCAGATCCAGCCCTCAGGGTCACTGGCTCCCCACACCCACCTCTAAACTGCTGTCTCATTAAACATTAATGGCCAATATGAAACCGGATTCCTCTTGGTCCGATCGGGAGATAACTGCACGGGCAGAGCAATATGATAGCATAATGAGAGGTAGACAGCTCCCAGGCCCTGACAGCTAGCTCGCTGGCTACACCGCTGGAGCTGAAGAGACAGACGCCTGGAACCAAAATGAAGGACAGGCATGGGGGTGAGGTGTGTGTGCATCTGTACACGTGTGATTGAGTGTGTGTGGCAGTGCTGGTGGGGTAGAGATAAGGCCTTGGGAAGAGGAAGGTAAAGCAAGATCTGGGATAAAGAGGGGGGAATGTCAGTGAGAGAGGAGGAAAAAAAACAGGAGAAAAAATATCAGAAGACAGAATTACTGGGTTTGTAGAGGGAGAAGGTGGCGCAGTTGGAGTTCAGATATTCATCCACCTATTTTAAGTCATTTTAGAAGGTAATGGAGAGTCACAGCGCTCCAGAATACTGATTAGAATAGAAAACTCAGGATATTTCCTCTGCACATTTGCCCGTCTCTTACTATTAATGGAAACTCAAAATTGCTCCCAATACGGCTACGGTTCAATGGGCTGAATCACCTTATCTGATGTAATTTTTATGAGAGTCTGTCTTGAATCCCCTTATTGCAGACCTCACACTGTCTCTCCTACAAGGACGTTAATGGGAAGTTGATGTGCTTGTTAGCAAATAAAAACCGGCACTGGCAAGCTGTCAGTTAGAGCCGCTGTTGTGTACTTCTGTTGTTGTCAACCAACATGGAACGCCAGCTCTTGTTGAACGTATCCCCAATGCCTGAGAGTGTAGCGCTGAGCCCGTCAAGCATGTCTTTCTTTCCTCCTGCTTTCTTTCTCAATAGTCTCCCCTTCCTCTCAGTACATGACCTGCTCTAAAACAGATGGTGGAAAGGAGTTTAGGGAGAAATAAGTTACAAGGACGTTGTTTGTGAATTTCAGGGCTGAGAAGGAAAAAAGAAATGCCAGGGGGACCTTACATCACAGGAGGAGTGGAAGAAGAAAATGAAAAGGAAGGGGGATGGATGCTCCCCAGGCACACAACATCTGTTAGCTTGGTGTCTTTGAGCGCTGAGTCTCAGGTGCATCCGCAAACAGAAAGGATAATTCCCACCAAAACAGGCCGATCATTTATTTTATTTTGCTGTTTGACTCAACACAATGTCCTTTCATTCATGTTGGATTTGACAGCATGGCAAATGAGGTGGAAAGTCTGTCTTTTAATTGGGACATTAGAGCTTTAATATGCCACATCTGAATAATCGTATGTGGGATTGTGTTGCTCAAAAAGAGTTGTGTTGGGCATTTGTCAAAACTGGGATTTAACCTGACAAAACCGATTTCTGTCCCAAGTCCTGGCACCAGATAAAGCCTTGATATTTCCAACAGTAATATGTCTGTTGATCGGTTTCACTTAAAAAGAATGTCAACCTATATGTAGCCTTTTGACATTAAACTCAACACAGGAAACAAAATACAATTTTAATCCTTTATCCTCAGCTTAAATCTGAAAAGTGAAAACTGATAAAAGCCAAGCTGTATGACCTTTACACGTGCTGCAGGTTTTGAACATCCACGCTGTATCCCGTACAGATCTCTATAGTCTGTTTTAAAGTGGATCAGAATTGACTTTTAACTGCAGTCAGTGAACAAAGGTGTGTATTTGACTTTAAAAGGACAGATCACCCCAAAATCAAAAATATACATTTTCCTCTTACCTTTAGTGCTACTTGCCCATCTATATTTTTTTGGTGTGGGTTAATGAGTGTTGGAGATATTGGCTAAAAAGATATCTTCCTTCTCTCCAATATAATTGAACTATATGACACTCAGCTTGTGGTGCTCAATGCACCAAAAAAAACAAAACAACTCAACTGCAATGGCCCCTACCCAAAGTCATGTCCTTGTTACTAAAGATAATCCACAGACCTTGTTCTGACCACTTTCGTGTAGGAACTATTTTCTTTCTTGCAGACTCCATCCACCAACCAAATCACTGCACAGGGGGCAAGGTGCATCTATTGCTAGGTCACCTAGTACCACTAAGCTAGCTAATGTTATAGCTCAGCTAAGGAGGACGCCATAAATGTTTATATCTTAAGGTCTGTAGATTATCTTTAATAAATGGGTCAGTATTTAAAAAAAAAGACATTACTGTTGAGTTTTCTAAATATTTTTTTTGGTGCCACAAGCCAAGTCTAAACTGTTTCCATTATATTCAAGAGAACAAACAACTCTACAGGTGATATCTCCAACACTCAGCAACTCACACCGAAATATTCTGGATTGATGAGTAGAACAGGTAAGAGAAAAAATATGTATTTTTGATTTTGACATGAGCTGTCCATTTAACGTGGTACAAAAATAACCAAAGTACAAACAGTGCAGAAGTTGTCATATAAAATAAGAGCACAAATTAACACTCCTGTACAAGGAAGATAGTATTATTTTACATCTGTAAAAATAATAGTTCATAGAGGCTACCTGCAAAGCACCAAGCTTCTACAAACACGATGAAACATCACAGAATGACGAAAGTCTGCATCCTTTAAAGTTTCCAAACGATTAGGTCAAGGGACAAACTCATTAGTTTCTGTAAGTATTTGATCATAAATCAAAGTATTTGAAAAAATGAAATCTTTGTGACTCAAAAATAATGATAACAGTTAACAGGAAAGGCACAAACTGGGCTGAGTAGTGTTTGTGGCAGGATTCAGCTTCATTTTTTAAAATCATGTAGGCTATTAGTCCATCATATTTATTTTGCATAATTGTTGGCACATTCTTCAGAAGTTTTTGTCTCCCACCATGTCCGTCTCCACACTGATCATCCTGTCAGGCAGATCACTGACAAGAGAGGGCAAAAGTTCAGTCCAGTCAGCTAGCTAATTAGCAAGAGTGGAAGTCTGCCTATAGAGTGCTACCATCCACATAAGGTAACACTGATAAAGCTCTACTTTTAATTACTGCCGCCATGCAGTAACCACTTAGGTCATTTGTACAGTATGTTTCATTAAGATGTGATGATTTGGTCAGAGCTCTGTATTGATCCAAGTGTGAAACTGTAGAGGTTGCTAAAAGTTTGCAGAGGTAGGGATGTACTCTTGTGGAACTGCAGTCAGTTCACTCCACTTGTAATTGCTGTGGCTTTGAATTAGAAGTGTGTTCGGAGCACTAGAATGAAAAAGAGGTTGACGTAAACATTGAGAATAGTTATTAGATATAAGTGATCCTTGCCAAATTGATGCTAATACATGAGTGTTGTGCAGCATTTGATACAGCATTATGATACGGCAAGTTTCTAAGCGCCATCAACTCTGATTGCCCTCCTCTGGACATTTATCTAACAAACTGAATTCACAGCGGCCATCATGTCTGCTTCAAAACACTTCAGTCATTTGCACAAACTGGAGATCAAATTTTTTGTGCATCAAAAGCTGTATGTTAAAAGATAAGAGAAATGAATATCTCGGGTCATCAAATGCTGGAGAGACTTCCTTCATAGCTAATCGGAAAGCATTACATAAGCTGGTAGAACAGTGAACAGGACTATAAATGCATGTTAGAAAGCCTCTCTGTTGCTCGCTCCTAATTAGCACAAATGCAGCGCTTTTAAACGGGAGGAAGGCTGTGTTTCCTGTGCACGCTTTATGTTTTATTCATATCAGAATGCACATACATCTTTAGATTCATCTCTGTACAGAAGCATGTTCAAAATTCACGTGATCCCTTGCACTTAGCTATCCTTTTTGTGATTTGACTCAGATTAGTGTTTATGAATAATAGTGTTTGTTGGTGTAAAGGTAGGCTGAATAAGGCGGGTTTTATAGTGGCATTCAGGGCTGAAATAAGATTGTTGCTGTTAAAGTGCGTGACAAGCTGTGTGTCCAGCGTGTATGCATGACACATGTGGAACAAAGAACAAAACAACAACAACAAAATCTTGCTAACTTATCCCTTTATTCTCTCTTGTAGTCAAGATGGTGGCAAAAATAACAAACAATGGTTGATAATTCACCTTTTATTGTGCTTAATTTTGGTGGGATCCATCCGCAGATGCTCTGGTTCAAAATGAAACGGGGTGGGGGGGGAGTGGAGGGGGGTGGTGGTGGTGGTGGTTAGTGTCAGTCTATCTGTGGTGTAACTCTAACATCCGACCTTTTTGCGGGTCCGTGAATGCAGCGCAGCAGGTGGAGTTCTTTTTATCTCCTGCGGCCCGCCGTAGTCTTTCCAAGGAAACACCGGTAGGGCTGGAGGGCGGACGGTCTGTGTACGGCGTGAACTAAATTACATTGTTGATTGGAAAAAACAGTGGAATTTGGATTTTATCTTCCTGGGTGGGTCTCAATTTATCAGGCCCAGGAGGAGTATATGTATGGGAAACACTGTAGTGTATGACAAATGTTAGGCTGATGAGTCCAGTTGTAAAAGTGATGGGTGAAAATAAACAAAACTCACCTTAAATGACTCTTTTTAGTGTCCAGTTTTTATCGGGTCAATCTGTTTCACACTGAAGTACTCATAACATGTAATGTAGTGCATCAATGGCACTAAATGAATGAGCAAGGATCAATAAAACAGGACTCAAGTAGAGACCTTGTATGTTACAGTGTTGTTTGAAGTGTTTAAACTGCAAGTTGAAGATGATTTCCCAGTAATATTTCCTGGTCTGTTTCTGTTGCTCTTCATCATAATTCAGACACTGCTACAGTGGTAACAAAGAGCAACAGATTCATAGACATTTCTGAATATGTATTGATCTTCCATAACCTACACAGTTGGCACCGCATGTCAATATAATGTTAGAAAGATGATGGACTCTCATGTCAGACAAATGTTAGATTTTTGTTGGTAGAAAATTGTTTTGACAACATTTGTCCAAAATGTCCAATGATTTTACAATTTCACATTGCATGGATGATAACGTTATGATGTTTTGCAGACGTTGGGTTTTGTTCTCCATACTGTATGACTAAATGTAATTCTACACCAAGATGATGTTGGTATGAGACATTAGGGTTACTTAAAATTACAACTTTAAAGCAACAAAATACCAAAGTCATCTGTTATCAGTATTCTATACCAAACTGATGTTGGCATTAGACATTGCCCTGACGTTGAATTTTGTCAAAAAAAAACAGAACTTGGAAGGTTCAATACATTTAAATGTATAAAATTATAGAAACTGATACTGTGAAAAGAATCTGTCTGCCAGTCACTAAGTAGTATGTAAGATTATCTGCAGACAGATACACACATGCATGCACACACACATTACCAAACACATAATTAGCAAATCAACAGCAAATACATTTGCAAATTATATTTTACTTTTCGCATTGATAAAAGACATACCGTTGTCCTACAGTGTGTGTCTCAGTTTGTGCAAGACTCTGAACTCTGCCGTTCTGCTGACAGATGTATGAATGTGTCAATCTATGCTTTTCAGTGCTTCTTCCCCCATGACAACAAAGTGAGTGGGTAAGACAGAGAGACAGAGGGAGTTAAAGAGACTCTGTTTTATACAATGATCTAACCTGTCCAGAAACCCCGTATACCCTTATGTCTGCTCTCTATGGTGACAAAAGTTTAGAGCAATCACTTTTAAGCATTTACCTTCAGACAGCCAAAACTTACATTCAGTCAGAGTCTTATTCTGGAGGAGGAATGAAATATGCCTTAACAACTCTACACAATGGGAGCATACTTTTCCAAGGGTGACTGGGGTCGATTGATCGCTACCTCAGGGCCGCTGTTATGGATTACTGTCTTACAGGTGTGAGGTACAATGACCTGTGTGATGGAAGGAGTTTGTCAGTGAGCAGGGGTAACACAAAGGTGAGTTATTATGGACATTGTGGCCTACATAGCGAGAAGATAAAAACTCTGCAAAGTTGAATTTTGAGTTGAATATTTTAGACGCTGAGCAGCAAGAGATACAGAGATATGTACAAGTGCATGGAGCCACAAGGCTATTAAGACTTTTGATTTGCATGAGGGATAACAATTGGCTTAAAGCATAACCAATAGACTTTCTAAAATGCACAGTTATAGCTGCATCTTTCCATAATAAGTAAGAGACTAAAGCCAATATTACAAGTCAGTTCTGTGGTACAATGACCAATTTTGGAGCAATGAATTGTATAGAGTTTTAACAATCATGCAGGATATGTCTACTATCCATAAACAGCTTTCCATTTCATTCATCAAGACGGTACTGTTATGACTGGAAAAAGCTAACAAGTCTGATCAAATCTAGATTCTTCTAGATCACCCCAATGGCTACATGAGGCATTGGATTCATCATGCATGGTTGCAGCTGCACAGGTTTGAGTAATGACTTGGGGGCAACATGTCTTCCCCAGAAGATTTGTGAGATCTCACAAATCAGGTGAAATTACAAGAATGGTAGACATGGCCTAAATAGTGCTAGTTCTTAGCTTGCTAACACATTGTTACATGCTTACATTTAAATGTACAGCTACTCTTTAACTATAATGGCGGATAGATGCATCAGAATGGGCTGTGAAGGTTCACCGCTCCAGGTGGCCTTGTGGTAGTACTTTTTTTTACAGGCTTCTGATTGGCCAGTGTCTGGCTCTTCTTTGCATGGCTGTAGGGTCAGGGTTTTATTACCACTTGCTGGTTTGGCATGCTCTTGACAATGCTTCAGTTGTGTTTTTGCATTTTCATTTGAATGGAGATTTCTTTAAATCAGAGCTTGTCTGGATATTTTTTATTTTATTTTTTATTTTTTGGAGAGGCAAGGAGGTAAAAGCAAGTTTTAAAAAAAAAAATACCCATGTATATGTGGACTCGGCCTTCAGCTCAAAAAGGATTAGATGTAGCTCAAAAACGATTATGGTCAAAAAGACATTTACTGTTGGTATAAAACAGAAAACAAACAAACAAACAAACAGGGCTCTCCTAACATTTTTATGACCCATTGAATCAACTTGACCTTGTCCCTCGGCAAAGCAGCTGTAGCCTTTTCCTGTGTATAACAGCATCCTAACATATTTGCTATTATTGGACATTGCTGGATCTCTACTAGAATTTGAAATACAGGTTTTTGAGGTGGTAGAACAGTTTTTAACATTGTTTGGCTGCACAGCAGGAGTGTGTAACAGCTGACCAACCAGCAGGCTGCTTGTGAAAGGTTTTTTTATCCACAGCTTGATTCAAGAGCACAACTCAACACTTAAGTATCTTCCAATAATCATTTCTCTCTGGGACATGACATTATTTAACTGGCCGCTATGATCACTACAGTCACTTGATTGGAACTTCGTAAACTTAAATTCAGAAACCGTGTAAAGGAGCATCCACCTGTTGTTAGTTTGCACATACTGTTGCATGGATGTTTTCACAGACTTACTAAACTTACTGGCATTTGGCAGCTGTTGTCAGGGTGAGAAGGTCCGCACTGACCAGTGGTCTATATAAGTGGGATTGTAGAACATAGTGAGTTGTCTGTGCATACATGTGGTGCGTGCCAAAAAGAAGCTACATTTCGTTGTTCTTTCTTTTTCATGTTGCTGCATTGCATACAAGCCTTTGCGTGTGTGTGGTAGAGAGAGATAAACAGCTAGGCTACTTCAAATTGCTTCACACCATCAAATAATCTCAAACGCGATTATGCATCAAAGCATCAAAGCTTCACATTAAGAGAGGTGTGGAGATTGTCAATAAACTTAGTACAGGTATAATCCCAATCAGGTTCATCCTGGGCCTCAGTTTTCCAGTTCTTTCCATCAAGTCCATTGGTTCTGCATTAGAGGATGAACTTCACGTCACACCATCACTCCCACTTTTGGCCCACAGGCCTTTATATAGTATTTAATTGAAGCTTAAATTAAAATAGCCTATAGAGTTTGACACTGGTCACAGGCATCTTTGTTTACTCTGCTGTCTGTCGGTCTTTCATCGTGTTGCTGACATATCAGGAGGAACACGGAAAATCTACTTGTAACACTGCAAATCATATTGTTAGATGTACTGTAATGATGCTGAGAAGAGCACTTTAGGTGCTTTGTATTTGTGATCAGAATTGACTTCCATTGTGACATGAAGTAGGAAAGTAAGGCTACAGTTATTTTAAAAATAACTACAATTATGCTTTTAACATCGCAGTTATTCTGAAAAAGACTAAAATTATACCTCAGTATTGATTTGAAGAGCATGTGTGTGAAAGAGAGATTTATGTCAAATAACAATGGCGAGTGACATTGAGTACTGTGTGAGTGTGTTTGTGTTTTTGTGTATTCCGCTGTTCACACATAAAGTTTCTACATGAATGTATCTCGGCCTTTCCAGCATCATGCTCCCAGCTCAACACCGGTGCGTATTGATTAGGAGTGCGCTCACATCCAACGCGAACAAACTGCTCCCATCATGTATGTGTGGGCAGCACTGAGGCAACCTGGTGTGATAGAAAGCCCAGGCAACAACACTCCCAGGGTCTCCACTTTCTGACATTCAGCAGAACTGCAGCTGACTACTGTTTTCTCCCCATGCCCTTTGGCCGCGCAGCAGAAAAGAGCATGGAATGTTGACAGCACTTAATGTTAACATACAGTGTTGAGTTCATGTTGAAACTTGATCGAGCTCAAAGTTCAGTTCATTCAAACCCCTTTTCCAACAGATAAGCTCTGGCTCTTGAGCTGGTTCCAATCAGGGCTCTTGGAACCTTGGCTCTATCCAGCAAACCAGCCTGTGTTTCCACCAGCTTTGAGTGGAACCATTGTACTCAAGGATGTGTCATCAACGGAGGTTTTTGTACACAATGGACAAAAACAGTAGTAGCAAAATGGCAGATTACTTTTATTGCCTGCAAACCTTTGTTCTGTTATGCAAATATTTGTTTCTATCCAACTAGCTCGGATGAACTATTACAGAGACTGCTGCACACTTTTTCTGATTATTTCTCACTTAAAGTCTCGATTTCCAATCTGTAGAATACAACATGCCCCCTGATGTCATCACAGTTTATACTTCAGGTCAAGGAGAAACCTGTTGTGTTTTTGGTTTAAGCCATGGACCAAATTTTCAGGTTCCAGACCAATTTCTTTTGAGTGGAAACACCGAATGGTTCGAAATTAGGTATGGGAACTGGAACAGATCCAGTTTAATGTTAGTGGAAAAGGTATAACAGATTAGTAGTTCAGGTTTGTAGTCAAAACTTATGTTAAATGGTTACTGGTGGCGTTTAAAGCCGACGCTGTCTGCTGCAGATGAAAGTTTATCATAATGCAGCTAAACTGATGCTGCCCAGCTTTGTATCATATAGCCATGAAAGGTTCCTTTTTGCATCGGTGTCTGATGCCAAAATCACTGACCAAGTGGCAGCATTTGACGAGTTTGGAATGAGAACGTACGAATTCTCAAAAAATGATTTAAGTATCTTGCTGTGTCTGTTTTGAGTGGCTGATTGCCCCTAAATGTCTTTCTTACCTGGGTGTTTATTTTCAGTTGTAGTGGATCAGTTACCAGGTTTGCATAAGCCCAATAATTAAGAGCCTTAAACTGAATAAAAAGCAATACTTGGGTTCAATTTAATATAAGGAGTTTTCATCTTTGCATGTGGCATCAATTTCTTCACCTGGCAGTGTCTTGTCAGGGTGGGTATCTGTTTACAGCCCAATATTTACTACCAATCAAACCTATTCCTCTTTAAAATGCACCGCCATCTCCCGGGCTTTGGGGTAACATCTCTACATTAATGAGATTCATGTTCTGTATGCATTCTCTCTTATACCCATCACATCATCTTCTCTCAGTACTTATGCGAAGAACTTTGACTAACGGAAGCAGAAATATTGCAGATGTGATAATAACAGCCGACTCTATTTTGACCTTCCTCCCCAACTGCATATAGACTTGCTGATTATCATCCACAAATGAAATATTTAGCTCTAACTGCTACACCAATCTACACCACCAACGATTCCAGCTGTCTCACAGCTTGATGTCTACAGTTACCTACAGAAAAGGAGTTTAAATTGGTCTTTTCACCTTTACCCGATTCCACTACAGAGGCAATGGCTTTTGATTGCAATTACAGTTTTTATGGTTAAGAAAGTGTGAAAATTTAAGCTTAAGTTAGAAGAAGTGATCAACACTCAATTTACACAATTATGTGACTATTTTTTTTCTTTTTTACTTTACCTGCAACTTTGAAACTGTAGATTCAGTCCGTGCTCATTTTAGAGATCATATTGTGCTAAATATACAAGTACTGTTTTGTCAGGACAAAAGTGCAACAAATATTCAAATTCAAGTTCATTTCGCTGTTTTTTATATTTATTGAGGTAATTACTTGTCCGTCTCTTAATGGGTTTGATATCTTTGTGAAGCACTATAACTATGGCAACGTCATGTTCTAATTTTTTTTTCTGTTTATTTGCAGTCTGACTGAAGGTAACACTTCTTAGTGTGAGTTATACAAACTAATATTATCTTCTGAGTATAGTAAGTAAGTATATGTATTTTTGAAGGTGTTTTTGCCCACTGTAATCATTCCTCTTCTCCATACTGACTGAGCAAAAAACCTCTTCATAGAGCAACTTCAACATAAAAATCCATTTTTGAGCTGATGTGAGACTTTAGCAGTCTGTGTTAGACAAATCAGCGTGCATGTTTACCCTGGCAGTTACAGGTATGAGATGTATTCTTCAGGCTGTGGCTCAGCAAGTAACACAGGCCTTTCACATACAAAGAGGGAATTCTATACTAAAAAGACCTACTCTCCTCATACTTGTTTCAGCTGAACTTTAGGAAGTATTTTTGCACAGAACCAACTGTGGATTTTTCTTTCCCCTCGTATTAAAGTGTGGTTATATTATGAAGGGCTTGCTTCACAGCCAGTAGCTAGAAAAGGTTAAAAAAGATTAAAACAACCATGTAGCACACAGAATAGTAGTTTAATAATTAGTTTCGGCACAGACGGAGTGGACGAGTCAGCCCACTGATCTGCTTCTACTGTTTGCGTTTGACAGCCTGATTATTTGCAGACAGTGATTAGCTAACACTAGCATCTTAATAAGCATCTTAATAACGCAGTTATGACGATATAGATATTTTACACACTCAACAAAAATCAGAATTGATCAAATTATTATTATATGTTTTCCAGCCCATGTAAGGCATTTGAGTAAAAGAAAGAATTAAAAAAAATCAAACATGTCAGTTATTGGTCTAAACAAATAGTCTATACTAATACAGAATCTCCTCATATAAAATTTAATCTAAAAACTCAGAATTTAGTGTATTGTGTGTATTCTTGTGTGTGTGTACCTATTTGGACCTTGGAATTTTTACAAATTCATCCAACAGCTGACAAGAAAGCAGGAGACAGTTTTGAAGATCCATTATTGTTCATGCTTTAAATCATGCTAAAATTGTCTCTAAGATCATCTGCTGAATAGTTGTCATTTTACCCAAGAGAGGACCAGCAGGTTCACAAAGAGGCATCTACGGTAAAAACAGGCATTGGGCAGCACCAATTTGTAATGGCATCTGCAACTACCGTGATATAAAGAGCTTGGAAGTCCCTATAGGTGGGTGGAAGAGGAGGTAGATAGGTCCAACAAACCCCAGACTTTCACCTGGGAGCTAGCTGTTTGCTTCCCGTGTGAATATTCAGGCAAACCATTCTGTTTTTTTTTGTTTTTTTTCTAAACCTAACCACCCACTTTTGCTGCTAAAACCTAACCCTAGTCAGCTTTTGTTGCACAAGGAAATAAAAATATATAAACAAAGTGTTTTACCTAAAAGCAGACATAATGCATATAACAAGCATAAATTGACATACTGGAATGTAGACAACATTCATAAAACCATTTTATTTCACACACTACCACGAAGTTTAACACAAAGCTTGAAATGATGTTTGTGAAGGACCTGCTAAGGAGACATAATGTGTAGGTCCTTGAAATTGATAGAGAAGATGTTATAGCATGCAGGCAGGTACATGTACTGACTGGCATGCACTTCACCCACCATTATGGACTCTTTACCTGAAGAATAATGTGTTGCCATTTTGTGTTGCAAAATCAAACCTGATGGCATGTCGTCAAAACCAGGTAAAAGCAAGCTTTATGTGCATTCAATGGTTCTCAACTTAATTTAGTAATCTATAAAGTTTATTGGTGCAGTGAACCAAAACAACATTTGTACAGCACTGATAAAAGATTAACTTGTGTTAAAGTATGCTGCTAAAAATGACTGGCCTAAACCAATTGCTATAATGTATCCTTCAAATCCTGCATATTAAGGCCTTAAATTCATATCTTGAATTTTAGTGTCCGACTTTGAACTCAGGTATTAATTTTGCCAAAAGAATTAAATCTTTATGCCCATTATTAGCTTCCATGAACATTAGTTTGATCTTGGCTTATAAGCAGGCAATGACTCACTCCTGGGCAACTGACCAAGATGTCCATCAAATCTCTTGGTTTTGTGTCCTACAAAAAACTCCCCAAAAAACAAAACAACAACAACAAAAAAACCCCAAACATTAATACATTACAAAGGTTAATAAGAGCTCTACTGTATATCCTGAGAAATTCAGAGTGAAGAAGCCCAGCTTGGAAGTTTTCAAATAAATGAACTTCCAAGTTCTTCTTTGAAAGACCATTTAACTTCTTTGAAAGACCATTTAAACATGAAAGAGAAAAAAAAGTGAGTTTCACAGATGTTCACGGTGATCTCAGTTAAAACATAAATGACAAATTAGATGTTTGCATGGTTTTTTACCCCCTCCCAAATCTGTTTTTATTTCCAGATGCACGTTTGGTAGGAATTGCAGCTTCGAGGCTGTGTGGAAAGGTCAGCTTTGTATATCTGGAGTTTTCCTCTTTCTTCTGTGCAAATTGGTAGCTTGGAGATCATGAGTGAACAGCCTTTTCCAAGTCTGGACACAAACCCTCAGTTGAATTGAGATCTTATTTTGGCTCTGCCACTTCAGGAAACAGAAGTTGTTTTTATGCTATTTCTGTGTAGCTTTGGCTGTATGCTTAGGCTCTTTGTCTTACTGGAAAACAAATATCTCAAGTAATAGGTTTCTTGCAGACTGCATTAGGTTTTCCTTCAGGATTTTTGAAGTCTGCATTTGTTTTACTGTATCTTCTACCCTCATGAGTCTATCATTCTCACATCATGATGCTGTCAACACCATGCTACAAGGTGGAGAAAGTATGCTGATAATGTGTCAAAGTGGCAGCTAAACAACATCCAAACTGGACAGCACATCAAGGCTGCAGAGACGTGCATTTCTAAAATGTGACTGAATAAAATGCTGCAAGCAAATTTGATCTTACAAGGGCAACACATAGGCTATATCAGGTGGTAAATATCCATGCAAGTTATCTATAGCTATCTAACAATGGAGGACATCCAAACAAAACATGTCATCACTCAGGAGACCTTGATTTGTGTCCCATTCAAAACCAAAAGTAAATGTTGTTTTAAGGGTACCTGTACATAACTAATGTAAACGTCGGTCATCATGTACTGACAGCAGTCACATGATGTATTTAAGTCACATCACATAATATAATGTAACAAACATATTTATTTTAACTGAAAACATTCTGTTTTTTAAACCTAACAGCTGCCCATCACACAGAGATGCAAAAGGGTGCCCTGTGCATCACTAATACATACCGAGGGGCATGACGAGGTTTCAGTTTTTGATAACCTGGCATTGGAAATGGGTTGGTTATTTGAGAATTATGCCACCCTAATTAATAACCGATCACACCATTTAAATGCTCAAAGTTAGGCTTGTTTATGCATCCTACGCCTTGTCTTACAATGGCATATTTACTGCTGCTGCAAGATGCTGCAGATGGAAGGAAACGCATTTCCCAGGATCACGTGGATCTATTTACAGAGAGTGATGAGAACCTCTCTGGATGCTTTAGTCTACCAAGAACTGTCCTCATGGAGCTTTGCAATAGTTTGGAGCCATTAGTGCAGAGCCACACCAGACAGTCTCACTCTGTATTACCAAATGTGCAGGGGCTTTCAAGCTACTGGGACATTTCAGAGGGTGCAAGGAGACAGGGTGGGCATATTACAGGCATCCATCAACCACGCTCTTTAGCGTGTGGTGGATGGAATAAATCAACTAGCCACACAAAACATAGAATCCCCCTAAACAGCAGCAGAACAGGTCGTAGCCAAGCGGGGATCCCATTGCATTGCTGGTGTACCCAACACCATCGACACAATTGACTGCGCACACATACACATTAAGGCACCCTCTCCAGATCCGTTGCTATCTCAACCACAAACAATAGCGCCCCGTAAATGTAACTCTGAAGACATATGGCTCATTGGTACGCATCTTTGAGCAATTATACATTCCAGCAACAGTTGGCCTCTGTTACAATAATATCTTGTGTTATTTGGATATGCCCTGGCCTCCTGGTTAATGACACCACACACCAACCTTCATACTCACCAGGAGGTGTCCTTCAGTCAGCACCACACACGCACTTGCTCTACCATCAGGTGCACTGTCGGCATCTTAAAAGGACGTTGAAGTGACACAGCAGGTGACAAGCTGCTTTACAGCTGAAACTGCTGAAGAATTGTGTTGTGGTCTTTCACAAATATTAGAGAATCTACAGACTACCTCAGCCACATTCAGCTACACTACACAACACCTTTTTTTTCCATTTTATTATTTTTGGGTCATTTTTTCTTGGTTGTCCATCTGAGATCAGATGTGGGACAGTTAAACAAGACCTGAGTGCACTGCTACAGGAGGGAACTGGCCAGGTTCAGCCTCTACCATGTTTTCTTTAATATCTGCTATCACTGCTGAATATAGGATCTTCCTTGGTGTTCATTCCTGTAGAATTCCTCCACTTCAGATACATATTAAATGTAATGATTTCTGGTTTGCAGAAATGTGCGATGCCAACATTTTCTTTTGGCGACTGTTTTTTTTTTTTTTGTGCGTGTGTGTGTGTGTGTGGTGTGTGTGTGTGTGTGTGTGTGAGTGAGTGTATACAAAGCCTGTAAATTGGTTATACACAATCTGTTTTGACTTGGTCAAAGACTACAACACTATGAATTTCAAAATGGTTTTTAGTGAAAATATTATTGCAATAAATTGCCAGTTCTTCAGTAGTTTTGCTTTTACTTCATCTTGCAACTACATCGCCAAAAAAAGCACATATGTCTTCCAGATGCTTCTGTGGTCAAGGCAAAATGAGGAGCAAAGTAGTCCAAACCAAAGTGCACATTCTTTGATGACATTTTAATAGCTTTGACTTAGCTCAGAGTCTGAAACACACTGAATTTCGACATGCAGTAAACCACATTCCTGGCTCAAAGCTGTTCTAAATCCCAAAACAAAAATGAAGATAGATCATAACTTAACTGCCCCCTTTGTAAGTAAAATAGAAAACCTCTCTGTAGAAAAAGGGTGTTTACTTGTAAATTCAGCAGCAGATTGCTTAAACAATATATGCATCTCTACTTTTGGGAAAAACTGAAATAGCTGCAGTATGCATGAAATAATAGAAATCAACACAAAAACAGAAATGCTGAAATGTCCATGCAAGAAACTGCAGACTAGTGTATAAAGCAAATGCAAATCAGACGTACATATAGTTAGCTTGTGCATCCTGTCCACATCACTATTGGTGGCACTTTGCATGGATGGAGTCCCCAGTGACCGCTGCCAGAAAGAGTCCATGATGGGAAAATTTATAGCTCTGCTGACAAAAGGAGAATCAATAAGCGATTATGTGGATACGGCGCAGCATGATGTTATCACTCCTAGGGCATAACACTCTACACATTCACAAACACAATCAGCTCACACAATACACACTTAATGGCTTTTTTTTAAACAACACAACATGCTCAGAAACAGGTGAGTCAAAGGAGGGCTCTTGAATAAAAGCACAATACAGATACAGTTGAGGTGGTGCAGCAATCAATGCAAGATGACAGATCCCACTGTTCATCTTGGAAACTGCCTTGAAGCTTCAGTACGACCATAGCCCCTGCAGACCAAGCCCCAGGTCCTACCACGGTCTGCTTTTAAGGGCTGCCTCAATCCCACCCCCCCCAAAAAAGAACAATGGCAGACTTCTTTTCCTCCCTCCTGAGCCCTGATTTCACATTCACTTCCATTATGCATGAATGTCAATGGATACAGTGAATCAATGCAAAACAGAATAATAAATCATGTATTCCACGGGTTCTTCCTGCCTTAAGCAATGCAGGAGAGAGAATTGAATGCCACAGCCTGCTTGGCAAAACAAGTTAATATGGTGAAAAGGCGGGCCTGACTGTTTGTATTGAAAAAAAAATTGTGGATGCTCCCTTTTCAGACGCTCTGCAGCCGCAGCATGAATGCAGATGGCGTTTTACAATTGTAACTGGTATGTTAATTTGGCCTCAAACCAGGTACGGTGACGGTTGGTTGGCAAATAACTGATAACATATGAGCATCCCTCATTGTTCCAGCATCCTTGGTGCATTTGGATACCTTCAGTAACTTCAAATGATGAGGGCGTTGGTGTCTGTCGAGTTCTGAGCACACATCTGTTTCACTGACAGGCAGAAAACAGAGAAGAAAGGGAGACAGGGTGGAGTGGGTGGAGGATGAGCTGGAGGGGGGGAGAGCAGGAGAGGAGATACCCAGCGGCTGACTGCTTGTATCATGGGAGTTCAACAAAGTGCAGCATGGCCCTCCAGCTGGAGGCTGGAAAGAAACATCTGTGTGTTTGTGAGTGTGCGTTTGTGTGAGTGCACGTTGTGTGTCACACATTTGTCCCGGCGCGTGTGTGTGTGTGTGTGTGTGTGTGTGTGTGTGTGTGTGTACATTGATTGTCCACTGATGTATACGCCAGCAAGTGTGTGTGTATACAGTGTGTGATGTATGTGTGTGTGAGAGAGAGACACATCACGAGTGGTGGCAGGTGTGGACCACAAATGAGGCCACTGACTGACGTCCCGTCTTTGTGGCCAAGCTTGCCCCAATTTATCCTCTCTCCCTCTCCAGGACTTCAAGCCCCCTTTTACTTTGATGGACAATGTGTCCTACTTCCCTGCAACACTCGGCTGCTGTATAATTAAATGTCAAATAACTGTTACCCATGACTTGGACCGAAAATATATTATTTGTGGCAAATAGAGCACTAAATCGGAGATGGAGAAATTTCTGACTTATTTGCAGCGTCTGTGCTTTTGCATTGATTGAAATATTGAGGACAATTGGATTGCTGCAAACCCTTGTTGCAAAGTTATTGTCTGTCCAAATTCCAAATCAAAGCTTAAACTTTGGTTGCTAGCAGGCAGTGTCAAGAAGCTGTCTATACTTGCAGCTCCAGTATTCCACATCTAAAGCAACATTTTGAAAGTGAGTGCATATTGTCGTGGCATGTAGAGAAAAGAGCTGAAACCAGTTAAAAGAAAAACATTGTTTTTGACCACAAAACTACAGAACATATATAAATGGATGACAAATTAAAGAAATAACCAAAGCATTAGATGGGGGTTGGAGCATACAAAACAGCTTATGGGATTGGTTGTCAGTGTTGAGCTTTTATTGTTATGATAATAGCTGGAAGAGACTGCAAGAGATGTGGACTTGAGTCATTTGACTTAGACTTGAGTCACAAATTGGAAGACTTGAGACTCAAAAAGAAAAAAAAAAAGGGTTGCGACTGGACTTAGATTTTAACATCAATAACTTGCGATTTCACTTGCACTTGAGCGTTCTGATATGACTATACTTGATAACTGTCATGGTCCTGCTTTGTGTTCAGAGGCCCACAGACTTTTTGTTTAGGGCTATCTGGCATATATTTTTTAGTTACATTATGATGATAAAGTTTTCTAGGTTTTGGGCTTTCAGTTTTACTTTGTTGCATTCATTCAGTTATTCATGCATCTTGGATTATTTTATGTTCTCCTTTTGTGTCATGCCTGGTTTCAGTTCCTACCTTTGTGTGTTTTCCCTTAAGTCTTGATCGCCTGCTCTGCTCTGATTAGTTTCACCTGTCCTTCATCAGTTTGCAGTCCCCCTTCCCTCCTGCTCACCTGATAGCACTTCCCTATAGGTCACTTCCTATGTATACTAGCCCAGTTTTTTTGTTCTTTGTCAATTTGTTGTCACTCTTTGTGCCAAGAAGTCCTGCCTGTTTTTCTGACTTTATTTTTAGGTGTTTTGGTATTTGTGGTTTCCTGTTGGATTTGCCTTTGTTGCCCACCTGTGTTTGGATTCTTTCTCCAAGTTTATCTCTTGAATATATAAATCACTCAGTAATCCAGCTTTCTGCTCTTTAAATTCCGTGTTTGGGTTCAAACCTCGTACTCTGAGATTGTGACAATAACTTTCCCCAAGCCCAAGGATTTAAAAGTATGTTATTTAAAGCTGCTACTACTACTTCGCCCCCACATGCCAGTCTGGTTTGGGTACCTCAGAATTGTCAGCACCTCCAAGTCTGAAACCATGGTTCTTCTGGAAAACAGGAGATTGCACCCTATGGAATGGGAGAGAGTTGCTGCCTCAAGCAAAAGAGTTTAAGTATTTCTGGGTCTTGTTCACAGGTGAGTGGGTATGGTCATGATCTTTGGGTAGTGACCAAAGGAATTAGATAGCGGATACAAGTGACCAAAGTGAGTCTCCCCCAGGTGGTGGATTGGCTGAGCCTTAGAGATGGGGTGAGGGGTTCAGACATCCAGTGGGAGCTCAGAGAGAAACTGCCACTCCTTTGCATTGAAAGTTGCCAGTTGAGGAGGTTCAGACATCTGATCAGGATGCCTCCTGGGTGCCTCCCATTGGTGGTGTTCTGGGCACATCCAACTGGTAGGAGGCCCTGAGGTAGACCCAGAAAAAGAAAAGGTTTATATGTCTGATCTGGCCTGGGAATGGTTTGGGATCCCCCAAGAAGAGTTGGAAAGCATTACTGGGGAGAAGGATGTCTGGAGTACCTTGCTCAGCCTGCTACCCTCAAAAGTTGGCCCTGGATAAGCAGACAACACTGGATTGATGGATGAATACTACTTCCTGATTTACTCTTGTTAGCAGACTGGTTATGTGATCGCAGCCTTCCTTAACACGTGGGTTATATATGAATTACTGTTTCATTATTGGTTAGTAAGAGAACTGCTGCATTACCATTCTTAGGAACAAGTACAAATTGTGCATGAGAACAGTTTGAAAGCACAGTACACATATCAATGAACATTAAATATGGCTTGGAGTTTGAAACATCGTAGTCCTGTCACGCACAGCAGAAGAGCAGCATGACATGACAGCTCAAAGACCTTGGAGAACAGTGTGTTATCATTCAGCCATCTAAAGGAGGCAGTTTCATACCACTGTTTTAATATGCTGCTCATAGGAACATTAATAGTACAGGAGCTGACATAGAAAATGGATTTAATCACTCATCTTGTTTCCGAAGCATGCATCGCAGAGTAAAGTATTGATCTGTCAGACAGTACCCTTGGTGTTCTCAAAATAACCATACTTTAAGTTACTTTTCCCCATCGCTCCACAAAACTCTTAGCTTTTATTTTAAAGGGTAGCTCCTGTTTTTTTTTAAAAAAAAGCATCAACCAATTGCAAAAAATAGCCTCGTAAATGTGTCTTCTCCTAATGCAAAACATGTGTCATCATCCTTCCTTGTTGTGAGCAAATGCAATCATCCCACAAAAGCTCTACATTTTTAATGCATCCTGCTCTGCTGTTAAGCATTTTATCCCAGCCGGCCTCTAATTTCTGTAGTCAACACTGTGTGGAGAAGTGTTGCGGTTGAAGAGAGACACTGTGTATAAGTCTGTGTATAAATGCACATCGACACGCAACAGGGTAGTAATGTTGCTTTAGACCCTCATTTGTGCGTGTGGTGTTTAAAAAAAAAAAAAGATACGAGGTAAAGGCAGATGCTGTAGTGGCTCTATTGTTTTAATGACTAGTTTAACAGCTGGCCAAGGGACAACATTTGCAAACTTTGTGTTTGTTGGCATGTTTATAGTGATGTTGATCAACATGCATTGTCCCTGAAATTAAATAAAATGAATAAATGTGCAAAATATGGCAACACATCACACACAAGTGCATTTGCATGGGTGTTACTATGCAGGGACTGAACATGCAGGTGGAGGATGATAGTCACAGAAATTCAGCATTTAGCTCTGTTCTGTCAAAGGAACCTAAACACGTTTTCACACAGTGTTCAGCATCTCCTCCACACACACACATGCACATAAACATATACACACAATAACATACACACAAGAGCCGCCGCTCAATCAAGTGGAGGAAATGCCATGCGTTCCGTGTCTAATTGAAAGTAAACAGATGGTTGTGGGCTTTCATAAAGGGAACTCAACATCAGGTGCGGAGACATTTTTGAAGAAAATCCCGTCAGGGGCGCAAAGAGAAATGCGAACAAATCTCAGCTCCGTTAGATCAGACACAGGCAGGCCCACACCCAAGAGGGAGCCTTCTAATCGATACTAAAACAGTGAGAACAAGTCCAGGCCAAGACACAAGAGAGCGATAATGAGAGGGGAGAGCAAGAGGAAGGGAAAGAGAAAGTGAAGAGAGGGGGGGAGCAGGCAGGTGAAATGGGGAGAGAGTGGTGAGAAAAGAGATTAGGGATAGAGGAGTGGGTAAGAGAGAAGAGAATAAAAATACAGGCGTTTAGCAGGGCCTCTGCCCCTGAGCAGCATGGCTGAGGATTCGGTATCTGGCAATTTAACTGTTTTAAACAGCTTTAAATAAGTGTTCATTGTGCCTGGAGATGCGTGACATGAGCAAAACTGCAGTCCAGTGAGAAAACCTGCAATGAGTGGATGAACAGGCAGGCGTGGGGAAGTCGTCACATATTGACGCTTTGCAGTGGACTTCCGCGTCCACATATTACGCTATAGGTATTCTTCTGGATCTGATGTTGATGTTCACATGGCAACCAACTCCGGGATGTCAACAAAAGTACATGCTGGCATGGACAATTGGGATTAGGGGAAGGAGGCACATGGTAAGGTGTAGAAAAAAAACCCCATCACATACAGACCGGAAGCGTCTGTATGTGATGTGCCATATGGCACTCCCACATGAAAGTCCAGGATTTGTTGGACCCATCCACTGCCCCTCCAGCCCACCCTATAGGCACACTTGCACTTCTTATATTACATCTCTCAAGCAGCATTTCAACGTAATGTAGTTCTGCCACGTTTCATGTGGATGCGAAAAGTTGCTTTTGGTGTTGGTCAAAGCAGCAGTATTTACAAGTTCGGAATGAGAATGGGCTGCTAAGACAGGGGAAGACACAATGGGCAACTTTATAAGAAATTACATAGAAATTAATAGCAAAATAGTAAAAAAACTACAAGAAAAATACATAAAAATTAATTACACACACACAAAAAGAAAAACTCTTAAGGGGAATTGAACTGAACAAGGGGAATGAATTCAAAAATTGCTTACAAATTATTAATTATTATAATAACTCTGTAAAATCATTTTAAATATCTAATTATGATAACTAGAAAAAAAATTATCTGGAATTTTTTTCCCTAGCTTTCTTAAAAAAGAAATTTGTAAAGCTACTAATTTCATGCCAAGTTGCTTATTGCCTTTTTCCTTATGTTTTTTGAAAGAATTTATCCCAATTCAAGGGTTTCAAAGGTTGAATGGCTTGTAAAAGGCATCTGAATGCAGCACAAGAAAATGGATTTTGGTTTCAAAGGGTTAAATGCAGCAAATACATGTTTTAGGACTTAAGATGACAAATGATCATGCATACCACTGTAGAATACATGTAGTAACTGATTCAGACAGCCACAGGTTAAGCTTCAGTGCCCTCTCCTCTCTTTCCCCAAGACGCCTCAGCAAGTTTGGCCTTTGATCGTTATTTGGTCTTATATCTAAGCTGGCTGCTGTGGTGAGGTACTTCTTGGAGCAGTACACAGCTTATTAGATTTTGCAGGAAGTAGCACTCTCCTCTTCCTGAAAAATGAGGATTAAATCGTCCTGCAGGAAAGGCTGAATTGCCCCTCAATTGATGTGGTTACACAGCCGGGGAGTACATAGCGTGCCCGGCACAATGCACACGGTATCGCTGTGGATGGGTCTCTTATGGGGGAGCTAATGTGGCTTCTTATCAACATTTGATCCAAATTGCATCATGTTCTTTTAATGAGGTTGCAATTCAGCTCGGGGGTGTGTTTCCCTGCGATTGCAAAAATAAGTCAGGCTCAGACATATGTGCATTGTATAGAGAACATATATACTCATGGGCGAAATCATAAAAGAATTGTGCAGCTTTTGCAGCCACTAAACCCAAACAAATTACACAAAAGAATCCAGGGAAATCTCAAAGCGCAAAGGGAAATGCACACCTTAATGTACTGTCAGGCTAATGGCATGTTGATGCTCCTGTACTACTTTCACGTATTTAAGTGAAATGCATATATTTTGCCGTGGCTTAGTTTGTAAATCAGGAGGTGTTGGAACACGAAGAGGCTGCTCATCTGGCGGGTCAGGCGGAAAAAGAAAGTTATGGAGCGCATCAAAACCACAGTGCCTGGTGCACAGACAACATCTAGGTGCTGCCCTGCTTAAAATGAACAATGAGGACATCATAAACAACACAATGTGCAGAATACTGATATCAAATATTGTTGCATCTTGTGGCATAATAATGGCGCCTAGTAAACATTATATGTCCACAATGATGGGAATTAAATTGACCAAATTTATTTCACTGTACTGCACAAATGCTCGCAGCAGGGGCCTACAATAACATGACAAAATATGATACAAACATGTCATTCACAGCAATCATGCGAAATACAAGTTTTTATTAGCCATTTAACCATTTTACAGCACACACAACCTCTTGTTTAGCAGTTGGGCCTAAAGTAAGTGAAACATATGTTGCATCCCCATGCCTTAGCCTGATGCATTTATCATCATCATCACCACTCTTAAAATCAATCATCACAACTACCTAAATGAAATAGAAATACTGCCTTGTGGTCATTTCTCTGTGCAAACCAGCCAAGTTGCACTTACAGTGTACATTTTAGTGCCACAGTGAAATTGACATTTTGATGTAAAATATCATCACAACATTATCTCATTAGACTTTTGTGTGAAACACAGATAAGACCCAAGAATGCAAGCTCAACTCGGAGGTGAAATCAGCAACACAGTCTTTAATCAGGCAAAGATTAGTACACAGAAAATCAGTCCACTCTAATGGCAAGGTCAAAGTACAAAACTGGTCCAGACTATGAAGGTTCACTTGGGAAAACACAAAGATTTGCTGAAATGCTGACAAAAATGACAAGCCGAACTGGCAAGGAAAGAAAGAGAACACATGGACTAAACACTTTAAGAAAGGGGCGACAACGAGACTCAGGTGCAGCATATTAGGGCAGGGCAGCTAATCACACAGGTGGGAAACACAGGAGAGCAGGAAGTAAATAGAACTGGAACGAGAAAACATGCGAGTATCAAAATAAAACAGGAAACACAAGACTTGAAGCAGTGAGAATAACTTAACCATCAGGACGGAGTGTTGTCATATTTACTGGATGAATTCATGAGGAATCTTTTTTTTTCTAGTACAAAGGCAACATTTATACCTAGCCACATAAACCATTGCAATCAAAACTTTATGGGCATGTTTGTGTTGTAATATCATTAGTGCCATATTTCAGTGAGGCGGTCCTTGAGATGTGGCGGACAGTAGTTGAAAGGACACACCATACATGATGCTATCACTGGTAGAAATCCATTCTTTGCAAATTTACTCCTCAGTTTCCAATACATGTGTAATAACCAGAGTTTAGGGGGATGTTTATTCTTGTAAAAACATTTCTATCAAAAAGAAAACTGGTACAAGTGCCTTTCTGCAAGGCTCTGCCAACTGCAATGCCCCCACATCTGTCTTTGCATATATATATATATATATATATATATATATATATATATATATATATATATATATATATATGCACACACACTGAAATTTTGGAGACATTACTGTCAACAGATCATATAGACTTCCAGACATTAATTATATGTACTTCCACTAAGCACATCATCTAGCCTCATTTAGCCCCTCTAGAAAGACACATGGTTGGACAATCACGCCATGCCAACAGTGGGCTATTCATCCTTCTGGAGGATTTATGCCTGAGGCTTTTTGGCCACACTTTGGTTTGGAGATAAAGAATTGGCTGTTGACGGAAGTGTGATCAGTAAACACAAAAAACAGAGCAAACAGATTTGGGATTCAATGTGTAACACCATGTTCTGAAAACACCCCCATCTTGGTGTTTTAGCTCAACTTCAAAGGTCTGCGTGCATGTGAATTAGTGCGCACTGTATATTTGCATGTATGTGTGTGCACGCCTGTGGGTGTGAATGCATGAAACCAGGCCATTTTTGTTTGCTCATGTTTATTTGTGTACTAAAACATGTCGGAGCATTATCACACACCTTTTTATCCCACTTGACAGAAGAAGCTAAATAGTGCACTGCCCTGAAGCACAAAATGCATTCAGCAGTTTATAGTAGTGACAATGAACTAGCTATAAATAACTTTGAATCACTGTGCCCTCCATTAAACGGCTCTGTTCGCACCAGCTGTACATTAGCAATGCCTTCAGAATGAGCATATTTATTGAAAAAGAAAAAAAAACAGAGATGTCGCATAACTCTAGTTGTGAGCCACCCACTCAACAAGACACCGAGAACCATGCATATGTTCACCAGTTGCTGTGATGCGAAGCCATACCTGCCAAATACTGATTTCTAAAAATAAAGATGACTGCCAAAACCTGTACCGCCTTGAAACTTTCTCTGCAAAGTCCTGGTGAAATATAATGACTCCCACCTCTGGATAAACTTTTCCCAACACGACAGATGGCAATGATTTACATCTAAAACAACAGCCTTATCTGCTGCTCATGGCAACTGCTGGTTGGTTCAAATGGCATCCTTTCCTCCTCTCTTCAGCCATGGCCTGAAGGGAGAACACACACATACACACACACACATACACACACACACACACACACACAAGACACACACACATCTGTTATTGACCTGCAAGCTGGTTAATGAGGAGCAGGCGCTGGACATTTATCTCAACACTGTAACAGGCAAATGTGTGTGTGTGTGTGTGGGTGTGGGCACGTGTGTGAAAGCTGTTGTCCAAAGGAATACTGAGTGGATGCCGCAGCAATGCCGCTCTCCATAGCCATAGAAGGTACCTCAGAGTGTAAATGTCATAGGGAATACGATGTGTGATTTTGTCTTAAAGCAGCCTGTTCTCATTAAGTACTAATAAAAAAGTGTCGCTTTGACAGTGGTTTTAGCATAAGTCCACAAAAGCTGCTGGACGGCATCACATGAGAAGGCAAACTGGTGTTATTTTACTCCAGCAGAAGAAGCAGAAGCGCCTGCGGCGTTTGAAGCGTCAGGCCATTGAGAATGTTGACAGAAAAGACGACTGTATGCTTGCTCTCATAAGGCAGGAGAACGCTGTGTGCTCACTGTTGCAACCATTTGAAAAGAAGGATGTTTTTGATCTGTTGAAACCTGAGAAAACTGGCTTGATCTCTACCAAAAACAAGGTTAAGAGCAACTTATCAAGAAATGACCCCAAAATTAGGGAGGAGTAAGTAAAAAGTTACGAGAAAATAGCCAAGAATTATTTTTAAAAAAAAGAAGCAAAAAACAAAAGCAAGCAAGGAAATGACCTGAAAAAAAGTATTGAAAATTGAAATTTTATATATTCTGCAACATTTTTAATACAGATTTTACAACCATAAATGTATTTCTTTTCTTTTTTCTTTTTTATTATTCTTTTAATAATTTTCAAAAAAAAAATCTCTAGCTCTCCCCTATTTTTAACATTAATTTTCAGTTTTCTTGTCATTTTTTTTTTTTATTTTTCCTTGCAATTTGTTCATTGTCTTTTCCCCCTTTTTCTTCAGAGACTTAAACCTATTTGTGCTCTGGTTTCAAAGGTAAAAAATACTTGTGCAAGGCATGTGAATGTGGCACAAGAAAAAACTGATGTCAATCCAGGTTTGAAAGTGTTAAATTCTATCACTGTAGCAACTTCCTCTGTCCATTGCTCAGTGCTGAGCAGGTAGCATAAAGTCAGGATAATTACAGTTTCACTGCTGAAAACAGCTACATAAATGAGTGTGATGAGAAGGAGAGTGGCCAGTAAACCAAAACAGTGAGGAAAAACAGAGTAAGTGGCTCTGTGGAGCTGAGAGGAGTTATAAGCAGAGTTGCAATTCTCTGATGGGGATGTCTCTATGAGCGTCCCCTTTCATCATCCATGATGCATTGTCGCTATAAAAAAAAGTGCTGGTTAGGACAGTTTTAGCTCATTCACTCTCCTCTGCAGTCATGGTGAGTGTTAGCAGAAGTGGCGGGTAGCAGTCGTTCAAGAGCACCCACAGCCACCAAACACTGTTACTTCATGGGCTCTCTGTCAGAATAAAACCATGCATGCTCCACACACACACACACACACACACACACACACACATACACACACACACGCACACACACGTGCACATGCACACATAGCCTAACACCAAAGGGTCAGAGAGGTTTTGTTTTCATCTTGAGAGATGTCAATGCTCTGTCACCCTGAGCCATTTTAAAAGTGTTGCGATACTGAGCCTCTCTGTTTTAGTGACACTTTGGTCCCGAAAGAGCCCTCAGGCTCTCAGGCTGAAAATGTATCTCTCTGTATTCAACCTACAGCTTGCCAGGACAGTTCTGTCTGGAGGCATTTAGTGGGCAGAGTGGGGGACATCTCTCCTTCTTCTTCTCTCTCTGTCTTTCTCTCGTTTTTATTTTCCTTTGTGACCACAGAGAAATGCTCCACTTGTTACCACACTATAAATCATCTTAAAAAAATAGGAGTTTAAAAACCAAAGATGGAATTCTTCAGAGAGAAGCCTTTTCATTTGAACGTCAAGTGGCCAGAAGTCAACATGTTGCAGTAATAGAAATTTTACAAGAACTTTATCACGGATCTACATGATAGCTGTGCAGAGGCTAAAATGCAGTGTGTTAACTCTGAGTTAGATGAATAAGAGATGTCTAGAAGAACATTCAAAGAAGGATGTGAAGGACCACTTAAAATACTGCAGGGGATAAAAGAAACATGGCCACAAGAATTTAATGCATTTAGCCCTTTCTGTTTAAAGAAATATCTTTTAAATAGCTAGCATCACAGTTTGTTAATCAACTGCAATGTTCTTTTAATTTGACTTAATTGCTGTTACTCAGGTGTCTTCTCAGTGGGTGACAGCACCTAATCCACGGCTGTGACTCAGAGGTAGAGCGGGTCGTCCTCTAATTGGAAGGTTGGTGGCTCGACACACTCTTACTCTTACTAGCGCTCTGTCAGGACCTTCCACGTCTACCTTTGATGTTTTAGGTATCCTTCTGCATCAGCTGTTTATGCTCCGGGATGCTGTTACTGTGATAGCAACAAATGCACATGATGAGATGACATCATGGTGGGATAACAAAGCCTGTTACCATGATGTCAACAAATGCACATGTGGTGGGATGAAGTAGCATGGTCCCTGTGTCCACACAACGGCTAGGATTGTCACGATGGCTTGGAGTAGGCAACAAAGTCACGGATAGTTAGGTTTAGGCAAAAGAGGCACATGGTAGGGTGTATAAAAAAACACACACAAAGCGAACTCCAAAATCCTGCACAACAGTCGTTTGTGGGACCCATCCCCCCATGATACACTTGCACTCATTATAGGTACAAAGCACTGGGTGCATTTACAAACACGCACGATCAACGTCCCGACAGAACCGGCACCGCTATCACCTGCAGCATTTCATGCACACACGACTGGTTTCGTCCAGCAGCAATGTCAAGTGACGCTTCCCAATGTGCGTTGCATGCAGACATGCCCGCTGCCTTCCAGCCATCCACCAGCATGCAATAACAACGCCATTGTTCTATCAGACCTTGTTGTCATCTGAGTCTGTGTGCAATGCATGTGGATACAGTAGGTGGCCTTTGGCATCACACTCGTACGCCGAAAGCACTGACAAACGGCTCTATTTGATGAGTTTGTAATGAGAATGTGTCGGGTGGCTCCAATCAGCATGTCAAAGTTTACTTGGGCAAGATGCCGAACCCCAAATTGCTCCTTGTGGCTGTTCCATCAGTATGTGAGTGCATATGAATGTACAAAAAAATTGAGTAGCAAGTGGCACCTTGTACAGTAGCCTCAGCCAGTGTAAATGGGTGAATGTGACTCATAGTATGAAAGTGCTTTGAGTGGTCAAAATGACTAGACAAGAGCTAAAGAAGTGCAGTTTCATTAACTATTACTAAGTAGCTCTTTAAGATTTGCTACAGTATAATTATCTATTGATCAAGAAGGTGCATTCACTTGTACCAAATCACACTCAGAAGCATATTTCCTGTAATGTCACATACAGTAAGAACTTTGCTCCTTTGCTCCACTTTTGGTCTATCCACGTAATTTCAACAAATGTTGTGGAACTTTTCAATCTATATTTATCGATCTTCCAAAGATACACTGGCATGGCATGACAGGGAGATTCTATTTCATTGCTTATGTTATCTTGGCCCTATATTTGCACTGCTATGTTGCTGGTACCTGACGTGGGTGGCGTTAAGGGCATCTGACAGCTGTGAGGTACATGATCCATAGCAATTAGCCTTAAAATCTAAAAGAGCATTGACATGTTCAAGAATGGCCCATTTGTTCACATACTGTATGTTGGCATTGCTAATTTGAGTAGCTGTGCATGCTGCAAAAACAAAACTGACAATATAACAGACAATATAATCCTGATCTTTCTACTTTCTACTTCTCTACTATCCCAAGTCCCAAGATTCTGTTTAAAAATCATACATGTATCAATCAGAGAGAGCAGTGAAATCACTTTGAGCTTCTGCTTTGTTAGAAAATGCAACTGAATCAAAGCAATTCATGTATTTTTGTTTTTTTTATAGTGCAGCCAAACAAACTGTGAGCAAAGAGGATCCATCACATTGCATTCTTTAAATAAAAGGGGAAAAAAAGCCAGTCGCTATTTAAATTTTGGGTTTTTTTTGTTATTTCTAAGAAGTTTTCCAAATAGCAGCGCAGTAGGTAGTTGTTTGTTAAACACTAAATGCTGAAAGAAAGCTCTGAAAATAAATTGTATTTTGTGAAAACATTTCACCTGATCAATACCAGTCACTATGGTGAAAAACATATTGCATGCTTTGTGAGAGTTTGACAATTGAAGCCCCCAGGTGGTGAGCCGGATAAATGCTTTGAATGTTGAGCAGTCAGTAGCCATTAACAGCAAAAGCCAACATTTTTTGATAGGACATGTTCGGTTTGCATTAGTACTGTAGCGATATGGACTTCAATTCAACATCTTTCACAGAGAACTGGATCAAGAAACAACCCGCAACCCCAAAATGCTCCTGATGGCTGTTCAGTTGGTGTGTGAGAAAGGTTACTGAGTAGCAGGTGGCACCTTGTATGCTAGTCAAGGCCATCAGTGTATGAATAGGTGAATATGACATGTAGAATAAAAGGCTCTTTGAGTAGAATAGAAAAGCACTATACAACGGTAGGTCCATTTACCATAATGGAGGGGTCAGTGAAAATTGCCAAATTTAAGACAGGATGAGGGGGGGGGGTCCCGCAAAGTCTCACACACACACACACACACACACACACAAAACACTGTGTACTCGGAAACAAAGAGCAAAGGCACTGAGTGTGTAATGCAAAATTACATATTTTCTCCAGTGACCACTCTTGAGTGTGATTTCCATGGTTTGGACCAATTCACATGTTTTGGATGCATATCTTTTGGTCCCGGGGGATTTTATTTTCATTTATCAATATCATTTATTGGATTTATGTCAAAGTTCTGTAGTAATTTCCTATAGTAAGTGAGTTCCTGTGAATCTCTTGCATGTAAACAAATAATTTGAATCCTGCACAGGAACGGCTGAGTATGCCACTGACATTGAACGCTTCTGTATAAAGAGGCAATTACTGAATGTAAATGCATGAAATGACTTCGGCTGAAAAATGACGAACATTGATAGCAATAAAATTGGAGTTTGAAATAATGGAAATCTAAATTACTTTAACTTTAAAGCATATCAAGTGTCTATTGTGGCATGCTTTGTTTTGGTTTGTTTTATGGTCCTGGCTTTCATTAGGGAACAGGTCAACCAACACATCGTGACATGGTTTTGTTTTTTCGTTAGTTTTTCAATCTCGTTTTGGCATTCACTGGTAAGAAATACAAATGCACCCAATGTGGTTTGTCCTTTGTACTTTCCTGATGGGAGCATTAACTGTTATGTTTTTTTATTCATCCCAAAGTCACAGTGAGATGTGTGATGGCTCAGTGACCTCAATTATCTCGCCCAGTGATGTCCTGTTAGACTACTTTTTCATTGTCTATATCTATTGATCGTGTGACCACATCGGAATACGTGACAGCTAATTGGACTCGAGAGAATTTTCTTTTGGGTTGTGTTCGTGTCATTTAAGCCTGTTCCCTTTTCTAATTGGTTTGTTTTCATCATCTGTCTGTATTGATTCCAAAGTCGCACTGACATGACTGGTGGCTTGGTTCTTTTGGACGGAGATGTTGCTGGTGGAATTTGAGTACTTCTCACTTTTGTGATCATCTGTACCTATTAAATATGAAAATAAATAGACCATCTTCAGTTCAGGTATTCAGCGAAGCTGCAATAGAAGACAATAAAAAAACCAAACCTCCTCAGAGAATTAAACTTTCAAATTACATTTACTAGGTCTCAAAACAACACTGAAATACAATACAATCAGATGAAAATCTCGCACAGTACATTCCCTCTGCTATCCACTATCATGTGCAATTAGTGACTTGACTTGTTAACAGTATTTTAAACACACACCAGTGCTCATGAGGTTACAAGAGCCAGTAAACAGAGACATCAATTTCATGGATTGGAAAGTGTTCGGCTCCTACAAGGGGCCACTGGAAAGTGTCCTCCATTCCACGCATGGTTTGTTTTAAAACCAAACCACAAGCCACATTTCCTTTGTTCAAAGTGGTACACTAATCAGTACAAAGACCCCATCTACAGCGAGTCACTGCATGTGTCTGTGAAGTCTAAATGCATCAACAAAAGGCTCAAGATGGATGAAAATCCAATGGAAGATGCTGAAAAGATGTTAAATGCATAAATCAGTCCAAGATACATATGTAATTTCCACTCCCCCCAAGTTTGATTATGTCAGCAAGCAGTTTGAAGAAGTAGTCTCTGAAAGGTCTGTGATAATGACTGTTGAAGTTACGTTGAAATGTACCATCATTCTACCTGTCTCATAAAAGAGCTGATTTGTAAATGTGAGGAGAGAGAGTGGGCAGAGTTATTGCAGAGTTATGTTCCCTCTAGTGCAATGCTAACTATGGGCTGCCTCTTGTGAGATGCAATGTCAGCAACATGGTTTATTGTGGGTCACATGCTTAACCACACACAGTTACCCCCTGGTCTTAGTTCAATTGCATATGAAATGCATGGCTGACACAAAGTGCTCGAGCTCGTTGGAGGCAAGGACCCACTTACATGAAGCCAACAGACGCACATGCCAAGTGTCTAAGCGTTCTAGGGCTCATCAAGTGTGGATAATGGGATAGAGGCAAGATCAGTCCAGGAAAGGGACGTGCAAAAACCTTGTTGAGCACCAGTCAGTCCCAGAACTGAAGAGGCCAGCAGAACATAAGAAATAGAAATGCTATTCAAGTATTATGGAACACTGATGTCAATCAGTATGTATAAACTAAAAAATACATTAAATTTCTGCCAAAATATCCAAACAAACATACAAAACCTACTAGTCTATGTATACAACAAAAAATACACATACTTAACCCTTAAATGTTCTACTCAGCTGTTTGTCAGAGCACATTTTACAGTCACTATGTCTTAATTAAAATTGTGTTGAACTTGTTTGAGCTATCTCTATCTATATTGCTTTTTTCCCCGACAGTTTCAGAGGTCTTACCGAACGGTAACATTATACAAAAAAACACAAGTCCAATAAAACATGCTCTACCAAACAGTTGATGGATTTGTCCTTCTGTGGTAAAGGTAGTGAAGCTAAGCTAATGTAATCAAAATGTACTATTTGCAAGGAAAAACAAATTGAATAATCCGTTCTTGTTAAATGGTGTTTAATGTTATATTTTGTTATATATGTTGTATACTATATCAACATATGCTGAAATAAGTGTGTAAGTACGATTTGCTTTGATGGTCTAAAGCCATGCTCAACCAAATGATTGAACTGTCAGTTTATGGTGGTAGTGATGCTAAGATAACCATTTTACATCTTTTATGTTAAAAAAACCAACAAACAAATAATAATAATAATATGCACTGTTGTTAATGCCATTAATTTAATGTAATTTCATTAAATATTTGATGGAGAAAAAAATATATATCAGTATGTTTTCTTTAACATTTCAGAAATGTTTTCAAAGTACTGGAATGGTAAATATCTAGAAAACATGCGTGGAAATAATACTAGTACTGGTAATACTGCTAATTCGATGGTAACAAACTGATATAGCCTATGCTGTTATCATCTCACAAGCAATGCAACAGTACTTGGTTTGTAACTTTGCTTTTTTTACCATTTCCATGAAGGGACACAGATGTTTGGTAGAGGCCTATTAAAAAACAAACCAAACAAAAAAAAAAACCCAAAAAGAGCGGGAGAGAGAGAGAGAGACAAGAAAAAAAAAGATTTTTCTTTCAATTTATTGCCCAAGGGAAATAAAAAAAACAAAGAAAATTGAGGACATATAAGGGTTGCCGTACAAAAAATCTACAATAACCACTACAGTTTTCACTGCTGCATGATAGGATAGCACTTCCAAACAATTGATCTTCCTATCCCCCAAAATAGGTTTTGTGCCTATAATCCCCAGATTACTTGAATTATGACTGTCTCTGTGGGTTAAACAGATTTATTTGAATGCCTTAGATTTAAGTCTGGTTCACAGACTGTAGATGACTATCAGTGTACTGGGTTAAAAAGAACAGAGGGTTTCATATTAAACAGTAGGCATTGATATTCATCTCACATTTTTGCACTTAGTCCCCAGCTCCCGCTTGATTTGCATTAACATCATTTAAAATGGAGGGAGAGGGAACTCTCAGTGGAGTAAGTTGCACTCAACTACATGATCACTGTGACTTAACCTGCACTTTTTCTCTTCTCGGCCGTGAAGGGCATGAGGATCTGAGTGTATTAAAACAGAGGATGGCAGGAATAAAGGCATTCAATGTGCAATGGAACTTCTCACTAGAAAATGAACTACCCCGACAGTCTAAGCTTTGGGGTTCTGTGATGAGATATGACACATGGCCTCTTATTCCTGGAGGTGCCCTTGCCCCTAACCTTTAGAGAGGAGCAGATTGCAGCGAGTGAACACATTGTGTGAGGCTTTTTATTCTCACAGAGTTGAGTCAAATGACCATAACTTAAATGGCATTACTTGGTAGTGCCACATATTGTGTTAAAACTATATGCGGGTGGCATGGTTGGGTTTAGGTACCAACACTACTAGGTAAATTTTAGAAACAGATAATGTTTTTGGTTAAAAAACTAAGTTTATTATGTACAGGGCAGTGGGGTTGGGTTTAGGCACCAAAACTACGTGTCTAGGTTATGAAAAAGATTGTGTTTTTAGTTCAAATGTCTTTGCTTGTGACATACGAGACATAAGTCAAAAAGTGACATGGGTACATTATTAGTATGGTGAGTTCAAAGATGTCCATGTTGATGTGTCATTATACAAGGGATGCAAACAGTGGTTTCCTGGGTGAAAGTCTACTATTTCTTTACCTGTCCACCACCCTGACCATCTTAAAAAAAATCTTTCTCACTCTTATGGGGTCACAAATTAATTACCCCGCATTGCATCATGCTGAACTGGGGAACAAGGATCCTAATCGACTAAGGGCGGAAGGTTGAAAAGGCTGTGATTAAAAATCAACTTATATTTATTATAAGTGTTGAAATTTTGATGAGACTTTTCTTTCCTGATGGGAGTGTGCTACTTAGGGTGCATTATTCTCATTCATAAAGGGGTGCCTTCAACAGCATCATTGGTTATCTAGATCTCTTGTGACTTTTGCCCACACAATTATGACTTGTCTATCAGACATACAGATGGAAGAAGCATACCATCAATTACCAACCTAAATAAGTAAAGCAAAGCTAGTTCAGGCAGTCAACTTGAGCCTTGAGTCTGTACCGCTCCCTGCTGTGCTGAGCTTGTTTTTTCTCCTTAGAGGGATGTGACAAGATCACAGACTAGACTCCAAATGTCAGCACTTTACATTTTGTACTTTCACATGATTATCTATTATAACATTGAGATTTCAAATGTAGGGTTCTTTTTGTCAAACAAAATGATTTTAGACAAATACATTTTTAATTTTACATAATTCAAGGTACAGTTTACTTTAAATTTACAAATGGATCAATTAAATTAGATAAACTACATACTTTATTCATTTGAACAAACAGTGGATGAGGTGAAAGCTTTAAGTAGCTTTACACTCAAAAGCCAATTAAATAAAATCAAATTTGAAATGAAGGCAGTTACTATAGTACCACTATTCACAACAGTTCATCCATTTGTTAATTTGTACAGTGAGACCAAGATGAAGAGTTAAATATCCAACATCAAATTATAACCACTGTTATAATTAAATATCTAGGTTGCTATTCTAAAGCAATAGGAAGTCCATAAGTACTTGTAAATCCAACCAAACATGCATGTCTTAATCAGAAAGCTCTGAAAGCACTTGGGAGAAAATACTGCTAGTATTACTTTGTATACATCTTTAATAGTCATTTTATAATCCATTTAGCTGAGACTGAAAAATTGTGTCGTTACCCATTCAAGTTAGGTTTCACACTGTAGAAGATGATGTATCTGTACTTTAAAAACAGTGCTTGTTATGTCTCTAAGGGTCCCGGTTCATAACAAGCAGGTGTAGTCTAAACAAGCTTGATTACTTTATTGTTCCTCGTTGTAAACAGATGAATGCTTCCAAGAGCAAATATGTTCTTGCTCGGTGATAACTGCACAGGAATGGAGTGAACACTTTCTCAGGGGACTGACCCTGTGAACTCAGTGGACACTGTAGGGCTTCACAATGTTGACTAATGGTCAACAGATCATCAGATAAGTTGTCAGAGCCAATATTATATATATCTTATGTTTGAGTAAGCACTGTGTAGGAGACTCACTCATGGCATGCATTCAATGGCAAGTACAGTAATTATCAGCTTCACATCTGTCATCACTAATTTGCATAAGATGATAGAAACACAGCAGTTACTTTGAAATAACTGGAACAAACCCTTTTTGTTCTACAAAAAAACCCTCATCTGCACCTGCTTGTGAGATGTATAATTTTAAAGGCAAAAACAAGAAAAGATGTCAAGATTTCAACATCGTGAATACAGTACATTCACCCAAGTTAAAATAATCAATAGTGGAATGTGACAGGGTAATGAGGTAGAAAGCAATTCAAATCTTGCATATTCACACAGTATGCAAAACACGTGTCCGCGACAGTGGGATAGTCTAATCAGCATTTAATTTATTCAACAAGTTGTCATTTGCAGATGGCTTATTCCAGGAGAATGAAGGTTGAACAGACCTTCCAAAACAGAGTTTGCGCTGGCAGTGAAATGCTAATACACTGACATGGGAAATGTCAAATCCAATTCTAGACTCATCTCATGAAGCTTAAATAACCACTTAGGGTTTAAATTGGGGGGGTAGTATGGTGAATATTGGAATTTCATCAATATTATACACCTAGGTATCCACAGCTGCTTCCTATCCATAATACATCTTGAGCCAGGAAATAGCAGTCCACTCTCTCTTGGATTATTTATAGAGGCTGCTTTAACAGGGATTTTTGAAAGCACACTCAAAGGGAATAGGTATGACTTTACATAGATATTTTTAGCTTTTTGAAAAGTATTCATATTAAAATACTACAAGAAGTTATATCAGACACTCATGTATTTACTGCACAGGAAATTAGTATCTTTAAGCCATTATAAAATGTTATTGAAGAAAAATATAGTGAGAAAGTATTCCCCTTTTTGGATATGACTAATGCACTGACAAATATATCACCAGTATTTTACTTTAAGTCAGCTTAAAAGTTTGTGTGCATCATTTGTTTGAAAACCAGCCCAGTTTCCTGTGTTAATGTGTATGACAGGAGCTACCTTACCTTAATATCATAGAAGTTGTTCTGAAATATCACACTTAACAATTCTTGTTGCACCCCCCTTGGTGTCCATAGACTACTTGTATTATTACTTAAGTTTTTACATGCGTGGATCCCAAGAAGAGGAGTTGCTACCTTTGAAGTGGCTAATGGGGATCCAAATAATTACAAAAAGTCAAATTTGGGCATTTCAACATGGAGGTCTACAGAGATTTGCTCTGTTTTGGAAGCCAGCCTCAAGTGGCCATTTGATGAACTGCAGTTTTTGGCTTTTCTGCATTGGCTTCATTTTTTTTAGAGGTTGCTGCTAACACTATTTTGTGTATTGGCAGAATCATCACTCTGCTGGTCTTTTGAACAACAAAATCATGCAATTGTTATTGACCTTTTGAATATCAAAACTCTGCATTGTGATATTTCCCTCCCATAAAATATCAGGCAGAGTGCACAGACTTAAACTGACTGCTGATATAAATACCTGCAAAATTAAAGCTTTTCTTTTTGTAGTTTGGCAAATTTACAAAATAAATTTTTACATGGCCAGTAAAACCGAAGCCTAGTTACAGCGTTGATTCTGCCCTTGATTTAATGGCCACAAGGAAGTTGTAGTGCTGGTATCCTTTAAATATTACACAGAGGTCATTGATGCACTGCTCTGTATTAGGAACAAACAACACCTGATGCTCAAATTTAATCCAAATTACATCTCAAACTAATAGGACAAACCACACGGACAACTTACCAAAACAAAAGTGCAAAAAATAAACAACAGAATTAAACTTGCCTGTTTGAAACAAGGGCAAGACAATATAATGTGGTGCTGCTCACACAAAACCAGTGGCCCGTATGATGTCCCACGCCACATGTTACAGGAAGAGGCTCTTTTGGTCTACATGTGCAATGCAGGCAAGGACAGAAGGGGCACGACCTTTGCCATGACGCACCACATTACAGTGTCATAGCCAGTCACGCTCCATCTCCTCTGGGCTTGTTACAGCAATTCACAGTCTGTCAGGTGTCTCATGAGTGCTAGACTGTGAATACACCCTCGCAAATGTGAGCAGTATATGCCGTCTAATTAAGCAGTTCATTAATTCATTTGTGTCATATTACGTGACATGGCAGTGCCCTCTACTGCTAAAGCGACTTCCTGGTGGGCTTACCTGAGGGGAATATGTAATGGCTTTGAATTAACATTGTGAAATAATAAGTTCTTGTCAGTTCAGGATACACTGTCCAGTTTTCCTCAATTTAATTAATAAAACTCAGTGGTAACAACATTATGTCAAGCTGACAATGTGGCACAGTGTCAGTTATTTATGAAATGACAGTGAGAGTGATTCACACAGTGGAATCACATCAGTGTTAAAGTGTGAATGTGAGATGTGTCTCCAGTCCAGAGAAGGCCAATCAAAACACTCCTGTGGGGTGCATGTACGACATTTAGTATTCACCTAAACCATCAGACAAACAAATAAATATTCCTAGAATTGTACCACATCTATCAACATACTTAGAGTTACTATCCACCTGACACCTGACATCGATTTGACTGCTAGAGTTGAACAGACATTAAATTTTGGTTGGGACTATAAATTTGGTTGGCAACAAATCCCAAAATTTGATAGGCATTGCATTATGGTTGGAGGTCAAAATTGGATAGCTGTCAAAGCAAAACAACCAAATTTGATGTCAATCCTCCACTGTTGGACAGATTTTAAATTTTGGTTGGAATTGAAAATCTGTTCAGTGTCAAAACCCAATATTGGATACACATTGCATTGTGGTTGGAATTCAAACTCGGATATCTGTCAAAATGACAACCCTCCAACATGAAACGGACATTTTGGTTGAAATTGAAAATCTGGTTAACATCAAAACCCCAGCATTAGCTTGACATCAGAATTACATGTATGTTGCATTGTGGTTATATTTCAAAACCAGATATCTATCAAAACCCAACCCTAGGCTTATATTAACCTTTATTCACTGGACAGACATTGAGTTTTGGTCGGAAAAAATATTAAGTTGATGTCAAAACGCAACATTGGGTTGGCAACAACCTCAACATTGGATAGACATTGCATTGTGGTTGAAATTAAACAACAGAAATCTGATGAAACCCAATGTTGGTATGATATTAACCTTCCAACATTGGACAGATGTTGAACTTTAGTTGTGAATCAAAGTCAGACATTTGTCAAAACACATCATGTCAGAGTTCAACTTCAAAGATGTTGTAAATTGGTTAGTATGGATTTTCTTGGCATGACATCGAGGTTTTAATAGAGGCAGTTATTTTTTAACTGTGAATAAAAAAATCAATTTATTAAAAATCTTGGATGATGTCTTTACAAGGATGGACATATTTCGAGATCCAATATCAAACAGACTCTAAGTACTAACTGTTAGATAAGAGTGGAAAAGTTTATTTGAAAATCTCAGTTAAACTAGAATCCACGTTTGGTGGTTTTACTGGATAAATGACAAAGATGTGTTTGTTTATCAAAGCTTTTTATTTAAGAACTTTGTTTTTTATATCTTAACAAATAAATCCTCTCAAACAGGATTACAGATGTAAACATAGTCAGATGTAAGAGTTACTGAGTGGTAAATTTCCAACCTTGGTACTGAACTTGAACTACCCTCTGTCCTAGATTCAAATTGTTTTATGTATCACTTTTGAGATACCCAAATAATCAGAGGGGGGTGGTGGTGTCACAAAAGTACAAGCAGTAATCCTCATAATCTGTACTTCAAATACACGCTACCTGCAAGGAATCAGCCATATTAACCTTGTATGAGGATGTGGTGTTAAGATTTAATCCAGTTGAGAAACACTGCTTGTGATAGCATTTTGTAGGTTTAGCCTTTGGTTATACAGTGGAAACAGCTTATAGTCATCATGGTTACAGTGATCTACAGTTTTTCTGAATCAAAAGTAGACAGTCGTGACCACTATAAGATGTTGCTGCTGTATTGTTTTCTTACCACAGTGCAAAGACAGCTCTTTATATCTTTTGACTGCAAAAGGAAAAAAAAATCCCTTGACACTTTCCCAGCATGCACTGGGTGGAAGGCAGGGATACAGTGTGAACAGGTCACCAGTCCATTACAGGGCCAACACAGACCTCAAACATATGAAAGCCCATCGAGACCAACACATAGTGCTGGGGGGCAAAGGCGTAAAAACAAGAATAAAACAGTCTGAAACAGATTGAATATGGCCACCATGTCTCTTTTTTATTGCCAGGGACTCTCTTTTCCCCTCACCGTATAAATATTGTGTAATGCTCTTTGTCAAGTAATGCCAAAATACAATAAAAATAATCTAAATTAGTCATAGAAATTACCATATACTTTACATAAAATATTTTATTTCAGCAAATATATAATTTCCAAAGGAGGGTGTTTTAAACAGCAGCCCCAAAACATCTAAATCACCATTAAATTCATCTTCTCATCTCGCTCTCGGCAAGAAAGTGAATAAGCAGATTTGCCACCATGTCAAGTTATTCCTTTAAAGGTAAAATTATGAGCACAGTTTATATGCCCCGGGGGTGAAAGATGTGACTATATCGAAGCAGCACACAGCTAGTCTGGGGATTTCAGTCTCCGCGGGGGTGATAAGTCAGACCACCCCTGCACTCCAAATTTATCGGCCCGGCCCCGCGTGAAGCCATAACTCATGCTGCTTCTTCATTACCTGGGATCCTGTGTGCCTGGACCAGCTTTGTTCTACAGTGGAGGGCGTCCATTAATCCCGCACTGCAATAATCTCCACTATCTTAATGACGCCACCAAGAAAGACAGAGACAGAGGAGCAGGTGAAGACAATAGTTTTTGTTCTCTTAAAACATGATGAACCTTTGGAAGCACTTCATCTTGTTATCTCACTAACTGCTTCCAATCAAAGCATCTGTAATGGAAGCCCGGATTGTAGCAGTGGAACAGCTTGAAATCAATTGGCTAAGGTACAGTATAACGCTTGGGTTGAAAAGACCTTTTTTTTCTGTCCTTAGGTTAGTCAATGACTCTCATTATCAGCAGGCTTTCAGAGGGCTTTATGATTATTTGGTCACAGTTCAACAATGCTTGGAGCAGGAGTTTGAACCTGCATGTGGACAAGGGAGTCACTTTGTTTTGAAAAGTGGTGGAGACATAAGGGTTCAATTAATAAAAACATCTGATCAATGGTGTCTAACAGATGCAGTTTAAGACAATGTAATGGGGGTATCAGAATGAAGTCAGAGTAGATTATTATAGCGACTGGGAAAAAAGCAGTGCATCAAAAGGGCATAGCTTCAGCTTTTATAAAGGATATAGTTTCTTTACAACATTTTTTTTGCTTTTTGTCTTAGTTCTATAGGAAATAGTAAGTGTGAAAGGGTGAGAAAGAGGAAGACGTAGTAAACGACCCAAACTTGTAAAATAGTGCCGCTCTGTCAGTGCTTTTGGCGTAAGTATGGGCCCCCAAAGGTACCTTCTGCATACTCAAGGAACGTCACTGGACAGCTGACACGGCCTGACACGACTGGTTGTGTTGTTATTATACACCGGTGGATGGCACCTGCTACGTCCACCTGATATGGGCACGGGCGGCGTAACTTGAGATTTCTGCCTGACGGAACTTGTCCTGTGCACATGACATGTGGCACGACAGCATCAGGTTAAAAAGCTGCCAGTAATGATGTTATATAAGGAGCATGAGGGTGCTTATAAGGCGGGCAGTAGGGGGCGGTGGGTGCCCCAAACAATGGACTTTGATACAGGAGTTGGTTCCCATGTAACTGTCGTGTATGCTTGCTTTTATTTACTCTACCCTTTACTACATGCCACTTTTTCCTAATCCTAACTGCTGGCATGCATTCGTGTTTGTTGACGTTCTGGCGTGGGTTGCCATGTGCTGTTGTTGCCTAAACATGAACACATACAGCGTCATCCCACCGTGTGCATTTGTTGACATTACATTGGTGGCATCCCGAGCATAAATAGTAGACACAAGATACCTAACTCATAATATGTAGACAGGGAAGTCCACCGATAAAGCAGTAACGTGACAATTGGGGATGAGAACGTGAGACTCTACTGTGTGAGCCACTGGGCGCCTGTCTCTTTACAACATTGAAGGGGAGGGTTAAACACATTAGAAGGGGCTTCTGGAGGTCGTCACCTAAGAATCACTTTTAAGCATCAAACACTACAATTCAGTATTCTGGGAAAATTGTATTTGGTTTTGTAAAAGAAAAAACAAAATTTAGGTGGCAGGTAACAAACTCAAAATACGAAAATATAATGGAGTTTAATGCGCAAGGCTCTCTCTCAGACTGTTTCTTTCATATATTAATTAAGACCGATAAGATAAGATGTTGGACAAAACAAGACAACACAGAACTTAATTAATCACACTGGAGAAACTCATGTTACAGCAGTTCAAAAGTCAAAAGCAAGAGAAAAAAGAAGTGACTGGATAGTGCTGGATAGGATACAAAAATAACAAAAATACAAGTTAGATAAAATAAAAATAGTATAAAATCTGTTTACGCTATATATGCCATTAACTATTCAGATTCGCTATGTCCATGATTGATAGTTGTACAGGATAACTAAATAAAACAAATTGCCTGTAGTGTTTTTACTGTTAAAATATAGAAGGATATAAATATTATTATTGCACAGGAATGTCACACATAGAATAAATAATGTATGAGGACATATACATAAATATGAGGAGGAAAAAAAGTCATGGAGAGTGCTGCCTGCACTGTGTTCACCTCAGGATTTAGAGAGGAGATACAGAATGATACAAAAGGTAACGTGCATTTAATAGAAAAAAAGTTATGCTGCCTTGTTTAAAATTATTTTCCTGTAGAGTCAGCCCACATGGAGGCATGATTTCCTCTTTTGTGTCTCTGGTTTGGGGAAACAACAACTTTAAATGTCCATGTGACACCTACTCACTGTAATGGTACATCTGTTCAATTTAATAAATGTATAAACCTTTGGACTTTAATAGCCCAAATGTGTTTACAGTTCTTAGTGCTTGCTATTTTATGGAACATTTTTAACAAATTGTGCTTCTAAAGGCAATGCAGACAAAATGGGCCCTTTAAAAAAGATTGGGGACATGTCCCCAGTGCCCTCAATGTAAATGGCACCTATGAATGCAGATTCAAAGGCAGAGTAGCAAACTTTTCTTTAGAGACTGTGAAGGACTCTTACAATAAGTAATAATTGCCAGCAGTGTTATTAACAAAGGTCAGCATAATTGGAATGACATTTAGCAGCATATGTTGCATATAGAGGTCTGGGAACAGGCCCTCAAGGGTTTTAAAAGCACATGACACTGCAGGTGCGTCTGCTCAAAAATGCTAAAGTAATTCATATATAAAGTGGAACAGTCTGTAAGCCATGTTCAGGAAAATTAAGCAGTGTTAAAGACAAACAAAACGACAAGTACTGCAAACTTTCATGCCCCTCTTTTATCTATAGCCCTGTTTGCACAGAGATCGTGCTACAGGATAAAGTCCTTTCTTTATGCCACTTTTGCATTTTTACAACAATGGCAACCTGTCTGCTCCAGTGTCTGATTATAGACAACATGCAGGCATCGCAAAATCAAAAGAAGCTTGATGAACATAACGCTTAACAGAACAGTACTGTATCTGTCTATAATGTGACATGTAACATACATGTCTCCAGTACTTCTAAACACTAACAATGACATAGTATGCCAGTAACAAGCATTTACCATCCCCGGCGGCTGATTTCATCCTCTGCTTGGAGGGTAAGAAACTCCTGAATCTTGAGTGTCACCCCAATTTGCAGTTTCGGTCACAGTTCTATATCTTTGAGTTAGCTGATAATTTCTATCAGCTGCTTTTTTAATCTCACTGCTCACATGCTTAACATGCTGTCAAAATGTCACACCCATTCTATCTCATCCTGACCTCACAGGTGCTGTAACTATCTTCTGTGCCGGTTCAAAGGTGAGACAAATGTGTCCCCTCTTTCCAACACGTTCTCATCCCAGTTACACATGTTACTGCTTTGCAGTGGACTTCCTCGTGTACATATTACGTTCAAGGTATCCTTCTGCTTCTGCTCTTTACATTCCTTGATGCCGCTACCATGATGTCAACACAAGCACATGGTGAGATGATGCTGCATGTGGTTATGTTGGGCGAAGAAAAACACACCATCCAGCGGCGTTTCATACAGATGCTAAAAGTGGCTTTTGACTTCCCAATCTTATGCCTAAGGCACCGTCAAAGCAGCAGTATTTTAGGATTCTGAAATGAGAACAGGCTGCCCATTTCTTGGTCATACCTTTTATACAGATCGACGAGTTGTCAACAAGGCGAGATATTACCATCTTGAACAAGCAGGGTGAGGGGGATTAGAGTTTACTGTAGTTACTTATTAAAATCAAAGTAAAAGTCCTTTCTTATGGCATTTTAAAACTACATTTCTCACTCCTGTAGATACACGAATCAATAACATTTGCTGTTCTCAGTATCTATGGCTCTGTGAGCAAACTATTACTCCACAGAGGCTCAATGCACCACTGATATGATGCCACTGAGACAAAGCAATGAGACAGGTATTTCTCCTCAAATGCAGTTTTATTCTTACACTTTTTTAAAATGAATAGATCAGCTTTAACCGCATAAAGACACAGCACAAAATCGATCAAGAAAAACTCATTATTTGATTTGATACTACCCTAATTTCCTCCTGCGCAGTGTCTCAGGATGCACATAGACGCGTTGTCAGTGTGACCTGTACCACCCGGTCATGTTGCCTGTTCTGTTTTTTGTGCTTGAATAAAGTTACTCTGACTGACAGGAGCTTGTTGCCAAGCCAACCACAATAAAAAGAGCGACAGAGGGAAAAAAAAAAAAAAGCAGAGTGAGACCTACTTCATCTCTCAAAGAGGGAAAGATAAGCTTTTACTCTGTTCAGCCTATTCCATTTTTGTATTTCATTTCTGCTGCATGGAAATAGGTGGAAGCAGTCAATCATTTTCATTTCGGGTAATTGGATTCTCTGGGAATGGATTTTCTGCCAAAACTCTGCTTAAAAATTAAAATAAAAAAAAAAATCTGAAAGAATTTTGTTTGCTATTTAATTTGTTCATAAACTGAGAACAATGACACTGCATTGACAGTAGATCAGAGAAAAGATATTAAATTTAAGGGTAACACGTTTTTTAATCAGGGGGATGTCAGCATGTATCAACTTACTCTGGCTCTGATTACATGATTGACCTTCCTCTAATTGGACTATTGGAGGCTGAGGGTGACTTGCTATTTCAGGTCTTATATTATCTCCCCCAAAGGCAGCGAAAGCCTTCAATGCCTCACATGTCCCTCACCTCCTATTCTCACACAGCATGGCTCCTCTGTATACCTTCCATTCTGCTGTAGCACCAAGCCTCGTATCCTACAAAGTTAAACACAGGGAAAGGTCAGGGAGGTATTGACGGAGCCCTGCTTAGAACGGTGACATTTGAGCCCATGAGCGCGTGTTTTATTAAGTGTTCGATATCTCCCGGACGTAACATGGGGGACACGCGCCAATGAGTGTTGAATATCGTAGGTAGCAGTGTCAGCGGAGTTTGCTGGAGGAGATCAACCTGTGACAGGACACGCATAACTGACTTTAGGATTACTGGACAAGAGATGTGGTTTGGCTGCTGAGGGTGTTGTTAACAGATTGTCACCGTACAGAGCAGTGCGTCAAAAAGGCGATCTCTGTGCCAAGACCGTGACCTTTAGAAACTACTTTTAACAAATGCTTTGTGAGTGTAATGTGAGACAGAGCTTCTGTTACACTGAAATTCTCATCACATCTAACTCATTGTGGAGTCTCCAATCTATAAGTGTATCATCTCTCTGTCTCTCTTTTTTCTCAGATATGCAAATTCACATGAGTGGTCTTGTTGTGTTTGCCAATTGGTACACTTTAAAAAAAAAATAAGAAAAGATTGTATTGTCATGTTTTCACGTTTTTATTGGCATCAAGATCCATACAGAAAAAAATGTAAATCTATTTTTAACTATGGCAAAAGGTGATGCTTTATTTGCTCGTGTTTCTCAATTTGAAGCATTTTTTATGTAATGATTTTGCATAATGCTACTACAAAAATTTAATGTGCTGTAGAAAAAGGAGTTAATAACAATACATACTTAAAGGGTGGCAATATAATTTCCTTTTACTTATTGTCAAGAAATCCTAAAACACAGTCAAAACCATCTGTTTAAAGCCTGATAAATCTCATTCCCCTTTTGCCCAGTGCCCAGCCATTTTTTTCTGGAAATGGCTAAACCTTTCTAAAAGTTGTCCCATTTTTTAAATAAAGAAAGATTAGAAATTAGAGTGTATAAGTGTATAAGATGGACAATGCAACAGCTCCAAAAAGTTGAAGCCAAAACATCTCATTGGCCCTCTTGTGACTCTGTTTCCATATAGGTCACAAACCCCATCATCCCCTCCGTGTTAGTAAATGGGACATGGAGCAAACTAAAAACTATAAATATTCATCAAATATATTTTTTCTGAAGATGGTTCCTGTGATTTTGGGTGGTTCTTATCACCCTGATGTTTGTTCGATGGTTGGTTTTTCTAATATATTTGGTTTTAATATGTTTTTTGGTGCCATAAAAAGGGGATCTTACGATATGAATGACAGCTGTATGTGCCAACAGATGTACCCGAGTTTAAAGGCGCTGCTTGTGATTTTTAGATGGCAGGAATATTGCTGAGATAGCTACTGCACAGACTCTGGCTCCAAATTACAACACCAGAGCAAGATGCCATTATATCTGGTATATTTTGGCTCTATTTTTGTACAATGGGTGCATTGTCTGTCTTAACATACAGCTAATTGTCCAGATACTATTCAAAAGGTGAACTAATGCTTTACTAGCTTTTGTCTCTTTCAGGGATTTGTTGACAGTAAGGAAAATAGCCTGGCCTCATTTTTAGGGCAGCAAATGTAGTATAAAAGTGCAAAAGTCAGCCTCTGGCTGGTGGGAGGGTAGGTGGATGGGTCAAACAAACACAGGTCTTTTACCCAAGAGACTGATGTTTGTGTCCTGTGTGAAACTAAAAGTCAGCAGTTTTTTTTGTGAACTCAGTCAGTCACATAAATTGTAAGTGAAGTCATTCATCATGTGAAAGTTTACAATGTCTTCCTGACCCTAACCAAGTAGTTCTGTTGCCTAAATTTAAGTAGGGACTACTTCTAAGTCTCTTCAGTGGACTTTCATGACTTACTGCCAATGCCTTTTGCATTAAGAATGACTGACCTCATCTGTACCAATACACAATGCAAAAGGCTGCCCCCTGCATCTTAATCAATCAAGATAAAAATATAGAATAATAACCAGCTTTCTCCAGTATATCCCTCTGGAATTAATAACTCATTCTTATTACTCAAAACATCATTCAGCTTCAAAGAGCTATACAGTATAAAAGATCTCCCTTTACAATGAGGCCGATATCTGAGAAGCAACAAAAATATTACTTCCAAATATTTTTTAAAAATAATTACATTTTATTAAATCAAATCCTGGGCTACTAAAAATATAAATATACATTAAAAATATATGTATATAAAAATACATACATTTATAGTACATAAACACCAGTTTTTTTTAGAAGTATGCATTGTATAAGATATGGAATACACGATTACTCAGTTCCCACACAGCATGCTCCTATTTGCAAAACATGACTGTTTGCCATGCTTCATCCTAAAAGATCTCAAAACATTGGGAGGACAGGGTTTTAGGCTTGCGATCCTGTTTAACAAAGCCTGATGACTACATTCATCTTCTCCTCTGGACAGACAACATACCACACTGTAAAATCTCATTGGGGATTTTCAGTGTGGCTGGATAGGCGTTTTTAAATTTGGCCAATAAGGCAACTGGTTTAATTTTTCTTTCAACTTTAATCTAGCAGAGTTAAAACCTGTTTAAAACAAGTGAATAAGCCTAAAGCTGACAGTTAGGTAAATCATAGGGAGAACTTTAGCTAAAGAACCATGCAAAAATGTGTGACCATTGCTTTTGAGTGCCTTTAAGTAGGTGTGAATTACCTTTTGAAGTTAATGTTCCTAACATCTCTTTGCTTTGGCTGCAAGAAACACATTTCAATTACACTGCCTTTGTACCATCGAAAGAATGAAACAAATACATGTTTTTGTCCTAACCAAAACCATTAAAGCTTTTTTTTTTTTTAAGGCATTTTACAGAGAGTGGGGAAACCTCCAAATGCCAGACTGATCTGAGAACCCAACAACTTTTTTTAATCATAATAAATTCCTCGCTTCCACGCTCTCTTCACCACTAATAATGGACTCTTGTGTTGTACAGTCAAATTACAAGCTTGGAATACATTGGCTTGATTATCTGCAGGGGCTCAGAAAGGATATTACATTTCTTATGTTGAGTTCTGCAGGCATCCGCATTAAACCCACAACAGAGCGCACTGTGCTCTGGCAATAACATAATGTGAAAATCTCTAAACCAAGGGCCATCAGGGAGGATTTGGTAGTTCACAAATACAGAACTGATTTGTGAAAACCATAAGGGGCTCCATAATACAGCCCCTACAACCAGGCTTTAACAACAGGTTAAATAATTTCCGTCTTTCAAAAAAAGGAGTAACCTCTTATTGGCAGAGGGAAACCTTGAAGGTAGGCACAGCTACTGTAAGTGATCACACGTGTGTGAGAAACCCCCCACATTGTCGCCTCCTTTGTGTAGTGCCAACAGTGGAGAGCCTGAAGAAATTGCATAATTCCATTGTGAAGGAGCATTGTGGATGCCAGGAAGAGAAACAACAAAACAACAGCTGCTAATGCAGCACAACAAAGCGGTTGGTTATTCATTATCAAAGAATGCTGGTCTTTCCCTGGACTCGGAAATGCCTATTGTTAAGTTTTGTATGATAAAATGTGCAATACATGGAGAAAGACTTTGGTACACAGGCACACTAAAATACCGTTACTGTGTGCAAATGCCAGCTGAATTTGGTGAACAGCACTCAAAAAGAAATTCATACAAAAACCTTAAACTTGTTACCCATTTCTTTCTTAGTGCTGCTTATACTGCTCTGATGGAGGCCACTGAAAGATGAGCCAGGGACCCATTACAGCTCTTCAGTTAAAAAACAAAAACAAAAAAGCCAGGTCACAAAATAGTGAGCATTTCTGTATGATAATGAAAAAATATGAAGAAATCCTTGTTTAAAAAAAAAAAGTATTTTCCTTATTCAAACATAAACCTTAATCCTTTCCAGCTCTCTTTTTGTGAAATTTGACACTGCTGGCAGAATTATGTTTGTGTTTTTTTCTTCATACGTATATCTTTCTACCAGAGAGGTTTAGGATAACCTCCAAATCATGACTGAGAAGACAAAAAAGTGACCTTTTTATTTAAGAGTGCTTGTTTACAACATTTACATTTAGATACTGTTTCCACATGTGGGTGGCTGCAGAAAAGTAAACTGAAAAGTGAAAAAAACCAAACATGCTTAATAGGTTGATTTTCCAGGCAGCTTATTAAGAACATGCAGCAACCTCTGAGGAAAAATGAAACCAATGCTGAAGTGCATTCAGCATTGGTTTCATTGCTGCAAAACAAACTGAACTTGCGGGGCTACTTGAGTGACTTCTGCAAGGCGTCGACAGTCTCTATGCAATGTTGTGTAAAGGCGGAAGAACTCAGTATAGGGTGTGCAGGGAGGAGTCCAGTTACTCAGGAGATCATGGCCCGAACTCAAGTATGCTAGCAGGTTTAGCATACTATGCAAGTGATTTTTGTGACGTCTGTCGTGTGACATTTTTTGACTTATTTACAGCCAAACCATGACGTTTTTTTTCTAAATCCAACCTAAAGGTTAATTGTGTAATGGCAACCATTTCCAAATTTGAAATTTCAAATTAATGAATGCAGCGACCGTGACATCACCCTTTTGTTTGTGGACCCCAATTCTGAAGCCTAAAGTTCGGCATTAGAGCCGTCATCATGTTTTTTGTTTTTTCGCACTTCCATGTTTGCTTCATTTTTGTAGCCCCTGTGGTTGCCACCTAGTTAAAAACTGTGACCATTTTGGGTTCATTCATATACGTCCTTTTGCAAGTCAGTGAAAATCAAGCAATTCTATCCTTTAAGTACAAGAGAGTGTTGGTGTTGGTGATACAATAATGCCTCTGCTACTGAAATAAGACCGTCATTATTCACACAACTGAACAAGGTCACTTGTGGCGAAACACAGACCATTTTAAGTTCTTGAACAAACAACCAGTACTGCTGTTTTTCAGTTGAGGACAGATCTTTCCTAAAAAAGGGGGCATGTACCTCTGTTGTTTTTATCTGCCTCCTCTTTTTCCCATCTCTATCCTTTGACTGGGAAGGAGAATCCTCATTGAGCCCAGCTGGTGTGGGGAGATAATATGTTATCATCACTCACAACCTCAGCATCAGTCTGCACTAGGTTATCTGGTACAAGAGCAAAACATTATGTTGCCCTGTAACGTAAATCCACCTGATGACCATCTATTGGTTTTGAGGCATGAAAAATTATAACTGTATCATACAAGACTATATCTCAAATGTTTATTTTGAAAACAATTGTTCAACAATTGAAACAAAAATTGTTCAAATAACTACAAACTGTTCAGCTTCAGTTCTTTTTTTTTTTTTAGATGTTACCTGATGTGAGCCTGTCAAAAATATATATATATATATAGTTTCTAAATGACTAAAGCAAATTAATCACCTACAGTACTGAAACATATTCTCACAGAACTGTTCATATGATATCCTACAAAACAGCGCCCCGCAAATGACATGATGTCCTCAACATACAATTATGCAATTATGTAAAGTTACCGATGTTAGGTTTAGGCACGAAAAGTTACTGTGGTTAGGTTTAGGAAAAGGGACATGGTGAGGATGACTCAATGACTATGTAGTTTACTTTCTAAATATGTGGGATGTGTACAAATTTGGCTGCATTACTTTTGGTTGGAAAATGTAAGAACAACCCCCGTCTTACAAAAGATAACTGAATACACAACTTCCATAACACGTCCTCATAGTTGGAAGTTCTGCCAGAATGTGTTGCGTGAATTTATTGGCAAAGCAAGGACTGTTTAGAACATATGAAAACATTTACATTAAAAAGTATTAAACATTTGAAAGTTCCTCAGTGGTACATGAAGGCAAAAAAAGCTCTATTTCTATGGTATACTACCTAGATCTTCCGCATTGGTGGGTCCATAAAGCAAGCGCACTAGAGACCTAAGGTAGCCAAACAGCTAACTTAAGGTTTAGCGACCTTGAATGGGGATTGAACAGATCCTGATAGTGAAATTAGTCATTTTTTGGGGGGTTGTATGATTGAGGAAATTTATCCAGTGATTTTGCAGACGTCTTTTACACAATGTAAGTCTATGAGAAATGTGTTTTGGGGCCCCATGGCAATGTGTGACATCCCAGGATGGTGTTATTCCACTTTTGGCCACTATGTAAAATTAGCTTCAAAGCCTGGTGTTGTACCTGGGGGCTTGAGGGTGAGCAGCAGAGAGGTGGCTGATGCTTTTGCGGTGACTCTGGGTCACTATTTGAATCCATCATAACTGCTGTGAAGTCGAGCAGACTGCAGCTGCCATCCTCCAAAGGCTCAGGCTTCAAATCTTACAAAGGCACCTTTGCAGTGTACAGGGACATTTGGAGAGTTGTTGAGAGTATTCCTGTCTTATTAGTTTATTTATGTTAAAGATGTTTTTACAGATTTAAAAAGAAAAGGATCTGCCTTGTGACCAGCAACATATAAAGTAGATGCCAACGCCTAAGGATTAGTTTTTGTCAAAATGATTTTAGAACATAATAGTGCCATAAATTGCGAAAAATACAGGAATCGGACAAAAAGAACAAAAAGATGGAGGAAGACTGAGCCAGCCATGCAATGGGCCAAAGGACCTTCTAACTAACTAAAACACAAAACCACAAAAAAGACCTCCAGACCGCCATCTGCCAGAGAAATAAACACAAAATAAGAAGCTAAAGTAGCTCACCAAGGTGATCTGCTTTGTCTGGGAGAAGAAAGAGACTTTTCCTCGAGCCTCTTAGATATATGACAGCTACACCCACTAATCAGCTGCTTTCATCAGGCACACCTGCGATAAAGAGAGAGGGAAAGGAGCAGAGAGGCGGGAAACTATATGTGTACCTAAATATATGGGCAGTGGGGGAAAAAGTATTTACATCTGCTATTCAAGTAAAAGTACTAATATCACACTGTTAAAAATACTCCTTTACTTGAGAAAAAGTAAGCAAGTATATTCAGGAAAAAAATACCTAAACTATAAAAGGTAAAAGTAACCAATGCAGAAAAAATAAATAAATAAATTACACCACAAAATGTATTAATTAAGTTTTAATAAATTTAAATTTAAACTAAATATCAATCAAATAATAAAAATAAACACCCCAAAAACTCGAGATTATTATTATTATTTAAATCCTAAAAACTCAAAAGTATTAGAAACACCCAAGAATTAAACATTCTTTAAAAAAATTAAAAGCAATCTAGAAACTAAACATTATTTTAAACTAACAAACAAAAAAGAAAAAAATGCACCCACATAACTTAAAGTAACTTAAAAATGCTTATCTTTTCCCCCAAAATATTTTAAACTCTTTTGCTTTTTAATGTAAAAATCTTAATCTGTAAAGTAAACAAAGAAATCAAATAAATGTACTAAGGTAAAAAGTACAATACTTCCCTCAAAAATTGTAGTAAAAGGATAAAGTGACATGAAAAGAAAGTACTCAAGTAAAGTACAAGTACCTCAAATTTGTGCTTAAATACAGTAGTTGAGTCAGTGTACAATGTAGTTACATTCTACCACCATCTATGGCTAATCCAGCTATAAAGACTCCAACTGCAACCGCAACCTCCCATAGTACAATTGAGTTTATAGGGGAACATATCTTCATATCTTCAACATAAGTGTCTATATGAGGTGATTACTGTGTGCATTGCATGGAAGGAGGATTTGCTGCATATTTGTTCAATTGTATGATCCGTTCAAGCTATAGGAGTATTGTACAAGAATGTGTTTTTTTATGTTAGTATAGCATATCTGCTTTAATTTAGTGATTGTGTGCTTGCATGTAATTTAGTGACTGTGTGCTTGCATGTAATTTAGTGACTGTGTGCTTGCATGTATGGTAATTATTGACATGCCTGTATATTTATTTTTTTGGCTATCATTTTTGCACTTTGTGCAACTCAAAACCTGTTCTATAGGAGGCTTTGGTGAATGGTTGAACCAGCAGTGTGTTACACTGCTGATGCAAGACTAGATATGGTCCTCTGGTGTCAGACATTGTCCTCTTTAGACCATTATAGATTTTTTTCACAGCTGACATTTTGACCTGTCGTAGCAGGAAAAGCGCAGTATTGCTGATAAAAATGGCTCTGTTCTGTTTCAGTATGACATGACAGTGTGACAGTGTGGCAGTGAGTCAGCGTGTACAATACAGGGACCCTTGAGATCAAGCACCTAAATGGAATACAGCCATTATTAATTTTGTTATTTAAACCTGTGCTTTTCGTACTGTCTTATGTTAAAATATCTTTTGTACAGGCCTATCTCGTGTTTTCATCTTAGTTAGCATTTGACCTTAAAGGAACATTATTTAAATTAGAAATATCCTTAAAATGTTCATTGAACATTAGATTAAAATGTTTTCTTTAAAACATTATTACAACTTGTAGGTCTAGGTTACATTAGCCGCAGCTGGGGCGCCTTCACACAATACAAAGTCAGTGGAGAGTGATGGATTGTTAGTCCGCGGTTGGGGGCAGGACTTAAATGTGCTCTATTTCTATTGGCATGCTGACTTAAAAAATGTCCACTAGAGCTGTTCCCCGTGAACTGCATGTCCTATTCACCATGAGATGTCTCCTGTGGTGTTTCCCTGACTTTGGCAATACATCCAACCAACTCCATTTCCTAAACAATAAACAAAAACCAAAATAAAACAAACAAAAAAAAATACAGTAATTTTTAAAGAGATGAGTTGACATTGTCACAATCATTAAGAACTAGTATGAGATGTAATCAAGATAACACAACACATAGGTTAACATAATTAGCCAAATTATCCCTTTTATTTTTCTCTGTGTGTCTCTGGTGAAAAGAAACTTTTTCACTGCATCTCCCAAGGGCTGCTAAAAAACTAACAATTACTGTGATCCACTTTACCATAATGAAGTAGAGAATTGCGGAGTAGAGTTGCCACCCCATAGTAAAAGTATTGCTTCATTGAAGGCATTTCTGTAGCTCAGAGGTTGAATAAATCTTTGAGGCACAGATTGCAGGTTTCCTGGACACTACATACATGTTTCATGGGTCTCTGTAGTAAATCCATTCCAGATCCAACCTTCACTACTCTTTCTCACGTGCACATTAAATGTCAAGCATTACATAATTAAAAATGCAAAAAAGAAAGATAGACTGGTCAGCAAAACAACAACTCAGACACTCCTGACGCATTTATGAATGATTATGTGCTCTTAATACAGTTGACCTGTTTTCCGACGCAGCGAGTGCGTCTTTAAAATGAAATCCAATAGCAAAAAGGGAAAGGTGTGGGGGAGAAATGGATGGCGATGGAGAGAGAAAAGGAGTGAGACAGTGTGTTTTCCATCAGAGTCAACCTTGCCAGGCAATTTGGGCCCCCATTTCAGAGGCCTAATGGGAGATGGACAGTGATGGACAGCGCGTGTGGGTTACTTATTAATCTGGGAGAGGCAATTGGAGAACCTCTATCGACCTGCAGTAAATTAAATAAGGCCTATCCTGAAATGGCATTATTCTCCCTCAACTCTCCCTCTGCTCCTCTCTCCTCTCTTGACCTGCTGCGAGGGATTAGAGAAAATAAAATGGGAGAATTTAGACACTGTGAAATGATGATGGATATTTACCACACATACAGTAAAAGGTATATGCAATTTTTGAGAGGTAATCCATAGAGATTAATTGTCAAATTCGGGAGGAAAGCTCAGAAGTTTTGTAGAAAAATTAAGCATGCTGAATATTTCAATGTTTTTTACAAAGTAAGGTGTTTTGTATCTGCTGAAAACAGTTTTGAAATAAACTCCTGTCATGAACATTAACAGATTTTTTGTATTTGAATAGGTTAAGTTAAATTAAACTACACTGATTTTTGAAAAAAAATTCTTTAAATAACGCAAGAATTGTTTTTGCTTCGGTTTTTCGCATAGAATTTAAAGATCCAAGACTATTTTATGCACTCAATGATTATATTTCTGTGAAATTGACGTCCCATATTTGTTAAAATCTGTTTTAGTGAGCTCTTCTCCTTTTCCCGGATAATCCATCCACCTGAGAGTTGTGGCATATCAAGATGCTGATTAAACGGCATCATTATTACACAGATGTGTCTCATCTATTATTATCATAATAAAAGATCATTCTAAAATGTGCAGTTTGATCACACAACACAATGCCACATGTGCCACAAGGTTTAATGTTAAAGCGTGCCATTGGCAGGCTGACTGCAGGAATGACCACCAGAGCTGTTGCCCATGAACTGAATATTCATTTCACTACCATAGGACATTGAAAATATAATTTCCCTTTATTTGGCAGAACATCCAACCAGCCTGACAACACAAGCAACTCAAGTTGACAAACTGGTTATATCAAGTTAGACCCTGGTGAAGACAATGAGCTTGCAGATAAGCTTCCCTGAGACTGTTTCTGACAGTTTACGGTTATATGTGGTTTGTGGTTATGAGGCTGGTTGGAGGTACTGCCAAATTTACGGAAACCCAACTGGTAGTTGTTGTGGTAGTTAAATGGACATTTGGCGTGCTCCCTCAAAACTTGTGATAAAGACTGTTAGTGTCCTTTTATTGTGGTCATTCGAAGACACACCTTCGTAGTTATGATGCACCTTGAAAAAGGACAAGTGCTCAACACTGATTTCAACAAATTTGTGACCAAAACTTTGAGAGAAATATATCTATGGAGTCCACGAAAAAGTCTCAGGTCTTTACCTTAAATATGTGAAAAATGGGAGCGAAAACAAGTGTTGCATTTAATTTTTCTGTTTGGTATATAATGAGTAAATGCATTCAGTTGGTTGTTGGCTGCTGTTTTGTACATAAATAAGGCTATCAAGCATTACATGATTCAATTAGGATGCAACCTTGGTGTGCTTAAGATGTCTAATGAGCAACTAACTTTCTGCAGAGAGCAATTTTTTGTCACACATACAAGTCCTTGAGAAACATGCTCGCAGCGTCACAATGGCAGCTCGGTGCCCTAGAAAAGGTTGCACACCCGAGTGTTCTTAAGAGCCTATCACTGCCTCGCACTTCAGGCTTCAACTTTTTTTGATTGGTTGATTTCTTGGCTTCTTGATATATTTATTTTTGTCAGCAACTGTGATGCTAATCTTTCAGTTGAGCCATTTATGGATAGCCCTCTCAGAGGTTTCGTCTCCTCACTTCACCACATGAACCAGATATAAGAATACGCCTGTAAAGAGGACTGAGAAAATAGCCCTGCAGGAGTCACCTTGTGTCCAATAATAGCCACAGCTCAGTTGTACATCCATCAGTCTACTGTCAGTTATTTAGGACAACTTTACCCTAAAGTCTTCAGAAGACCTCAGGGTACCAGATACTTTGGCAACAGCCCTCTCTGCCCCCTCTCCCATATAAAAACTCACTCTCTTAGAAATTATTTACTGTACTTCAGAAACTAGAAGTGAATGCATGGTTCACTCTGTATCTTAATTATTCGCTAATAGGGCAAATAATATAACTAATGATTATTATTCTATATTTGATATGGCCACCCTTCTGTCATATATAAGGAGTCGGTGCTTTCCTTGCTGTAGACACAAATTGTATGTACTGCTGTCACAATGTGCTAGTAATGTTGAAAGTAAGTTTAAAAATGTGTTTCACTCTTTTGTAGTTCTTTCACTTTTGGAATTTTCTGTAGGACTACTGAAGTCTTTGTAACCAAATGTAACAATAGTCTTTATAGCCCAGTCTTTTTAGATTTAAATGAAAGAAAGGTGATGGAGTCTAATGTGCGAGGAAAAGAAGTCTGAATAAGTGGAACAAGAAACCTTGGGGTGTACCTTGGTGACAGTCACATGACCAATTTTCATATTGTACATTATATAAACCAATCAGTTAATAGAGAAAAAAATATCACGAGATTAAACAGTAACCAGCGTTAGTTGCAGACTTCTCTCTGACTACCTCTAGCACCATCATGAGGTTGACATTAGTAGTAGTTTAAAGCAGTGCTGTAGTACTTAAGATCAGATCTTAGTCTGAAGACCAGTCTTAGACCACTCTGTAAGGGTTGCGTTTTGTCTCAGAATCGGCTGCAGTTTAGCTCAGTCTTATCTTGGTCTCAGACAAATGGAATTTTAGTTCAAGATGTGTCCAGACAACACCTGTGGGGATAAAACTAAATGGCCTGTGGAAAAAACAAGTATTGCATAAAGATGGTAAATTATTTTGATTTTAGCTCCTTAGTGCTTATACTTGTTTGCTTATAGAAAACAAAGGAAAACAGAGAGCCAGATAAAAGTTTCTACTTTTTTACTAGAATATCTCAACATCTACTGAATGGATTAGTGCCAGATTTAGTATTATCACCATTCACGCTTCCCAGATGATGAATTCTACTGACAATGGTGATTAGCTGACTTATCCTCTCCTCCCTTTATATTGAAATATTTCAACAGCCATTGGATTGATTGTCATGGAATTACAGATAGGTACAGATATTCATGATCCCCAGAGGATGAAATTTAGAAACTTGGTCCTTTGACCTGACATCTAGAGCCATCATCAGGTCACAATGTATTTTTGTCCAACAATTTCTTTTGTAATCCAATACTGGCAAAACTACTGCCCTTCCCATCAGCCTCAGCTGTACTGAAGTGCATGTTTACCATTGATTGGTGTATTTTAGTATGCTAAAGTGCTAAACTAAAATTGTAAAATTTCACATGACTGTGTCATAGTTAATTATTATGCTGTTGTGAGCTTGATATGGTCATACTGATTTTAGTCTACAGCGTGCTCATACTTGAGATGAGTCTTCATCTCAGACCACTTTTCAAAGGTTTTGTCTTGGAATAGACCACATTTTTATTCAATCTTGTCTCGGCCTCAGCCAGAGAGAATTCAGGATTTTATTTCAAGACCAGTGTAGACAACAATTGCAAGGATATACCCTATGGTGTAGCTAATAAAGGTTATGCATAGCTACTCTATTTAGATGAGCAAAGTCTCTAATAGGCTGTATACACTTATTCACCCACCACTGCAGATTGAAATCTACATGCATCACTTTTACCAACGAGGGCGAAGGGCAATGAGTTTAGAAGGTTCTGTCTGTGTCTGTGACAACCGTTAGTTTGCAGTATTTCCTATGGCCTTTGCCTTTTAATTTTCTCAGATTACAAGGGGAATGCCATATGCTTGTACTAACGGCAAACCTATGGCCTTGAATCATGCAAAAAATACAAGCAACTTTCCAAAGTGGATACTGGGTCAGGGTAGATGGGTCCATAGTCATTGGTCACGCAAAAGTACATTCAAATTTGTGCTCTCCAGGGAGCAGTGGTCAAGCCTATAGAGCCCATTAGAAGGTGATGCCTGTGTGAGATACAACTCAAAGCAGCATAACATTCAAAGCACCTCTAATGCTTTCTAATTTGCTAATAGATTTTCATTAGGTACAAGGAGCTTATAATGTATGCATTAAGGCCGTTATGTTCCACTGCCTAGGTTTCAGGACCGGTTGTGACTTTAGCTTACGAATGGGCACTATCCAGGTGACAGGGCAGCATCTTGCTCAGGCCTGTAAAAACAAGGGTCAGCAAATACATGAGCATTTTGGTCAAGTGCTGCTGAAGACCCTCCAGAGAATCAGACAGCAATTATTGAAGGAAAAAAGCTCTGCTGCTGAAGGTTGTATACATCACACTGCTTCAGACAGTTGAGTGGTGATATGGAGAGGTGAGTGCATGACAGTTGTATTTAGTATGAAGAGATTTATGAGGAGAGATGAGCAGATATTGAAGGCAACTGCCCCCATCAGCATTGTCATTACCATCACTAACAAAGTCCTCTGGGTGTGAGAGGCCTACTCAACCGGTCGCTCAATGGATCCATTACCAGGGCATTAAACATGCAAGATGAGAACAGTGAAACGCATGGGATGTGTGTGCATGTATGCATCTTTGTGTGTATCTGTTTCTATGTACTGTTCGGTATATTTCATAATACTGTATATGTGTAGTATATCAAATCCTATTGGAAGCAAAACAGTGTGCCAGATTCTTTAGAAACATACCTCGTTGGTCATCAGCAAACCTCCCTCCTAAAAGCTATTCAAGAGCTTTGTGACACTCCCCTTTGATAAACATTGGGTAAAGGTCACTAACAGCTTTTCACATGCAGCATATGCATGCGTACACACACACACACACACACACACACACACACACACACACACACACACAAAATCCCACATGTATGGACGCATGAATGCATTCACACACATAATTTCAAAAGGGATGATACACAAGCCAAGGTCTTTCATAGAGACCAAAGTGTCTGCCTAATGGAAAACCCATTTTCTTAAGTACTTTGTTGCACCATTTGCATTATTTGCACAGTAATTGCTTCCGTAGTCTGCAGGTTAGAATGTGCAATCCTTCAGGGCAGTGTAAATAATGGGGCAATGATAATAGTCTTCTATGTCTACAAATGCACAAGTGTGTACTTGGGGATATTATGAAAAACAAATAGGCATTAGTGTTTTGCACATTTGATTTTTTCTGTGATCTTCCCTTCCATGCTCACTATTAGTACACTTAAACATGACAAAAACTGTAAGGGCAATTTATTTGTCATGCCAAGGAGCAGTCCAGAGAGTGCCGTAGTAATGTCACAATAACATGTTGGCAAGTCTAAATGCATGATCGTGTTATAAAATCAGCCTCAACTGCACAAGGTATCCACATTATCTATTGATGAAAAAAAACATTTAGTAATCAGAGATATGTATAATGTTAGGCTGAAAATATTCTTAATTGCAGACATCTTGAGCCTGGGTGATATCAATCCCATTCAGGCCATCTCCATTCCATCAAATCCAAGAGAATGCTGTACTTGTGATGCACTGGAATAGGAGAAGTTGGCGTAATCCAATAAAGGCATTAGTGTACCATTAGGAGGGCGCTTCCTGGCTTTGGAGGGACACACAGAGCCTTGTTTAGCCTAATAGAGCGTCCCTGTTAGCGTTTATTTATGGCAGCAAGATGTCAAACCACTTAGGAGTGGAATGTTGCCTGTCCATTAAGGCTGCTGTCCAATGGGATCCTCAGAAAAAAGATATTAGGGCTTGGCCTTTGTCCAATCTTCTTGTCTGTACCCCTTTTAAAAAATGAATAGCTTTACCCTTTTCAACCACCCTGTGTACGTCAACCTTGCAGTATAACTACTTTATAACTGAACATGTCCAAAAAAAAATGTTTCAGTGTAAAATGACCTTAAATGCAGACCTTAAATGTGCTTGCAGCCGTCACTTACAAAAGATAGCATTTTTGATTGATTGTGTGAGGTTTTAATGCATCCTGCCCATATTTGCTTGTGCAACACCAGCAGTCCATTTTCCTGTAATTCATGGTAAATCATAAATGTATGGCTAAATGTGCATAAAACCCATGATTCCCTAATTATTCAGATGGTTGTCACTGTGATATCACACAACAGTTGTCATCATAGGTAGACATTCCAGTCAACACTGTACCTCCAAACACTTAAAGGCCCAGACACACCGATCAACACAAAAGAATCAGTGGTAATGAAAGTCAGCTATATTGCATCACCTCAAGTTGCCTGTGTCTTGATCAAAAGGTTATACCCAAACACACCATAAAGACTATAGCCAACAGCCAACTAATGTGCATTTACCAACTACATTAGAGGAAATAATGCTCCATACCAGCAGGTGGTGGTGATCTGTACTTGTCATTCAAAACTGGGCACCAGAAGACTGACAGGATGGATTCAAGATGCTCATCCCCCAGTTAACACATTAACAATACAACCTGATGTTCAAAGAACAAATTGTATAAAATGGTTAATGTTTTGCTTGTGAACAATAACACAAACAATTAAGAGCTGTTTCTGCTAAAAAGCTCAATGGCTAAGAAAATAATCTTACCTTACACAACAACTTTGTTTTCATTTCACACCCTCTTGACTTGAACTGCCAATCAAAGTGATTTCATTCACCAGCGTGCTCTGCCATCTTTGATCACAATCCAATATGCCCCAGCCGCCAAGGGCCAGCTTGTGCCAACAGTCTGAGACACACCAACAAAACTAGGCCGACAAATTCTCACCAATGGCCTGACAATGACCAATAACAGGCTGTTGGCTTGTTGTGCCAGGGCCCTAATGGATACCACAGACTATGGATTTACACGGAAAGACTATATGATTACCAAAGTTGTCATTACCAAAATTCTCTCACCCTATCTTGCTTTTCCTTGCACACCTGCAATCTGTTTTTTTAAGTCAGTCAGTCAGTCAGTCAGTTAAATGACTTTCACAAGACCTATTGTTTAAATCATTTTCATTATCCAAACCACAATTAAACATTGTAGGGAGGAGGGTCATGAAAGGCAGCCTGTGTCATATGTAAATAGTCTGTCTCATTACTTGAAAAAGTAGTTGGTTAAATTACTTGTTACTTTACTTACATTACTTAGTCCAGCTTTGTGAAAGCATTAACACCTACATTTCACATATTCAGTATTTAAAAAACGTTCAAATGGAAAATAAATATTTCCTTATTCCAGTTCCTATAATTGCTGTATTTACTTGATATGTTCAGCAGAAAAAAACACTGAGGTTACTGGCTGTCTTCAGCACCCCCGTCTAACTGATAACCCTCATAAACTCTTGTAAGCTCTTGTCGATAAGTACATCAGAACACTTCCGTCTTTGCTTAAATGATTTTCTGGCTTGTTTGATCCTGAAACTGTGCTCTTTACTCTGATGTCATCATGCATAGAGGAATGAGTAGGAATGAAAGCTGACATGAGCTTGTGCAATGCCTGTCTCTGCCTATGAAATTTGCAGGATAGGCTTGTCAAGCACAATCAATACCAAGCAGCTACTATTTGTCGATTATGTGGAGGTCAAGATACAGCTAATTGCAATTCAAGGTTAGTCAACATGTAGGATTTCAGTTTGAAAATAATGGTTGTTTTTCAAAGATTTCACAAAACTAAAACATAATTTTTGTGCAATAATGGAAGAGCTAGTATGGGCAAACAAAGTTAGGATACACTGGGTTTTTTTATTGGTTAAAACAGATCATAACGTATCATTACTGTGCACACAATACATACACCAAAAAGAAAATGCCCTGTGTGCTCTATGTCAGTGGTTCTCAACTAGTCTGGCTTGGGGACCCACCATCTCCCCTTAATGACAAGCCGCGACCCAAATCGAGGAAAATGTTCAACTTCTCAAATGTATGTAAAGTGTGTTTTTAAACCTGATTACTTAAAAGGATTTATGTTGTAACACAGGGCAATGTACTATTTCTTTTACATCTATGTAAATGCATATACAGTATTTGTAACTTGACCGAATAGTATAAAATCAAATAAAGATTAATTAAACAATATATTTAGGAGTGGTTACATTTATACAGTCTTACACTTACAACCAGCCCTTTCAGGACCATCATAATGCTGATGTGGCCCTCAGTGAAAATGAGTTTAACATTCCTGTTCAATGCTGTGAAATGGCAGGTGTCAATTAGCATAACAGGGCAGTAAAAAATACCCTTCAAAATAAAAGCACAGGATTTTTTTTCTTAATTTTTTTTTTTTTTTTTTTGCCCAGTCAAAGCCTGTGACCCACTGAACCCTTCGAAGAAGGCGGAGATATAACGGAACGTTTGCCAGACCCCTGTTTCAGAAATCAAGTTCAGTGAGGACTAAGAAATGAAGGAAGCCTCGGTTTTTCAGTTTTAAAAAGCCAGTTCAGCTCAACTCTGAGTCTGTTACTATGGCAACATACCCTGTCAAGCTAACCCCAATGAATCCCGAGTCTTTCCTCCTCTTTAGCTGGAGCCTGCAGACTGATTGAGTGTACCTGTTGTGAGTGTAGCTGGCTCGTCTTTTGGTGGAAGATTTGCAGTGATCATGACCCTTTGCTTTTTTGTCTTTACGGGCGATGTTCTGTATCTTCACACTGACTGGATTTACTGTTAATGTTTCTTTTTCTTTGCTTTGCACAACAACTAATTCAGCTTTGCAGTTACATCCATGTTCACTATGGACGACAGTGGAAAATCTTTATATTTTATGCACTTGGAATGCTAGGGTTATCCTTGTAAGAATACAAGCATTTTGTTTTGTTTCTTTTTCTTTCTTCTCTTGAGGTTGGTGTAATTGGGTGCAGTGAGTTTTCTTTTCAGATTGCTGGATTGTTTGTTTTCGGGATTCGTTTCTTTCTTTTTTGTATTTCACTAAATAGCACAAGCCAAGGAAGATATGACCGTTGGGATGCTCAAGGCTTCGTTCCATTACCTCCGCTGGCTCAGGCTCATCCCACAAAGGGAATATGCCATTATCATGGCATGTGCGATTCTCAACAACACTGCAAGAACTAGAAGGGAACAAAGTCCTTCTCAACCAGTGAGTTGCAACCAGTATGACAATTTTTTTGTTTTAAGTTTTACACAAGCAAAATTATCCACATGTGGGTCCCTCACCCACCTTTAACGGATATTCCAGCAGCTGTATTTCAATTTTTCCATTTGCAGCCTAATGTGGTCCTTTTTTTAATTAGATTTTTTTTAAGGAGACAAAAAGAAAAGACATTTTTTATACACCTTTAGCTCCCTTTAAAACAATTAATAATGTATTTCACAGTGCCAGGTTGACTTCTAGTAGTTTCGTTGTAAATCATGAGCCAAATCTGGACATTTTACTGAGGTAAGTTGTGCTGAGGAGGTGGCAAAATATGGGTTAATCAACCACCCGAGCCTGACCCAACCCACAAACTGCAACTTTCTACATAATAATTGCACAATTGTAGATCTTAGGAGAGAGATACAGACTGAGCACCATGACGTGTGTGTGCGTGCGTGTGCGTGCGTGTGTGTGTGTGTGTGTGTGTGTGTGTGTGTGTAAGTGAGAGGGAGAGAGAGAGAGAGAGAGTGACAGAGAGAGGGAAGGAAAGGATGAAAGGTGACCTACTGCATGCAATGTTTCTGTATGTTATTAATAACCTTCTAAGGACGCTACTTTGTCACTTTTTTTTACAAACCCACCACATCACTTAAAATAAACAGATATAATATTCTGCTGGCCGAATGGAAAGCTTTGGCAAGCCGGATTTTGCCTGTGGGCAGCCAGTTGATGACTGCTGCCTGAGAGGGTCTTTTAAGGCTGGATAAGACTTTTTTAAGCAAACAAAACATTACAGTTAACTTTATTGAAATGAAAACACTGTTAAATAGAGACAACTACGCCTACACTCTGTGAATCTGGGGTTAGCCATGGTTGCATTACCTAACCGATGTTTTTGCAGCACCCACCTGTCTCTCAAATTGTTCATAGCCTTAATTATGCAGAATTCATAACATTTAAAGGGATGAATTAATAAAAAAAAAAAAAAAAACAACAAGCATTTTTGCTTTTGCTACATTTTTTTAGCATCAGAAGTTGCCACTTGGTCTGATACAGGCACTAAATGGTGTATTGTGCAGCTGTAACTGACACTGAGGGCCACTGCCCATGCAGCATTTTTTTTTTTGATAAAAAGTGAGACTAGGTTGTTTTGCATGTCTATGCTTTGGCAGTGGGCATGGTGGCTTTATTGAGCTCTTTGACAGAAAACAGCTGATAAAAAATAGTGATTGTGGTTGTAATGCCTAGTGAATCCAGATAAGGAAAAGCGATATTGGGTATGTTGAACTTTCAGACCTCTGGAAGGACTTTTTGGGATTTTGAGGGCAGTACAAACTGGGTTAACACCAGTGATTTTGGCAACTTTCCACTCAATTACAATGAATACAAGCATGGTCATTAAGTCAAGAAAAACTGGGTATTTCTCCCCCTCTCTGTGTGTGTCACTGTAGTTAGCCAATAGAGGAATGTCTTTCTGAACCCTGTATGGAAATGGTGTGTCTTGAATTATGACCACGGCAAGCGAGTGAGCATATGGATAACGATATTGGCCCTGGCGAGGCTCAAAGAGGCTGCAGCAGGACGCAGTGCTCCATCAATATCAGATTTTAAATTGGAAAAACGTTTGTGTGTCACAAGGGGGCTGGACCGACGGGGCTACTTGATGAATGGGCCGTCTCTGTGATTGATGGTCAAGGGGGAGCGGTCAGAAGGAAAGTTATGCCACACTGTGTCAATATCAGGTTGTTTGCCTCATGCATAGTGATACCAGAAGAAGTGTGCACTAAGTACCCTTGACATGGCCATTTTACTTTTTGCAGCTCAGACTCGCTGTCGACATCCCTATGACCCCCATTCAATGGCGGTTTCAGTGACAGCAGAAAAGGACAGAGAACGGGGCGATCCAATCATAGCTCCATTCAGACCATGCTCCATGGTAAATGTCTTTGTCCCTGTGAGTGAGCAGAGACACAATTGCAGTATTTATATTCTTTTACATTGACCCAAACAGTACATCACACACAACAGATTGCAAAAAGGTGTGTATTCTAAACCAAGGTTGCATGCTTTTGAATTCTGATTTTGGCACAATCAAGGGCACACAAACACGCACACACACATGCACACATCTAGTAGCAATAAATGGCCTTACTAATTAGCTTTAGTTATGGGCATTTGCGCTGCCATTTGACATTCTGAACACTTAATACAATCCCAAGAGTCTGGAATAGCATAACATTAGGGGAAGGCTTTATCATAGGGAGGGAGGGCTGTAAATCAGGCACCTGAAACTCCATTAGCAATTCCAACCAGCAGGGAAGCCTGTATGATTACTGTGGGACTGGTTGCTCTCTACTTGCTGATAATGATGACTCATTCAGATGCCGGCTGCCTAACAATACTGACGCTGAATCACAAAATGAAGCGTGCGATGGAACGCATCCAATCTCCTCTTACTCCTCTTATTATTATATTCAATGAGTGTTGGTGATTGTAAGTGATAAATATGGATATCAGGCTTTTTGTTTCACTTTCCTTTGGGCTGCGCGCCGAGATTAAAAGTATCATTGCAAAATGAAAATGTGATTGCATGTGATTCCATTTTAGTGTTAACAGCAAACCTGACTCATAGTGTAATCTTTGGTAAAAACTCCATGTGATGTTTAAGCTGTCTGTAACATTGAGATACATGAATCATCAAGGACTAAAAGAGACTTTTTAACAGTTAATACCTAATATTTTGTTTTCAAACCTCACTCATGGTACTTTGATAAAGAAATGGAATTAATAATTTACAGTTATTTTTTGGCTTATGTGTGATTCCTCACAGTTTTTTCTCAACAATGTATTTGAAATTCCAAAATAACTTAAGAAAACACACCAATATTCCCTGAGTTATCCTAGGAATAACTGATGAGACATTTCATCAAAAACCACAAATCTCAACCTGATTGTGGATGCAAGTTGAGTCAGGGGGTCACCAGTATCTGTAGAATTCATCCTCTTGATACTATGAATGTCTGTACAAATTTACTTGGTAACCCATCCATTAGTGGTCAAGATAGTTCAGTCTAAAGAGCCATGGCTCAGTCCCTAGAACCATGTCACGAGCATGGTTAAAAATAAAGACCAACAAATCCTTTCCGCCCAAACACAATCCATAACGTGCCCAGCCAAGGTTGAAGCCCTTTTACCTCTCTACCATCCAGATAACCCAACCCAGTGTATATTTGAAAACTAATTAGACATGCTGAAAGAATAGAACTAATATATAGAATTACTTTACCATGTTCCTCAAACAAGTCTCTTAGAAACTAAAGGAAATCTGTTATTTCCTTTCATCAACAAATACATCCAAAGCAAATTAATTAACAATATGTCCGTCTGGAGTATTACACCATGCTTTTTAAAGTCTGTTGCTTCTGAAAAACCCCGTTCCCATATACTGAAAGCTGAGCAGCTCAAGTGTTACTTTGGGATTTATTTATTTCTGTTATTCTAACCCACACAGGAAAATGAATGTTCTGTTCAAGTACAATGAAACTACAGCTGGAAAAGTAAGACATGAGCGAGTGAAGGCATTGTTGTCTTGTAATATTTTTATCAGCATGCATAAAGCTACAGCTTTACTATCCCTGTGCTGTCAGCCCAGTGACTGAGAAAATTGGGAATGATGGTCACTGCCATTGTGGATGATTAAATGTGAATGAATGAGCACACAGAGAGGAACACAGCTCCCACCATGCTGTGCTTTGTTGCTTTACCTTTCTCCCAGGGGACTACAGGATGAGAGACTGCCACCAGGTACGCATCACAAAGAACAGTAATGAATGGCATGGGAGGGAAGAGAACTGGAAGAGGATGAGAGAAAATGGGAGGACAGATGGAATAATGGCGAAATGAATAAATGTAGGGAAAAGAGAAACTAAAAACACAGGTGTAGATGAGAAAAGGGCGGCGCTGACAATAGGGTCATGCTCTTTCAAAACGACACTTGTAAGATGTTGATTGTGTGCTCACAAAAACCCTGTGAAGAGAGCGTTTCCAAATGTGTCACATCCAATATAAGCTTTAAAGAGTCCGCTAGAGGTATTCTACATCTGTCGACAAAAAGACAGAGGCAGCAAGTGTGCTATACGTGGCTAAATGGAGTGAAAGCAATATAGATAGAAAAGGCAGGCATGTCTGTCTTTGCCTCTGACACAAGGTACAGAGAAACATTTTTGCTGCTCACAATTGTCTTTTCTTTGTCTCATCAGAAATAAATCAGCTTCTTATTTGGAAGTTACTAAATTGTGATGCGTGCCTCACAAACCCCGAAAGCAAAAGAATATTTCAGCAGGAGTACTTTTGCTGTGCTCATAGGCTTCTCAGAGGTTTCTCTACCCTGAGAACAGATAAAATATACTGAGCTGAGATGTGAATTTGATCACTGAGACAAGTTTCTGAAATAGTGTAGGCTAATTTATGAACCCATCAAGTTTTTTTTGGGATCTTACCTTACCTTATCTCAAGAGCTGATTGTTTCTAGGTCTTTCTCATTCCGTAGTTGTAAAATATCACTATTTAGTCAGTGATTTTGGTGTCAGACACTGACACCAAAAGCTACCTTCCATGGCAATATAATACGCTGGCAGCCACTGTAAGCTTATAACATGCCCACTTGGAACCTTTTAGGGCAGTATGGTACGTGGCCACTTTGCCCCTGTTTCAGCTGTATGATTCACCAGCAGGAAGTGTTGGTTTACAATACGGCCAGATGGAATTTGTCGTGGCAGTATAATACGCCGCGGGAAGCAGTCAGTTTGTCGATATAGGGTGGGCATTGGCAGTCGATTGGTCCAACAGACCCTGGACTTTCGTTGGCTAAGCCTAATTTCGGTAATTTTGCTGCATAAGGAAATAAATGTAAATATGAGGTGTTTTACTGGCATTCTCTAACAAGCAGAAACTGTGTCTTCTGTGTATTTTGAAAAGACACAATGTGTTTAACATGTTGTCCCAGAACCTCAACCATAAACACGGGAGGGTACCTTGTGTCTAATGTAGACGTAAATGGCACTGACTAAGCTGCATATTTGTGTGCTGGTTTTTTGCTAGGGATGCTATTTCTCAAGAGCTGAATTCCAGAAGTATGAGAAAATGGTCAAAATTTAATTTTAATGATTAATTGCACTCAGTTGTGTCTAGGAGAAACTGGCCAAACCAAGATGAGAGATCTTATTTTCAATTTCCCTTTCTTCTGGGAATCCAAAACACATAAACAAAGAGACATGCATCTTTATATTTTGGGCGAATAGACTGAAAGCAAAACCTTGATTTTCATTTGCTATTGTTCATTGATTAGCCACAGTTTGCTGTGACTGACAGAATCAATACATACACGCATTGCAATAATAGCTCTGCGATCACAGGAGAAGCCCTCTTACATGGCTTTCATTGACTTTGCTCCTTATCTTATTGTCCCAGTACAATACAAATGCCATGCCATTGTTCAGCCAATCATGATCTGTTTAGTCAATCTTATGAAAGTCCTTTTATAAAGGCGGAAAATGACTCCAGATCTAACCGCTCATCAGCTCTGTCATCATGGTGCCAGAATGATTATGTGTATTGATTTTGTGCAGCACTTGTGTGACGCTATGATTGAAGAGCCTGTTCCATACATAGATGGACATATATTCAGTCCCTGATGTTTATGTCCTTGTTGAAACAACCATTTGAACCTTTTTCGGGAATCACTTGGATTATTGAGAGGATCTTTGAGTTGACCTTTGACTAAACCCCTGCCCTGAACAGCAGCTTTTCAAAGCTGCATCGGTACCAGCAAAAAAATAAAGCTGATCAGATTTTATCCTTTCTTTACTCCACTCTATCTGCCTCAGCCTGCTACTTCTGCAGTGCTGCTCTCATAGTGCCAACATTTTACCTCATATGCAAAATTAGCGTGTAGGAATGTGAAAAATTATTTGGGTGGTGAGTGACTTTGAGTTCTGACAGTGAGGTTGGCAGAATACACCGATTTTCTCCCTTCTCTCTCTCTCATTAGCAGAGAGCAGTGTACAAAACATTGAGTAGAGCAGCTTCCCATTTTCTAGCCTGCACTGACTGTCGTTTTTACAGGTGAAAATGACAAACATTCAGTAGATCATATGAACTGTCATAACTTAAAATTAATTCAGCAAGTTACTTGATAACAAGCCAAAATGAAGAATTGCCTGATGTTTAGTTGTGTTGCTTGGCTGAGGTTCTTTTGTGAGGAAAGAAACTCCAGAATCAATGTTTTTGGAGCTCCAACAGAACAAAGTGATAGCTTTTCCTCTCTACCTGATCGTGTTCAGCCAGTTTAAAGAACTGCATTCTTCTATATTTATTTACCTCATATGAAGTCAGTAGTGATAAATAAGATGTGTCAGGTTTAGGAGTCCACCAACACGTCACCTTCCACGTTCACTGATGGTGTTTAAGGTATCCTTCTGCGTCTTTACGCTCCGAGATGCCATTACCATGATGTCAAAAAATGCACATAGTGGGATGACACTGCACGGTCCTTATGTTTACACAACATGGCAACCAAAACTAGCCGTCACATTGGTTGGGAGTAGGCAACAAAGTCACGGCTGGTCAGTTTTAGGCAAAAGAGGCACATGGTAAAGTGTAGGAAAAAAAATCACATCTGGGCAGCGAACTCTGGACTCCTGCATCAAAATCTGTTGTTTGTGGGACCATCCACCTCCCCTCCTGCCCTACAGATGCACCTTATATTATGTAGCTGCTGATAGCATTGTTACCTGATGCTGCCCATGCACTTGCTGTGTGGATGTGGCTGGTGCCGTCTGGTCGTCTGCAGACGTTTAATAACTACGCCACTGGTTCTCTCTGGACGCATTCACATCTGACGCTGTTCAGCCACGTTCTGAGTGGATGTGGAATGGTGCTTTTGATAATGATGATGATGAACCATTGGCAGGATTCTTATTTAAACCAGCCAGAGACAATATTTTCAACAACCTCACAAATTTAACATTGATTGGCTTGATAGCTAGCTGCAGCAGGAAAATTCTGCCACTAATTGGCTAGAAAAAAAGAAGCAGCTTTGTTTGAAATGAAGCTCATTGTTTCATACATTACCCAGAATTTCAATGTTGAATCTGCCACCTTTTATAATAAAATGCATATGTGCTGTTCTGTGATGGAGAACTCCCCCAGCAGTGACTGTAATAAAGTGAATGTGTCCTAGTTGAAAGTCTGTTGACTTTTTAAATCTGATTTGTAACTGTAGCCTTTAAACTGTTCTTAAACTGACAAAACATGCACTTTTTAAAATGCATTTCCTGCCTTTGTTAGTTATACATCAAGTAGGGAGTGTCAATGTAAATTAGAGTCAAAGAATATAAGTATCCATGCATGCTCTTAAGAGCTGCACAAACTTTTTAAAAGGGATGACTGCTGCAACAAAACTCCATTGTTTTCCACCAGATATTCTGTCACTGTGCCAGTAATCTCAGCAAACAAATCTTAATAACCTGCCCACAGTGTCAATAACCTGGAATTTGTCCAATATTTGCGCTTCATGAGGTCGTTTGTTTCCCATAGGCCAGGTTAGGCCTGATTGAACTGGCAAGGTTTGTCATTTGTCTGATGGAGTGAAGCAGGAGATCCAGATCTATTTCTGGATGAAAACCGTGCCAGGGAGCACACAAGGTGGCATTTGTCCCCTAAGTGTCTAACTGCCTTGGATCTTGGCTGTACTTCTTATCAAGTATTTCATGAAAGACGATATCAGACAGTATTTGCTTGGAGTATTAGAACTTTTGGCAAAGTCCCTCAAGTTTTGGATTTTACCCTGTGCTCTATGCTCTCTAATCTATCAACCTTTCATAAAACATTATACTGAAAACTTTGAGTTGTTTTCTTTAAAAATAAAGTTAGATTCACAAAGTTGCAGAGGCAATAATTGCAATTTTTTATAACTGTAAATGCATTAAAAGGGTTGTGAAAGGTTATTGAATAGAGAGATGAGATCTATTGATCTCCTGGGCAATTCTGTCGCTGTATACCTTTCTCAGGCAAAGATACGCTCATAGCACCATGTAAAAACAGCCATAGAGAAAGCAGTAAATCAGGAGTGGAAAAATAGACTAAAAGATGAATAGGAAAAAAGGAGGAATTCAGAATGATGAAAGGGGGATGTCAGTGAAACTTGACAAGGCCACGGAGGGCAAACCAGCAAGCAACACAACAGATAGAGCAGATATAATACAAAGACAACTGAAATAAGGTAAAGGAACCTCACAGGTGGAAGATCCACTCCAGATGGGGAAATGTATTCCATTTCATACTCTCATCACATCCTCCTACAGGGAGAGCCCCATCTGTGTTCACTCATAACAATGTACAGAATATAAATCTATACTCCTTCTGTTGCTCCCTCACTCCCTTCTGCTTACAGTATGATAAAGCAGCACTCTCCATAGCAGAGTGCTTGTGTTGCACGGCTTGCTCTTGGCCCCGAGGCTGTCAGGCATTAGCCACGGTAACATGGATACTGACAGGAAGAGGAATTTATTGCTTCACATCAGTGCTTTTTTACCAGCTCCATATTCCCCACTGGTCATTTAATGGGAAATGGTGATGGAAATGGTGAGTGACATAAGTAAATACTCTTAGGTAGGTGATTTCAAATATTTATTTTCGAGGCCCCCTACTGTGTTGGTGGTACTGAAGCTTACTTTAACCATCCTGAGGAGAGAGATGGCAATTTAGAGACCTGCTAAGATGTGAGTCAGCCTCCCAGAATTCTGATCATTAGTTGGACTGGAAAACAGGGTTTTCAAATGTATCATATTAAATTAGTCAGGCCCTGCGCTTTGGACTTATTAAGAGAATATAATTTTTGGCAAACATATAAGATAGAGCCTTAACCCTTTGAAACCTGGATTGACATCAGTTTTCTTGTGCTACTTTCAGCCACACAAGTTTTTAAAACTTTGAAATTTGTTTTGATTTTTTTCAAAAACATGGGAAAAACACCAATGAACAAAAACAATGTCTTAAAAATTGCTAGAAATTAGTAGACTTAGAGAAACTATCTTCCTTATAATTATATATCAAAAATTGTATTGCAAAATTATCATTTTCTCGCACTTTTTTCAAACCATTTCCTTAGTTTTTTGTTTATTACTTTCTATTTTCTTTTTGTGCTAATTTCCAGTAAATTTACTTATTTAATTTATTTTTATTTTTATTATTTTTACTAATTTATAGTCAATTCTCAAGTTGCTTGTTGCCTTCCTCCCATGTTTTTGAAAAAAATCAAGTCGATTTGTTCAGGCTTCACGGATTAAATCCATGGTCAGGATTTCTTTTTATCAACTGCTCACACACCATGAAGCTAGCCACTATCTTTTATATTACATTCTGTAGCTTCTGCGTAAGATCCAGAGCCTTAATATCTCTGCCTTCTTCAGTAGCAACATCCCCCCACCACCACCACCATTCGGTACCTAGCAGGGAAGATAATGAGTGTAATTACTCAGGAAGCGAATGGAGTTCACCTCGTCAGAGAGGAGAAAATCAGTGGTGCTGTGTCAGTGGGAAAGTTCAATTCCCCACCGAGACAGGGCCACAGCCATCGTTGACTATTTTGCTGACCCCACACCACAGGCAAGGCACTGGGAACCTGTGGGGGGGGCTGCGACTATCATAACACCAGACTATAGTTTATTAGGAAGGGAAAAAAATGAATGCCCAGCTGAATATAACCCGTCCTCACAGGTGCTTTGTCCTCTATACCCCCACAATAACCACAGCATGACTATATAAATGTGTAGGTTTTTTCTTTTTCCTAGATTGCAGAATCTGGACCAGTGACACAACCACCATTGAATCGTGTAACGGTTTAACCATTACTGAGATTGAGCTTTTTAAATGCAACATTTCGGCTTTAGAAAATGCCAAGTGTTAATGGGAAAGAATATATGAAAACATGATTGTGTGTGTTCAAATAGCAGTAGTGATTGCAGAGGAGCCTCCTGTCCCCCATATGTGGCATCAAATGCCAGCAAAAGAAACTGTCATGTTGATTTTTGTTTGCTGGGTTATGAATATCAGGCACATACTGGAGTTGGACCCACAGAGCAGATTCACAGACTCAGACAAAAGTTCAGGGTTTTTAATCAGGCTGAGGTCGGTAGGGTAATCAGTCACACAGGAGAATGTATTTGAAATGACAGAGAGGTCAACATACGCTGGAACTATCACACAAAGGTAAAAATGATCTAGCAAAAAGGAGGCGCAGAATAGGATACCGACCTCGGCCTGGTAAAATATATATATATATATATATATATATATATATATACAATAAGACAATGGGAGACAGGTGAAGCACACTAGGATGGGGCAAGTAATTACAAAGGAGGTAAACTTGACAGGATGTGGGATCTGAAACGAGACGAGACAATACTTCAAAATAAAACAGGGATGACAGATAAAGATGAACTCCAAGAGCTTGATGGGTTATGATAGTAAAACCTTACTGGTCTACATGGATATGCAAGGTACCTTTATTGGTGTTCATTCTACTTTACATCAAATGGGTTATCAGCCCTTAAAAGCAACCCATTTTGTGTAAGTGATGCATTATTTCTTGCATACGAGAACCTGTCAACTTCTACAAAACAAGAGCTGCTTAGTCAAAACTGCCACCAAGATAGTAGACTTGTGTTGAAACGCTGTTTTTCACAGACTCAAACGGATTGTGGTTTCTTAATGTGGAAATTTGAAATCATGTCATGTAGTAAGTTAAACAAGGAACTGAAGAAATACATGTTACGCAGCATTTGAATGCCGTAAGTGTCAGACGCCATCTGTGTTTAACACTGGACAGGAAGGGGCTGAGAGCATGAAATAAAGCAATATTCTGTGTGTGCACCGTCTAACCTTCTAAGACTCTAATAATCTCTTCACAAGCTTACCACGGCTTGGTTTTCAATAGGTAATATCCCCAGAGACAAGCAAAACTTACATTACTGGTTGTAGGAGAGACATTTTTATAGAAGGGACAATTTTCGAAAGTCAAAGGTTGAGAAGGAGGTAGATAACTACGGAAAGTACTGCAGTATCACAGTTTGTGTATAATCATGAGCAAGTGATTTATATACATAACCAACATAATCAGGATGCATCAAGTTCAACTTTGATGAACTTTGACACACAAATTTGTAGTACGAGCGGTTTGGATGGTATCCTAGGAATTGGCAGCCAACAAATGACTGTACGTTCTTAATTTGAAGTTCCGTCCTCAATGTAAAGTTATGTAATGTAGGCTCAGGCAAGTTATGTTAGTTTTAAAGAAAGAAACGTGGTTATGACAAACCATAAACCTACTGTAAGTTCACTCAGTGTTTCAATGGTTCCGAACACAGACCTCCACCGGAAAGTCCCAGTGGAAACTCCTTAGTTTAGTGACCCAACCACCACCCAAACCTGCTTCATAACTGGACTGCTCAATACCGCTTCCTTCTTTACTCCCATCATCGCACTGGTCATGTGATAACAGCCTCCCAAATTATGTGGGCTATGCACAAATTTATGACTCATCATACATAGGATATGTACAAATTTTATCAGAGTCCAAAATTATTAAATCCAATTTTATACAAAAAAAAACCTCCTCCATAAAAGAGATCCAAAATGGCTTGGACGGGAGAAGAGGACTGAAATACATGACTTTGAACTGTATTAGCTTACCAATTAGTGATTGAGAAAGTTGTCCCTGTGACACCAACCTCTCACCACCTACATGAGCTCAAATTGATTTTTCTTGTACCACTTTTTGGTTTGACCAGGCACCAACAATGACTGTGTTTGATGTTTTCCGGACACCTTCTCACACTGTGACAGTAACAGACACTTGGTTGGAATGGAAGTATTGTGACAGGCCTGTGAAGCTGAGATGGAGCTGAGTGTGGGACTGACGCTGTCGTGTTCACATTTTTGGGATTCTGTGTGCTACAGCTACACTGTCAGTTGGGGAGCAGTGTTACACTGTTTGGGTGGTTAAGCAGGGTGATGGGGATGCTGTCCCAGTTCCCCCAGGCAAAACCTGTTGAAACACACTTTAAACTCATTTAATCTGTCCTTTTTCCAACATCATTTGGCTTAAAAGGCTATACCCAGCGACCCTTTTCGTCTTACTCAAAACCTACTTCACAGTGTTTTGGTTCTTAGTTTTGCAAATGTTTTTTTCCATTCCCAGTTTTCCACCTTATCTCCCTCTGGAAATGCTTGACTTCCATGCCTTCAGATGTAAAGCTCTGTTTTATTCCCTTTAAGGATGTATTTATTTATTTATTTATTTGGGGGGGGGGGTTAAATTGTATGAAATCCTGTGACCTTTTTTGCAAGGTTTACAGAAATTGTACTCACTGAGATAGGCATTCTGAAATAGTTCTTTGATCACTCCTGACAAACTATAAATCAAATGATAATGTAATAGGGAGGAAAGGTTACAGCTGAGGCCTTTAGGGAACAGTGTTTAAGATTTAGTGGCATCTAGCAGGGAGGATTGCAGATTACAACTAGCTGAAACTTCTTTCATACGCCAAACATACCACTTCCACTGAAGATTCCTCCAGTGTTTATTGTTCAGGAGAATTTAATAAGCTGAATTATCTGCAGAAGTCTCTTCCACACTACAATAAACAAAACCAGGTGATTTAAACTGGCGTAAATACTGAATTGAGTGCCTTAGTGAGTCCTAAAGCCCGGAAATAAGTTAGCATTTCAGCACCTCTGGTTCCGTTGTATTAAAGTCAATGGGTATGTCCGTTCTCAACCACTGTAGAAATGAGGCGCTGCAACATTGCAAATTCTATGAACGAGGACCCGCTCGCTATGTACATACAAATAGCTCATTCTATGGTAACAAAAACGCAATAATTCTTATTTTAGGTGATTGTACACTAAAGAAAACATACTTGTTATATTATATTCCATTTCTGACAATATATCCCCCTAAATCCTATACACTAGACATGAAACTGGCGCTGCAGTTTCTGGGAAACAAATAAAACAGGGGTAAATTATGCATTACTGGGGACTAATTTTAGCAGCAGATCGATGCACATTTGGTGTACTAGTTAGTATTCAGAGTAGCGAGATGGTGTATGATGGATTGAGTCAAAATAAACTACAGTGTGAGTGTTCATGATAATGTTGGAATTGTCACTCAGTGTAATGACTTATTAATGTCTTTTAATCGTTTTTGGACAAAAATAGAGATATGTGCGACAGGAATAATAATAGTAGTTGGATCAGTAAACAAATCAAGAACATCATCAGCCTTATCTTTTAAGGTTTCCCATGCTATTGAAGGAAATGTATATGGAGCCTAACAAAATGTAAATTCCTGAATGCTCCTATACTTCTAACACAACACTTTCACACTTTTTATAGTATCAGAGGAATGTGGCTGTACAAAATATGTTATTATGCACATACAATTGTCACTGCAATGTGATTAAAAAAAAGCGCCCTGTAAACACCAGGGTATAATATGGTTAGATGGATGATATTCTTTACTAAAATTTTAATAGCAATATACAATGAGAGGAAAAATGATGTACAGCAAACACCTCAAGGACAGTATACCTTAATTATGTCAAGAAACACATTACATTGATAAGACTTTTTGCTAATCAGCGCTTTTCAGCTATAAGACAACTTAATACTCTGATAACTGTGATAATTAGGCCACACGAGGCATCTATAGTATTTAATTGTATACATAGACACATTGATAAATTATAATGATAAAACAATCAGAGTTTATAGGGCGATGACAAATGCTCATAATTGTCATGCAGATGATGGTGTTAATCAATGCAGTGATGGAAATAGCTTAATCAGTGTTGCCTTAATTGCTGATTGGGTAACAAGCACATTATTGCGGTCTGAGCTGCCAACACAAGGCAACACCAGTGTCTTTGGCTAATGCGGGATACACAATTAAAGTAAAGAGGCTGCAATACTGAATTTGTAATCTTGTGGCCACATGGAAAGCATTGTGTGAGGAAGTGTTGTGCACAACAGCAACAATGAAGTGTTAATGTGACTATTATGTTTGCAAGTGCTGCATTTCAGTGTAGCTTCTGCAATTGACATTCACCATCACAAGCTCCAGATTGTATCAACTAGAGATAAGAAAAAGATCAGCCCATTTTTGCTGTGTTTCACTTTTAGTGGGTGGGTTTTATGTGCAACTGGACCATTGTGAATTTAAGGGCCCATGTGGGTAGTAAATGGGCGGATAAATAGGCCCTATGTAGAACTGTCAACATATTCCCATGGAACGAGTTGTATGATATCCTTTGAAAAAAACTGTTTGTACAGTTTCATATTAGCACCACGGGAATGATATTACGTCCTTAACATACACTTAGGTCTTTAATGTACAGTTACAGGGAGTTAGGTTTAGGTAACAAAAGTGACTATGGCTAGGTTTAAGAAAGAAACAAGGCTGGTTGTCTTTAGGTCTAGGGAAGTAAAGTCACTGTGGTTCAGGCTAGGAAGAGGAATATTGTAAGGACGTTCCTTAAGATAACTCAAAGTTCCGAACATGTGTCTTCAGGGGAAAGTCTCGGCGGTAAGTCTGGTTTTTTGTAACCCATCCCCCAACCTGCCTCCATACGAGACCACACAGGACTGCTTCCTTGTTTACTCTTGTTAGCACACTGGTCATATTATTGCAGAACTTTCAAAATACATGGGATATGTACAAATTTGGGAGCATTACATTTTGTAGGAAAATCATATGAACAGTTTGCGAGGCCCCATCATTTTGGGCCCATACCCACTTAGTACCCAGGTAGCTCTAGCATAGCTCATGTGGAACCCACTTGGTAGCCCACTTATGTTGGCAGCTACAATAGGGTCCTTACAGAACCCATGCATAAACCCATTTAGGGCCCATTTTACAGCCCATTTACTACCACATTCAAATATCAGCTTGGAACCTGAACAAAGCGCTCATTCATGTTGTATGGCAATCCCAGACTAACAATAAAAGGATAGCAGAATTTAAATCTCTCTCTCACCTTCAGTCGGGGTTATTGAAGGCATGACCTGTTTTACTCTGCCTTACTGTTCATTTGACTTACTTACACTGACACTGCTTTTTGGAACATGGTGCGAAAGATTTTTTGATGTTAGGAGCACCTCATGGTGATCAGGTGTTCCCAAGTGTTGAGAAAAATATACCATATGCGGGAAAGAAACACTACTACAAGCACTGTATGTTTCAGGTTACGAGCCAAATAAAAAAAAAAAAAAAAATAAAATTCTAAAAATAATGGTGACACTTCCTGCAATACATAACTTAATGCCTATATTATGCTGATGCTTGAAAACTACTAAAATATTTTTGTTTATTCAAGAAGCAAGGCCACACTCTCTAAAACACATTGGAGGTTTTATGTCCCTCCAATGTGTTTTTTTCAGGAATCAATGTCACAGTGAAAAGTAAAAAGGATGAGTTTGGAGGTTGTCCTTGGGAACACATGGAGTATGTGCTTTTGGTAATATTCCAGAGTACATAGGATAACCCAGAGACCTCATAGTGAGCCACTTTCCTTGGAACTACTTTCTGACAGGAATTTATGGCAGCAGTTTCAGAAGAAGACATTTCAAAAACATTTCTGTACTGGTTGCCTACTCTGTAGCCTGGTTCCAGATCTCTTACTTGCAGTCCAAGTCTCAGATTTGTTCAGAGTTTAGTGGGCAGGATTAAGACAGGGGATGTCATCCTCCAACATAGCAAGCAAGTTGTTCATAAAAGATGAGTTCTCTCTTGACTTGATGATTTTCATCAAGACGTCCCCCATTAAAAGATAACTAAAACTAAGCTTTTATTGGAGGCAGCCCCTCTGTGCAGATTGCATGTTCCCTCCATGTTAGAGTGGGTTTTCTCCAGGTTCTCCAGCCCCAAAGACATGCAGTCGAAGTTGATTGGTGACCTGAAATTGTCTGTAGATGTGATGTGAGTGTTAAAGCATGATAGATAAAATGTATCAGGCCTGTGATAGTCTCTAGATCTGTCCAGGTTGTACCCCAATGTTAGCCCAGTGTTGGAAACGTGATATGGATATTGGTCTTTCATGTTAAATTCAATGTTTTGCTGCCAGAAGAGGTGGCCAGTTTATCTTCACTTACGCATGGTGATGCATCAACCCATACTGGGATGTTGTGTGACTCTGCCTTCTGACTGCAAGCCAGTTCTGCCTGGAGTAATGATGAGCATTACCCAAGTATTCTCTTTGACAGTTTGTAGTGCAATGTGCCAGACTCTTAAAAACAACCATTTTACGACATGGTACAATAAGTTTTATATTACGACATGGTACAATAAGTTTTATATTACGACATGGTACAATAAGTTTTATATATGTTGAGAACACATCAACATCAGCCGCTCTTATTAGAGCAGTGTAAAGACACAAGTAACTGCTGCTTGCTCATAGTGATACTTGCAATACTGTGCATTCGTCACACTTTAGTTTTTGATCACATTTCAGGATGTAAAGCAGTGGGCAGAGAAGCAAGCTCAACAAGGCATATGACGATGTTGACGGAAGTGTTGCATAGACTTCATAATAAGATTTGCAAAGCGTGATGCATCTTCAAAGGATCTCAGAAAATCAGGGCACAAAAACACGCTACACTCTTAATCATCAGAGGGTCCTCTTCAGGCGCTGAATGAATCTGGATTTTCATACTCATAATGTTCAATAGTTTCAACAGGGATGACGTGATTTTTTTCTTTCTTTTTTTTTGGAATGCTTGAAGTGGGTCTTTTGGGAATAAGAACACTCTTTTAGTGTATGTATAGTTTAGGTCGAACAGAAATTCTGCAAATAAAAAGCAAAATCCAGGCTTTTTTTTTTCTGCTGCACAAAGTATTCTGTCAGCCACCACTTTGAAAACCCCATGAACGAGAGCCATTGGTCACAGGGGGTTGTTTATACTCTGTACCATTTGGCAGGTAAGATTATAGTGCAGAGTGTTCGAGGCACACCATATTACTGTCTTTCTCAAGCCAAAAAGACACAGTTAAGAGCCTCAGTGCAGGCACAGCTGGCCAGCTTTCATATGCCTCTGGGCTTATGTAAATACCCTCTATGGGCTGAACATCGGTAAACAGCCTTATCACCTTCCCCACCAGGTTTGCACATTGCATGTCGCTTTCTTTTTTCACTTTTCCTCAATGGATGTTAGACAAGTGATCTTATTGGCCTTAGCCCACGCAGATCCAAAAGAAAATGATGCAGGTAGAGGTGATGGTTTTTTTCAGCTTTGACTGCTTGTAACAGTAAAGGCAGAGATGACTTAAAGTACTAAAGTAATTAAGATTAACTTTGAAATTCATGTGCTAAAGGTTATGTAACCACTATAAACTTATTCATGCATAGTCTGTGAGCAAAAGGACCAAAGGAATTTGGTTTCCATTTGTAGTCCGAGTAGTATTGACCAATCATGTTTGATTGGCAGTCCAACAGCAGAGGCAGAATACATCGGCTGAAATGCAATCTCGGAACCCACTGGCAATTGTCTGATGGTGATTTAGCTTTTTTTTTTTTTAACCTTTTTTAAAAAAATAAAAAATATATATATATATATATATATATATATATATATATATATATATATATATATATATATATATGTATATGTATATATATATATATATATATATATATATATATATGCATTCAAATGCAGATTATTGCTTCTAGAAATTAGTTAAATGAGAGGAAGTCTTCATTTGGAAATGTGTTGGCTTCACCAAGATGGGACCCAAGATTGAATGTTATAGGATAAATGAAGGTAAATTAACTTAATAATGAAAACTCTTTCCCATTCTGTGTTGTATTATTTCTGCTACTAGCTGTTGTTTCTCACTGGAATTCCATGTGTTAGCTGTAAGCAACATGTCTGATAAAGTGTTGCATGTGGTAAAAAAAACAAAAAAATAAAAAAAATTTGAAATGCAAGCATGAGTACTATATACATATAAATGTATTTTCCTGCAAGTAAATAGTAGTAAGTTAATCACAGAAAATGTTATATATAAGCTATCATGATGCTGTGGCAGTCAGTTTTCTAATCCTGCACCCTCCATTGTTTGTAAAAGGGAAGCCTTTCTGTATCACCATTACCTTGTTCTCTAATAAGTGTCTGAACACCCAGTTTTTATGGTATCACTCTATAAGTTTGGATTTAGAAGTGTTTATCAGCATCATAGATGTAGGTTAGAGGGCTCCTGCATGTTAAGAATGTTGAATGGCTGTGTTTGTTGTTATGTGGTGGCATGTATATGAGCTGACTTTGTCATCGGGAGGTGGCGGGGACCGTGGATGGTGTAACATTAAGGCAAGACTGCTTTCAAACTGTAGACTACTGTTTGAAACCATCATACATCACCACCAGTTGTTCATTAGCGAGACATCGAGGCATTTCCAGCAGCACTTGTGCCCCCAAATGCGGTTGTTCTTTGTAAGTTGTTGCATTTCAAGAAACCTTTATGCCCCAAGAGGTGGGTGTTTTTTGGAGACCCCTCACTGCTTGATCAGTGGTATCTCTGCTTCCAATAGAGGATGTTTTTCTTATGATCCATGGCTGCATTTCCAGTTTTATTTATGGCACAGCATACCAGTGGGGGTTTATGCCCCACAATTTAGGTATATTTTAGCCACCTGCATTTCAAGGAGCATGTATGCCCCCAAATGTGGGTGTTTTTTAGCAAGGCATCACTGTGTTTTCCAGCAATGCCCCCAAACATTGGTGTTCATTAAAGACCAGCCACTGCATTTCCAGACCTGTTTCTCCCCCAAATGAGGGTGTTTTATAAGCCAGTTGTTGCTGCATTTCCAGGTGCATTTGGACTTCCAAACATGGGCATTTTTCAGCAACCTGTCACTGCATCACTGCAAATGCTAGTTGCATTTCTGGAACCAATTTTACTTGTTTGAAGTCAAAACATAATAATTTCTTAAGCATTTCAAAATAGTTTTTGTGTCTTAACATAACACCTTCAAAGTTAAGTCTATGCACTTATAGTAATAACATTTGAAATGGCTGGAAATAATTGGATGCCTCATCCAAAGGATGCCAAATGATGATTTCTAACAAGTAATTAGATTTATAAGTGGATGCAGTGGAAGTGGATTGTGGGCCAGATGATAATTAACATGACATAATAGTAAGTGGAAAGCACTCAGCGCATCCTAGTCTGAGTTAATGGGTACTGAAGGGGGAAAAAAATCTGACCACTGTTTTTTCTCTATTTCCAGCCCTGGTACAAGGTGGTTAACTAGATAACTTGTCAGCTGTTTTCCTAAACATCTATTCATCGGATGACTCTGATAATGGTTTTGATTCATTGGATTATTTTATAATATGTTAAAAAGGTTATATTACAAGCAAGTTATACTATTAGAGGGTAATGCAATCATTTAGCACTAAAGAGTACTCCACCTATACAACAAATCATGTAAAACTTATTATCTAGGTGATTAGGAAAGCCTGATCTAGGATACTGCTTAATAAGGCAGTTGCTCATAAAATGTATCTCAACTCAACTGTACACCAGTGTTTCCCTCAGTATGACCTTAATACAAAAAGGCATTCATTAACCCAATCTACCAGTTAATGAATGACCACTGCATTCATGAGAGGGTTTAACTTTGATTATTGATCATCTACCCTGAATCGTAGCATTGTCATCATTAGGCAAGGCAGTAATTTATTCCATTACACACTGGAATGTCATTTCACATCCACACTGTGTGACTAATAGAAAAATTAGCATTCTTGAAGCTTAAACACATGCCTCTCTCTACTGATCAGCAAATGTTTGCCAATTACAAACCTGTCTCTTTCATGCTATGTTTCTGTCATTAACTATATGAACTGCACAGACAGGCTTTTCATATATCAGAGGAATACAGAGCCTATTAACACTGTAATCACAGTTTAAATGTTCCCACTGTAAGTCATAAGGGATCTTTATTTTGTGTTTTAGATAGCTAGAGTGAATGATCACCGTATCAGGTTCATGAAAATAGACACTAAACCCTTAATGAAGTATCAGCTCATCAGCTCGTTGTTGACATATTGACACTGAAGCTTTTTAAAAATGCTTAAAACCAGACTGTCACTTCAGGACAGTTTAACTGTGGTTCAGTCTGCATATTCTCATGTGTGGCTGTTTCCTGTCAGGTCCTATTCTGCCCTTGAGCAATCACGGGCGAATAAAAATTAAGCATCATTATCTTATCTAAACGTAACACAATAAGTAAGGAAATTTGTGTTTGGTAGATTATTTCTTTGTTGTAACAATGCTTCTTGGCAATAAATCTTACACCGTTGGAAAGCCTGTTTATTTCCCTTTTAAATGGTGCCACATTTGTAAGGAACATGCATTTGTGGGATGAGCAGCAGAGCTGAGTATGTGGGTTGTGCCCATGAAAAATTTGCCAAATCTTCTCTGCCAATGCCAAACAGCTTATTCTGCATTTGACTCTTGTTTGGTGTTGTTTGGTGGACTGGATGATTGAAGTCTGAAGAAACAAGACATATTAGCAAACAAGTTATTCATTTAACAAACAGGAGCCTCAGTAGCATGTGGAGAACCATACACAGCCACAACAGCCTGGCACCTCCTCCTCATGCTGGTCATCAGCCTGGTCACACTGCTGTGGGATGGCATCCCATTCTTCAACCAGCATTTGTCGCAAGTCAGCCAATGTGGTATTGTTGGTCACTCTGGCACGATTCTTGGAGCAGACACCAACTGACCACTGTAGCAGGGCCCATGCTCACCTGGGGGGTACCAGAAGCTCAAAACAAGAGTCAAGAGCAACAGCAAGAAAAGCTGTTTGGCATGGGCAGAGAAGATTTGGCAATTTTTTCATGGGCGTAACCCACATACTCAGCTCTGCTGCTCATCCCTCAAATGCATGTTCCTTACAAATGTGGCGCCATTTAAAAAGGGAAATAAACAGTCTTTCCAGCAGTTTAAGATGTATTGCCAAGAAGCATTGTTATAATAAAGAAATAATCTACCAAACACAAATTTCCCTATTTTTTGTTCTTAGTTTATGTGGCATCAGTTGGATTTTGTTTGTGCTCGCACCTGTCTGGTAATTTTGTGGCTTCGAACAGACTGCTTTTGCAAAGGTGCGTGAAAGAGACACATCTGGGGTCGTTTGTATGCAGATCAGATTGTGCAAGAAAATTTCAGTCATATTGGCCTGAAACTGCTTGCATTTTGCATGATTTTTTCTTCCCCTTTTTAAGTTAAACATAAGGAGGGAATCTGTTACTAAGTGTTGAAATTATTTGTGCAGAAAGAATGTATTTCTCCCCTTGTTAGTGTTGTGAGATTTTGTGCAACAGATTTATTTTCTCATAAAACTTGTAATATATGTGCGAATGAACCAGACGTGTTGTTTTTATAATGATGATTTAATCGCAGCTTCAGAGCATTCTATCAGCTTTGTCAACTTTACATTCTTTACACATGATTTAAAGGCGGGTGTACACATTTATCTTCTTTCAGTCCTAATACATTATGATTAAATTACTTAAAGGTTACAGTGATATATTTTTTGCACTCTTCTGACCCATCTTGAATTCTGAAACAGATGAGGTTAAATTGGTTATAACGACCTTCTTACGATAAAATGTTCGTATCTGTCGCTGAATGTCAGCTCACATTTTGTCATGACTATCAATTTCTTCAGTCCCGTCTGTTAATTTGTGAAAATAATGTCCTATACAAAGCATTTTTTTAAACTGACATTCCCTGTGGAAATTAAGGAAAATATAAGGATTGACTCTTTCGCACCAACCAGGGATAGAGGCATTCATGCCTATACCTTTATATCTCTCTTTCACAGTTGCCCTGTCACCAGTATGTGTGCCTGAAAGGCCAACAAGTACTGAAAAAATCTAAATGACTGTACCATTGGGATGTAATGTCACCTAATAGAACAGCTGTCTCACATAAGTAGGTTAGCTGATTTGCCACTAAATCCTATTGTGCTTTTCAGGCATACACCCACAAAAAAATATCCAAATCTATTGAAGTATGAGCTGCAAAAGCCAGTTGTGATTGTTTTCTGAAGGTAAGCATGTATTAAAATGAAGCAGATATTTGAGTTTCATGTATGCCTATTTTGTTAACGTATTTTGTAGATTGTACTTCCACATTCTTGCATGCCCACCGCCATAAACAAAAAGAGTATAGAAGTGGACCAAGAGAGAGAGCCGTCCCTCTCTCTGTCTCTGTTTCTCTCTCTCTGACTCGGACCAAACTCTGATTAAACTGAAAACTAGGCAGCGCTAATCAAACATAAAGCAAGATACAGTTACTGCATTGGTTATTTCTCAGCTAAAATGACTCCAAAAACATATTTTAGTGCACTATTTGGCTGTAATATGAGAAATAGTGAACAGGATGGCCACCATACTGTTTCCTGTATTGTAAAAACAGAGTCTGAAATAAAGAATTTGTTTCTGAGTTGCCTATTATCTTAAACGTTTTCAACATATATTTCAGCTCACTGTTTAACTGGAATTCAAGATTGTTTGTTACCAGATTGACCAGTTTTTTGAGAAGACCATTCTTACAGCATTAAATACTTCTTTTAGGCTTTTCTCATAAAGATTTTTATAAAACACTGGCTGCGTCATTTACAAAATATTATTATTTGACTGTAGCACACATTCACTTTGCATTTATCTGTACATAATCAATAAATATTTTTTTGTCTGTCATGTGGGTAGATAAATGGATACATCATGCTTCATACCTGACTTGTATTTTGTCAGTATGTCCAAAAGTGGGTAAGGCATTCTCAAATCCTTTCCCCTCTCTGCGAGAGTTGACAGCATGTCAGTCAATATGCTATGTCTCACTGACATGTGAAAAGTATGAAGGTCAAGAAAGAGATGGAAATCAATTTTCATTCCTCCATCTCCACTCTCTTTTCAGATACAGTATATCCATACATGTCTTATATTTAATGGAAAAAAAATCTCAAAAAGAGGTTAGTTACAGACTGAACTTATCAAATAGAAGAAAGCTGTTTGTCTGATATTAACTCATGAACTCAGTCTTTAGCGACATGTAAACTTTAGGTGTTTCAGCTATAGAAGTGTTGTATGTTACTCATGAAATGTCCTTGTCATATATGTACTACCAGTACCTTTATAATGAACGTCAATGTCTATTTTTTCATACAAATTTTTTTTTTGGTGGGTGCATGAAGCAAGTTTTAACATACTATGATAGCTAAGCTGTGTAACTGATTCAGAAGTCTGCAGCCACATGTATAATAATTCACAAAGTATTTCAGGTGTGGTATTGCATATTTCATGTGCAGCGTTACATCATCCACACCTTCACACAGAGCTTGTTAAATTTTGCTTTCTAATTTTAGAACTCATGTACAGCCACGCTGACTAGCCCCTCGCATGGCTCTAATGCAGCAGCTTAGATTGTAATTATCCACATGGAAAGGTTATGGGACTGACGTCTGTGAATAGCAGGCGTCTTGCTCGGACTACGAATGTAGATCGCATATTGCCAAACATGTCGAATTAAAATGTGATATTGGTTTGGGGATTTCACAGGATGGTGCCCTTGTAATCTAAGTCTGCCTGAGGGTTTCCTATCAATCTCTGTGTTGAATTAATGTATGGCAAGATGAGGATAGTAATGACTTTTCTGTGTAATCTGGGATATTGCCTCTGTTCTGGTTCTGTATTAAAAACCACAGCATTTGCATTGTTCTTGTTGGATGATCAGATGGAGAGTTCATGCAATGAAGTTGGTGGGCAAAAAATAATTTCAATGTCTGATGTAAGATTCAAAGAAGTTCTGCACAACCAATTTATTTTCAAGTTAAAGTTTTCTCAGAAAGTTATTAAAATGTTGAAATTGTGAGAAAGAAATTTGTCAGTGTTCCTGTCTATCTGTGTTTGTAAGTGTGTGTGTTTGTAGGTGTGTTTTGTCAGTGTGACCATCCTGCTTTGCTCTTATTAGCTAGCTTCATTTTTCAATCACAGACCTACCAGGGGCAATCTCCCTCTTGAAAATTTGGACTCTTAAGGGATCATTTCAACCTGCAATGGAAACAGTATTTTATGTTTCCGCTAACCATGGATATGATACACGTTATTATGTCGTGTTTTTTTTTTTTTAAAGGTTACATTTCAACAATGCTGTTGTTATTATGTGGCAAGGTGTACACAAAAAAACCCAAAAACCACTTGGAAATGGTTAGTAAAAGTTCACACTTAAATCCTAGCTGGAAAAGTCATGATGTCTGTAAAATTTAACTGTTTCAAGCATAGCTGTCTTGTTAAAAAAAAATCCACCTTTTATGGCATTATCTTTGTTGTAAACACAACCACTGTTGTCACATTTGCACTTGTAAAAGCCGCCAGAAAGAGTGACGGATTGCTAATAAACCTTCATGTTTGCAGCAATGCAACTCTCTGGAAACAAAGAAACTGTTTGCTACAAAACACCCATGTTTGGCACCTAAAAAAACATGCCAGAAAAATAGTTAAATGTAGCTACAAAACACCCACATTAGGTGACTAAAAAGCTGCTAGAAATACAGCAACAACTAATTTTTATGGTCTTGAACCATGGTCTCCAGCTTGGCAGGCATCTCGGCCAGGTGTTACGCGCACCATCCCTTCTTCCTTCCGATGCTCATATCAGTTAAGAATGTTGAAATGGTACAAATGAAACATGCAATCATGCAGAAATATATACTGCCAACATTTTCCTCAGGGGACTGGGCCACAACAATTTAATTTTTAATTTTAATCAGACTTGCTAGCATGTGTTTTTGTACTATAAAGAGGTAATCAGTAAAGGCATGTTAACAAAATGGTCCTTAAAATTGTAGCAAAACACTAAAGAAATGTGGCAATCACATTACAAACTCTACAGCATTTTTGCTTTTTGCTTTTGTCCACATCTATTTAGCTTGACAATTTGTCCTTCCTGCTTTGAAAATGTAGAATTGAAGCACCGAGTTGAAATCCATCTCAGAAAATGGGATCAGTGGTGAGATATGAGACACAAAAACATGAAATCCAATCCATACACAGTGCTACAATTTGCTTTTTAGATATCATTTTAGATATTTTTGTTGAAGATTGGATTTCAGTGTTTATTTCTCGTAATGGAGAGTCATTTATGTCCCTCATATCAATCTCACACACACACACACACACACATTCTCTCCCTAACATGTTTACTGCTTATCAGTATCACCATTAAAATCTCATTTTCAAAGCCCTAACAATCTGCTAATCATATGAATGCTGATTGGATACCACATCATCAGCACCTCAAGAATTGCCCGGTGTTTATATCTCAACATGTTCAGTCACATTACCCTAACGTTCTCACATTGAGCAAATGGATGTATCATAACTGTGTTTTTCAAACACACTTAAACAGTTGTTGAGCTCAAGTGGTTTTGAAGGAATATTTACCTGCACGACAAACACGTCTCATGCATATTCAGGAGTTAAGGAGAGGATCGCATGAGTGAATATAAAAGCAAAAAAAAAAAAAAAAAAAAAAATAGAAAAGGGAAAGTAGTGGCTGTTATTAACATGGAAGCAGTAAGATTGCGAACTTTACTCAAAGCACAGGCAGCATTTTTCAAAACTTCCCTTGTTATGTCTTCCGTTGTTATGGAAGTCATAGCTTGATTAAAAAATTCCTACCTCAACACCATATTTTGTTGTTGTTTTCCGTCAAGAACCTTTTAAACCTTTCATTCTTGACAACTACAAAGCATAAAACTGAATAAATGAAATGTTTAGAGACCCCTTGTGCAACTGTTGTAACCATTAAAGTATTATTTCCACATCATGTTAAATGTATCCGTCAGCTTGCCTTACAGTAGATAAAATAATACCAGTTGTGGCTCTGTGAAATATAGCTCTCCAGCTTCACAAAAGCAGCAATATACAGTATCTCCACTCTCACCTTTTGCAGCTTTACTTGCCCGTTCTGATTGACTAAAGTGCATTTCTAAGCTGTGTAGAGTTAATGTAACACCTGCTGCATCTTCCAGTTTGTCTCTATTATTGTGGCTACATTGAATTTATGAGTTCAATATGAAGGTTTCGTGGCAGGAGCTTTACAGAAGTCCTGGACAGGCCTACACTCTTCTTCTGCACTATAGGAATGAGCATTTCTGATACAGCAGCTGTTTAAACAACGGTAAATGCTTGGGATGGAACCGCTGGCAGCACTGATGAAATTTTTATTGGATATGTTAGGGCTGTAACTGCCTGCTTATGGATTAAGGAGAATATTTGACGTGTCAAGCCACTGGCTATTGTTTAAAGCTCTGAAAAGTATGGTCTTTTCTTTGCTCTGCTGGGAACTTTGAAGTTACAGGTTTCCGAAAGCCAATCTTTTCACATGACGTTGAACAGTGCTGTGAGTGAAACAATGCGTTACCAACAGCTTATTGACTAAAGCCGATTTTTATGAAGGCTGATAAACTCATAAAACCGATGGATCAGTTCCTCACGTAAGAAGGGGCTTTATCAAGACTCTCTCATCACTTCAAGAGCATTGGTGAAAACATAGGTGGGAGTTAGAGGGCCTGTCTCAAGATACCCCCACAGCAACTCTCATTATACGCTTATGAGCTCCCAGCCTACTGGGAGACATGTATGTTGCTCTTTGAAGCTACCAGCGACACCTTCAAAGCTATGGCTCCTCTTTGAAGATTTCCCTGCCGTTTTCCTCCTCCAGATGACATCTCTTTATTCAGATGAGGAATTAAACCATGCTGTTGCACAAGCATATCACAGGATTGTAGTAGTTATGTGGTATCTGGTCTTGAGACTTCACACTTGGCACTTGAAGGAATATCTAGCATCGCTTAGTTGTATTTGAAGGATCACAAACTCATCTAATCACTCAATGGGTCAATGATAGATTCTTAAAGTCATTAGAAGAAGGTATGATGAGACGATCACTCGGCATGCTCTGACTCGTTCAGTCTCAAAAGACACATTAGAGTCACCAAGGCGAAAGAGATGAGGGGCATCTCCAATTTCTCACATGGTGACACTTGGTCACTGACCTTCCACGTCAACCTATGTTGATCCGGGATGCCGCTCTGGTGATGATGATCAGAGTCAGATATGGTTAGGTTTAGGCAAAAGAGGCACATAGTGAGGTATAGAGAACACACACACACACACACACACACACACATCCCCACGGGACACTCATCCACACAGGACGCTAACTCCAGACTCCTGTACAACAGTCGTTGTTTGTGGAAACCATCTACCTCCCCACCCGCCCATCCTGTAAGTGCACCTGCGCCCCTTATACTACGTGGTTACCAAATCCGTTTTCACTCCGACCTCAGAACGTCTGTACAGCTATTTTAATGAGACACAAGTAAAACAGAAGCGATAATAATCAGAACATTACAGCAACCCTGTATTTTGAGGCTGGGGTTAGTGTACTTCTGCCAACTTTTCAAATCAGAAGTTTGAATCCAGGGGCGTTGCAGTTCAGATTTCCAACTGGCCCTCAAAAATTCACGGTCTTCTTCACAGTCCAAAGTGGAGGCATCAATTGTTCCCAGAAGATTGATCACACTAATTTAGGTAATCACATGATTTTTTATCAGGCATCACCTGCAAGATGGATTGCTGTGAAATTTGGTACAGATATTCATGTTACCCAGAGGGTGAATCCTAATGACTTTAATGCTTCCCTGAAATTTTATGTAGTCCCGCCAGCAGGTCAAAATTTTCACTTATCCTGTGAAATGCCTTCACATCTACCAAATTGATTCTCACCGAATTTTGTGCAAACATTCGTGGTTCCCAGAGGACATATCCTAATAACTCTGTATTATGTGGTTGGTTAATTTGCTGTGAAATTTGGTACAGACATTCATGTTAAGCTCAGGATTAATTGTAATGACTTGAGTCATTCCTTAACCTTTTGTCAGTTTCAAATTTTTAATTTTGCTTATACTCAGGTTTATGACCAAAAACCTGTCAACAAAGAGTTTTTCCCATTAGCCTCAGCTGTAGTCCATGCTTACAGATAATTAGCAAATGACAGTGTGCTAACATGCTGAACTACGATACATCAGCTTTAATCTTCCAGAATGGCTGTGGTAAATACAGTCTGAGAAAGCAACCAGCATGGCTGCAGAATCTTAAGTTTTGCTCCTATTAAAATGCCCTCCTGCTGCTCACTCTGTACATGCATTTTTTTTTTTTTTTTTTTAGAAAAGTAAAAACAATAAAAGGGAGTCCCAGTAAATGAGCCCGTTTGTGTTCTCTATGTCCTTGCCCTTCACAAAGACTCACACTTCGCCAGAATAATTGCATACAGTGTGCGAGGACAGGGCTCAACGGTCACACTGTATTCACCATCTTGCAGCAGAGGCGGCACCCTTCACCCTTCGACCCCTGGCAGAATAGAAATATACACAATGTGAGTGTAATTACATGAATTGAGAAATAGTAATTTGGTCCTTAAATCTCTTACCAGGCCATGACTCCATTATCCTAAGAGTGGGGGTACTTAATTGTTATTGCTTTGGTGTTTTGCATTCCCATTATGCCTGGTTTCTTTGCTGCTTATCTCTTAATTGTGCTTTTGATGTTAATCAGATTGGAAATTTTCATTTGCTGCAGCGCCGGGACGGACGTCCATTGATTGGTGTTCCTTCAGTTGTCACCCAGACGGTAATAGTGAATCTTCAAAATTGTATCTTTAATGCAATCTTGCTCGGAGTGATATGGTTATGCATTTAAATGAAAAACACAGCAAACAAGAATTCACAGGCAAAGCTATGAGTGCAGTTTGCAGCTTATGAGCTTAACTGTGCCGTATATGCAAATATGATCAGGTTATTTGAACTGTAGCTCCACTGCAATCTTAACACCAACTGTGAAGAGGATAAAAGGTATTCTCAGAGCAAATAAGCACCGCACATGATGTGAAGGCGTCTTCTTCTCTATCTACTGCAGTTTTTTATCGAATGATCTTTCTAATCACGTTGTGCTTGTGAAGGTGAAGCATTAATTTTTTAGCTCTTAACATCTGCTGTTTATAATACCGCTCAATAAATAATAATAAGCTATTATAGAATTTTGAACACCATTAAGTTAATCATTTTGTTGTTAAATATGCACCATTAAGTTAATAGTTTTCTTATTAGTTTATGCTCAGATGCTTTCATTACCAAGTAGTCTTACAAAACTATTTATACTGCTTTTTTTTCCCTTTATTTTGAGTGCAACATGCCACACTGTCATCAAAGGGTTATCTCATATTATTGAAGTGCACATAACCCTTTCTTTGAAAACTCAAATCATTACATTGATAGTTTTTTTGTTGTTGTGCAGTGTGGGTCTGTGTATGTGTAAGAGACAGTCAGTTAGTCCTCAAAATGTTCCAAAGTTACAGTGGGGGGCCATTGTGCTCAGCTGGTTAGATGCATACCACACAACAGTGAGTATGATTCTTCATTTAAGTGTTGCACATCACCGAGGTTGGCACAAAAATCAGGGACTCACTTCCAAAAACATTGTCCCATAGTGCTGCTAGGGGTCAAAAACTTCATGGGGATAGCTTTGAGAGAATGGCTAAGGTTAGGCAACTAAACCTGATCATGGTTAAAAACAAATAATTCTTGTACTAAAATGCACCGAAATCATATTTCTAGTGTCAAAGACAGATATATTAAATAGCCTTCAGTCCCCAGAATGCACTGCACTGAAAAACTTCACAACTCTATCGGTGCCATGTAACGGTTGCCCTTTTCAAATTCATATCACATTGTAAAGCAACATATTTAACATTGTAGTGATAATATCTTAACATTTAACGCCTTTCATATGACACTGTGAAAGGGGGTTTGAGAGGGATGTTACTTTGAAGATTTCCTCCTCCGTGTTAAATATTCAGAGCATTGCACTGCATACTTCAATACAATATTTGTGTTTTGAGTGGTATTTGAAGTTGAAAGAATATTTACCTTAGCTGAAGTTTAGCTGAAATGCCATGTGTTAGGGAAAAAAATCAAAGCGAGGGAGAACAGACCATCTTCCCTGTGCCTTCCGGGCCCCCAGGGCAGATGCTGCGTGTACAAAAATAGAAGATTTCTCCCTCAACGTGGTGCAGATTGTTTAGCAGGGGAAAATAACTTCTACATTAGATGAAAGGCTGAAATGCTAAGAGTTCTGCAGCTGGTATGTTTTGAAAAATTAGATGAAATTAGTGTCCCCTTACGAAGAGTATTTCTCTAATTGTAGTTATTCGACAATCAGCTGGTGTTACACTTAATTTATCAGGTGTGAAAATTTAGTAAACACAAATATGAGCAGTGTTCACTTCTGATGCAAATCCCTTTTTGCTGCCATGTAGGGACATCACTTCAGGCTGTGTATGCAATCAGGCAGGTGGTTGTACAGCTCATGTTCTACCTGTTTGAGTCTGTGATGGGACCCAGACAGCTGGACCTCTGCCAAGTTTGAAAGTCATCTTATATATAGACAGCGTATACACACACACACACACACACACACACACACACACACACACATACAGTACTAAAGAATGGGAACAGACTATCCCACATTAGTGCTGCAGCCAAACACTTTCTGCATCTGCTCACGAGCTGTGGGAGTGGAGGAGACAATGCGGGCCGGATGCCTCTTGACTTATGCATGGTTTTCATAAGTGATGGTGGTGTGCTCATTGCTTGGAATAATTGTAAAATGAGCAAGTCTTGTTATAGCAGCCATCCGATGCGCATTACCATTGACATTTCTCGTTGCTGTATCATTTATGCGATGCAAAGTTGGAGCTCATCCAGTAACAGATATGAACTCTAGCATTCAGGGATGCATATCATTTGAAGCGAGCGCAGAGGTTTTCAATATTTCAGAAGATCTAGGCATTTCAATTTTTTTTTTCACTTAAACGCTTGCGGTCAACATGAGATGTGAAAATCTCACACACTCACTGCGAAGACATTCACCGACACGGTGGATGTTTTTATATGTGGGTTTTGTGAGTGCATATTCAGGGCCCGTCCATGTCTTTATATTATGTAGGAACTTTTCATTTCTTCACAGATACTGTCCCCAGCCTCACCTTCCCCCCCCCGTGTAAATGGGGGGGGGAAGGTGTCAGTTTTCTATCAGCCGAGCGAGGAATTGTAGAGGAAACATTGCAAAATGTTGATGATAAACAGTCAGTAGAATGGTCAATGGTCAGTGGTAATGAACATGTCAGTAAAATGGTCACTGGCAGTGTTTTCCAGCTGTCTCCATTGCTGGATGTAGAGGTGCTGTTTTTGGTTTCCGGGGTGACAGCAGCCATGATGGCATTTAGTATGAACTTAACACCATAATGCAAACATGCAAATTCTTACTTAACCCTCTTTGTAATGTGACGTACGTGTTTTTACACAAACTACCTCGTCCCCCCAGTTTTTTTCCACCAGTAACTCACACTACGACAATAATATTTTGTATTACAAGTTTTCTGAAATGTTATGCCAATTATCTATTTAAAGATGCACTAATTTGCTCATATTTCCAGAACAAAAACCCTGAGCGCTGGATAAAGCAAAGGTTTAAAATTCTTGTTTCATTATATTATGCAGCTTTGGCAGACTCACACACAGAGAACTATTCCTCCATTGCTGAAAAAAAACTAACAAAGAGCAGTTTTAAGGGCATAGCTCAACCCGGGAAAACCACTATTTCAGTTTACTGTCATGTTAGAGTCAAAGGTTTTTACAGAGGGAATTTTGGATATTTATTTTGATCTCTCCAAAAACAATATGACAGTATTGTCAACAGGCATGTTTTGGGGAATAAAATGTTACATAAATTAGGCTATAAATAATTTTAAAAAAGGAAAAGAAAACCACCCTTTAGAATATAGATATAAATTAAAGTGGAAAATTTGGTGTATAAATGCTACTGAAATTTTTTAAAAAAGGAAGAAACTATAGGTGAAAAGCATAAAAATAGATGTAACACTAAAACTATCCCAAGTTGTTTACAATTGCATGTTAAAATGTTCAAATTATGCTTTATCTAATCAAATACATACTTATTACATACATTTTGAGAACAGAATCTATTCTAAAATAAATACATTAATGTGTATTTTGGATGTTTTCTTTCCACAAGACATTTTATAGAAATAGAATAGTCCAAAATTTCAAGATGAACAAGTGCAAAAGACAAAAAACAAAAAAACTATGCATCACCTGGCACGTCAACAGCAAAACTAACATCAGCTTACAAAGTCTAACACAGCTCATGCAGTATAGAACAAATCTAATTCATTCAGTTGTATGCTCAGTATTTCCCAAACACATTGACTTCACTAAAACTTTACTATTTTACTTTACTATTTTCTGCATACACAGTCTCATGCACAGACCAGTAGTGTGCCTGGACGAGTGCATACGTTTAAACTCCGCTCAGTGAAATACATGCACAGTTTAAACGCATGCACTTGTTTAGGTGTGCTATTCATATGGGAAAAGTGAATATTTAGCAAAAGTGCATGTAATTGGGAAGTTGATTTAATTGATACACAAACGATCTTTTTGAGGTTGAAGTGCTCCTTTTGAGAAATTGTTCAACATTTGGGGAAATATGCTTTTAAGTACTATTAAGTACTATAATCCATCTAGAGTTGTAATAATTAGTCTTTGGCTTGTCTTGCTGTCCTTCCTCAAAATATAAAAGGATATAGTTATTGTTCCTTTCAAAATAATAGCACATTTTCCACAACGAGCACAGTATTTCATCATATTCCATGTGTGCTGCATTCAACAGTAGAACTGAGTTGTCAGGTCTCTGCCTGTTAAGAGGAGAATAGCCCACACCTCCTTCACATCCCATTTGAAATCCTCGGGAACGGCTCAGGTTGCAGTAAAGAGCTTCTCCATCCCCTCCCTACGTGGTGCCACTAATGATGGGGATGAGAAGTGTCGGGGCGATCTTCCCACCCTTCCCCGGTTGAATTAGCATTAGCATAATGGGCTTTTTAACACTGCACCTCACCTGCCACGAGGCCCTCCGGAAGCTAGCGGTCCAGGACCATTAGTGGCTAACTGGCAGTGAGCCAGCGCTCACCTTTCAATTGAAAACAGAGGGCAGCAGGGGGGCGGTACACAAAGGAGGAGGTCATCAATTTTTCATGCCCAGAGTGAGTTTATCAATTTGGGAGAGAAAAGAAAAGTGAGAGAAAAAAAGAAATCTCACTTAAATCCTGAATGTGACACTTTAGGCATCAAATTGCTTTTTAATTATTGACAATAAAAAAAAGATTCAAAGCCAGGAGAAGAAAGAAAAAGAAAAAAAAAACAAAACAGTTTAATATGTTTTGTAAGGGAAGCCAATGTAATTCTTGAACATAAACGTCACTCATCCTCACCACATAAATTAATTTAGAATTATTCACATTTAAATCATAGATATTTTTTTTTCTTTTTGGTCTTCCATTGCTTTCAAATTAAAGAGCTGGAAGTATGTAATACAAAAGGAGTTTGCATCACACTGTGTTTTCTTTGGGAGTGTTTCTTTGAGGGTTGTTCAAATGAACATTGTTTACAGCAAGGTTTGTGGATTACACTAACCAACTGAGAAAATAAATCATGACGCGCTACACAAAATGAGATTAATGCTTTGTTGGAAGTGTTTTTTTTAAACAGTATTGTTGTGTTCCAAATCACCTTTTTATTTTTTACCTTAATACGTATTACAAAGAACCTACTACTGCATGGAGAATGCATATAACTACTAGATACTACTTTGTCACCACATTCTTTGACCCCTTGTGCTCATATAGCTGTCTCAGGCTGTAGCATAAAATAAAGAAAAAACATAGTCATAAAGTGTTTTCCAATAAAACCAAACACATTGAAAACTCAAGGAGAATAAAATGTCACCATAGTTGAAGATAAAATACAATAAGTGAAAAATTAAAATATAGGTAATAAGAGAGTTAAAATGATTAAGATAGCAATAACATAGACCTCAGATTAGCTCAGGATATGCTTTCTGAAAGAGGAACATTATTATGAGAGAATTAATCGAAAACACTGTCTCAGACAGCCTTATATCCTCAGACAGGTCAAATGCAGAAGTTAATGTTATTATTTAATGTTATTTTGGAGAGTTTAAGTTTAACAAAAGAAAAGACTTAAAGCTCCCATACTGTAAAAGATGATTTTCATGTTATTTTTTAAAATCACAAAGCAAGTATAGGTGCTTTATTTTGTAAAGTATCAAAATGCTCAACTCACAGAAAACGGCACACAGTCCTTGTTAAAATAAAAAAACAAACAAAAAAAACCCCTTTGCCATTAATTAAGGCCATCAGGATTGCTGTGAAGTTGTGATGTAACAGCTATACAACTATACTATAATTGCTGCTACAGTGCTGTTACAGTTATTTCCCGGCTCCAATGATGGTGCAGAGAGGCCAAAAGTGCAGATATTGAAACACCAATAAATCAGAGCCAACTAGGCTTTTTTGGAGGGGGGGCTTAAAGAGACAGGCGCTAAAACGGCACATCTCAGACAGGAGGTGAATACAGGTGTGTTCAGGCAGAAAATATGAGAAAAACAATATATTTTTTGGACGAAAAAGTATGTAAACATGTTCTTGGAGAAACCCAGTATACAATTATGAACCTGAAAATGAACATTATATGGGACTTTAAAGACGAAATGGTTGTGTGTCTCATTAACTCCACCCCGAACATCCAGAACTATCCCCCCGTGTAGTGGATGAAACAATCCCATATGGGAGTAGTTTTTCTGATACAGTCAAACAACTGCAAGGTAAGAAAGCTTATAAATACTTCAATGCCCAAAAACAGATCAAATGTCTGCCATTCCAGTACTTCTGGGACAGTAATTGGAAAAATATTAACACATGTGGGTCAAACAAAGCAAGATTTACTGTATTTACTTCCTCAATTTGAAAATGTAAAATACCGCTGCAAAAGCTCAAGAGATAAAAACCAGCTGGAACCATTTTTAGGTAAACAAGGTTAGTCCACTGACAGATGACAAAATACTTTTTGCCAGATCAACACCCTAAAGAATTTTTCTCCCACTTTGAGCAATGTAGCTGACTGCAGTTGAGGACGAGGCAGTGAAGTTCGGTGCTCTAGAAATATGTAAAGCGACAGGGGACAAAATTGGCCAAAGGGTTCACCTTGTAACAAAAGGGCTTTATGTTTCTGTCCCATCCAGTAGTTGGTGTGTATATTTGTAAGCGTGCCTGTGTATGAGTATTATTAGTATAAATAAAACATTGAGCTTCCTGTGTGGTGGCAGTGCACTGGCTATATGTGTCATTAAATTCATCCTGACACCAGTCACAGCGTCCCCTTCCCTTGACCTGTCCTTTTATTTTGGTATTTCTATACTTTTCAAAAAGACAACATTTCCACAAGGCATTCTCTCAGCTCAGCTCGTGACACCGGCTCTACTGTATTTTTTTCCCTCTTTCTCGTGTCATGTGTGGACAGTGAAAGGTAACATTTATTTTTAGAGGTGCCATCCCCAACAGATAACGAGAGCCTGGTGCTCATTACCGCTGCTGGAAGAGAATGAACTGTCACGTATGGGTGAGACAAATGTAGAGCAGCCCCCCACTGTCACCCAAATGAAAATAATTACACTCCAGAGCCCCCTCACCTTGTCCTCATTACTCACTGAGTGCAAGGTTTCGGCAAGACGCAGGCACAATATAGAAATTACACCACAATGCAGGCATGATTGGAGCCATTTTACTGCCATTTGGTTGGTGTGTTTAAAACATTCGGGGGGGTTGTCTAATGCAGTGAGGAAAGGAAAAATGTGAGGATGTGTGTGTGTGTGTGTGTGTGTGTGTGTGTGTGTGTGTGTGTGTTTGTGTGTGTGTGTGTGTGTGTGTGTGAGGAAGCAAGAGAGACTGAGTGAAGACGAAGTGAAAAAGCTGTTTAATTCTGAGTTAAGAGTGCATAAGGTGCTAAAAGCAGCAATTCACACCAGCTTTCAAAGAAAATCACACATGTAATTAGGAATTTTGCTTCCCCATTGCCTTTTAAATATGTACATACTGAGAGAATGATGTTTTTTTCTGTTTTTAGCATACAAATTTACATAATGTTTATTTCTAACAAACATCCAATTTTCTTTTCCAAAACTATTGTGATTGGTGGACAGATTCTTTTCAAGTTAACAATTACAGGACTGAAATGAAGCCAATGCAAAAGTGCAAAAAAGTTCCTGCAGTTCCTCTCATGGCCACTAGAGGCTGGCTCCAAAAGCAAGTTAATCCCCATAGACCCCCATGTTCAAATATCTTACTTCACAGCAAAAATAAACATGTTTACAGTCTGGTACACAATGGTTTTGGTCTCTATAGCTAATTCCAGTCATGATAACTGTACAGGGGGCGAATTTTTATATATAACTCAACTGTTTAGAGGCCCAAAGTTATTCATATTCAATGGTGCTGCAGCTTGGATGGCCAGCTGTCTGTGAGTTGCTGCCACCGGTCACTCTGTGAGTCAGACCCACCCCTCGCTTCTTGTCACGCCCTGTCCTGGTGATTAAGTTTTTGTCACTGTTTCCTTGTTTTTCTAGTCGCCTATTTTATTTCCATACTCACATGCTGTCTCGTTCCAGATCTCCTCACTTCCTGCTCTCGTGTGTTTCCTGCCTGTATGATTAGGTGCCCTGTCCTAATGTGCTGCACCTGTGTCTCATTGTCTCCCCTTCCTTAGAGTATTTAGTCTGTGTGTTCTCTTCTTCTCTTTGCCAGTTCATCTTGTCCTTTGTGTCAGCGTTCCAGCAATTCCTTGTGATTTTCCCTTTAAGTTTTCAAAGTTTTGTATTTTGGCCTTGCCTTTTGCCTTGTGGAGTTTTGTACTTTTGCCAGAGTGGACTGATTTTCCATGTACTGGCCTTTGCTTGATTAAAGAGCATTTGGCTGATTTCACCTCTAAGTTGAGCCCGCATTCTTAGATCTCACCCGTGTTTGTTACACTTTTGGCTTCAAAAGACAATAGCAACTGCCAAAATGCCAAACTCAAGGGTTGACAATGGGATTGCAATATGAACTTTCATTTCATTAAAAATTCTTCCTACAGTGGCACCAAACGCAACAACTGATTATATGCCACTGATGCCAAATTGCAGCCAGTATAATAAACATAAAAAATAGGAGACTGTTGCCTGATGGCAGGTGAGAAACACATTGCTATCGAACCTACACATGTATACTGCCATGAGGAACAAACAGGGCAACTGAAACAATAGGCTGGTTTCCATTAACCTTCAAATTGCACAAATTAAAAATTGCAAATACAAAAAGATCAACACATCAGTTTCTAAAAAACTTCCATTTATCACAAAAAAGTTTTACGCTCGCATGAGTAATATTTCTCAAAACTGCAATGAAAACATTTTATGGCTTTTATAGCTCACATGATGCTATGGCTATGCGCTTGTCGGTAGGAACTGGCTCCCTCATGATGCAGCAGGCAGTACAAGAGGTGTTATTGCATCACATAACTCTTCAAATGTTGATCATCCGTAAGTTTTGAATCCACAATTCCTCTTTGAAAACATTGACTATCACCTCCCAGATATCCCTCATACACGCTCCCACGTATAAGAGGCTTGTCTTTCCATTATCACTTCATAACACGCCCCCAGTTACCTTCGATTGGGAATAATGACGGCTTGTGTGGTGGCTGCAATAGTAATAAAGCTGCTAATGTTTTGAACATTCCAAGAACCATGGTGATGGATCCATGGTTCCTGGAATGTCATCGCGAGAGGAGAAAACGTATAACATCACTCAATGGAAATGCAGTCATCTTGAAGGTGTAGTCTCAAGTTTTGCACAAATCTGTAATGGAAACCCACCTAATGAAGCACTTCAGTATCTCAGTGTATTTCATTAGGGTATTATTAAATGCATACAATTTAAACCTGTTTTTAACCAATATAAACTAATGGTCACCAATGTATAGGCAGTACTTACACACAGAATAAGTTACAAGTTATCCTTTAAATAAACAGACGCCCGTCCAAAAGGAAATGATCTTCGAATGGTCTTCATAAAACTTCTCCAAAGTGGTAGTGTAATTTCCTGTATGAGAAGGAAGGGTTTTGCACCGATGGCTCATTGATGAAAGGTGAGATACTATGAGATTTATTCCAAAAGGGTGGATGCATTAATGGATTCAGATGGTGGCTTCATTGCTTATAATCACTGCAGGACTGCTTTTGGATTTATGAGATTTTTAGATTTAATATACATTCAGTAGGGTATGTTGTACATCAGTCTATCCATTTTCTAGCCTGATTATTCCTGTCAGGGTTATGCCAGACTGCTGCACACCTTGGGTTAGAGGCAGGGTACATCCTGCAGAGACACAGACTTTATTACAATACTGGGCCATGACATTCAAATACATGCATGCAGATACAGCTTAGAATAATAATTACAACACTAGAAATGCAAATGTTTGATTTAATCTGTTCTTCAATGTTGGTAACAAACTAATATGTCAGTTACAAAATAAAGAAACTCAAGGGTATCAACAGCATCAAATAAAACAAACACACAGTATAGATACTGAGGTTATATGTTTCGCAACAAAAGCCAACAATGAATTATTTTACCATCAAGACACTGTCTCTAATCAAAAGGTTTCAAAAGAAAAAATCATACAACCAAGAAGAAAAGGAAAAGGCAAGAAAAAGGAAAGACTAGCCATCTCAAACCTCCAAAGATATTTTCCCAGACTCCTCTCTGCCAAGCAAAGTGAACTTGAGCATCAAATATTGAGCACTTTTCTGAAGATGTCCTAGTGGGTATTTTTTGCCACCATTAAAACTACCTAAGTGGCAAAGGTCAAAACACATTAAGAACCATTCCTGTCTTTATGCTGTCACTGCAGCCTGCACAGAGAAAATTTTCTTTTTGCGAAAATGCACCTGTTCTGTGTCCCTTGAATGTAAAAAAGGACTACAATCCCCGGAGACTGAAACCTTTGTCTCTTTCTTTGCAATCCAGCTGTCAAAAGCTGAGGGGATCATTTATTCTGAGTGAGAAATGGCCCTCATCTGAGGGCTGGAGACTCATGAGTTATTAAGCAAAGAATCCATTGATTATTGATTGCAGATTCTTTCACACTTAAGTCTTTAATGTGTCAAGAACTTCAACTGTGGAGATACTGGGTCATTGGAGCTCTTGAGAGATTCACTTTGATGTTTGGGCTGACGTTTTCTTAGTAGGGTGTAAACATAAGACTGCATGTGGAATTACTTCAGCGATCTGATATAATTATGACGTTAAAAACAAAACTGGTTTCAAACCAGATGAGTTTATGGCAAAGAGATATGGACCTGTTCAAGGTGGTTGGTATATTACTGGCCTTGTCTGAACAATATTAGCTCATTAAATTGGTAACAAAATAGTGTTTACTGAATTTGTCAAATCACTTTAACCCGTTCGGAACCTAATTATGTTCTAACACACACACACACACACACACACACACACACACACACACACACACAATAAAGTATCCTATTTTTTTGCAATGATTTAGGAGTACATTTAGAGGAGAATTCCATCATTCATTGTGTGTGTGTGTGTGTGTGTGTGTGTGTGTGTGTGTGTGTGTGTGTGTGGGTGTGTGTGTGTCTGTGTGTCTGTTTTTTTCTTTTGTCCATTCCAATGGATGAAGAATCCTAACGTAGAAATTGCCTACACGATCTTAACAGACAAATTTTTGGACAAAAAAAATGAGAATATTTATTTTAAATGTAAAATTACCTCATATCAATGAACGCAATGATGTTTTAGTACACATTACAAATATAGAGATTTTCATTTTTGTCTTTGTGACTCAAAATATTGTTGATTTTCAAAGTATCTCCTGAATAAAAAGCATGTGGAAAACCTGATGAATATTCTGTAAACATTATTGGTCTCAAGGCGTAGTTACGAATATATAGCCTAAAATAAATTAAAATTAGCTCCACCTTTATCAGCTGCAACACAATAGTGATGAACACATTAATGCATCAATTACTATAGCGCAATAATATTATATACTGCTATGCAGTAATAACAAACATCATTAAATTCTAATCTCAAAATGCTCCAGTGGCTTCATTTGTGTATTAAAATCACTAAAAATCTTCTGACGGGATGAATGCTCCAAGACCATCTTATCTGTTTGTTTGTTTTTCATATTTTGTCACCTTTTTTCACTGTTTGCAGGGCTGTATTTATTTGTATTTGTATTTATTCATTTTGCATAATTTAAAACATATAGAGAAATAACAAGAAAGACAAGTAATATACAGCGTAGGGAGAGGCAAAAAACCCAAATGGCTTATTTAAAGCCTCCACCTTAAAAAACTTTTTTTTCTAAATTATTAAAAACTCAAAATATAGGAAGAACACAAAAAATAATACTAATGATGCTGAACTAAAAACAAATATGTTAGATAACAACAGCAACAATAACAACAATAATTAAGCTTATGGTATAATATGTATATGCGTCTATGTATGAGTGTGTGGGTAAGTGTGTGTGTACGTGTATGTGAGGAGGATTAGCTTTTATCAACCCCTGTGCAATTTTAATAGTATGCATAATAGGACACATCATCTATAAGTAAAACAAATAAGACATGGACAACAATACAGAAGCAGGTTACAAAACAGCAATTAAATGCTTTTTTCAAGCATCTTCTGTAACACTGTATGGAGATACAGTTTTTTGCCACATAAAAAAAAAAGTCAAAAGTCATTCTATAATTTGCTACCCCTGAAATCTTATTGAAGACTGACCTCTGCAAGTGAGAAATTTAGGAAGTTGAAGATCTAATGATTTATGAAGTGCATATGCATGTAACTGTGAATTTGTTTTAAAGTAAGTTTTGAACTCCTGAGGAATATTCCCTTCACTTAAAAGTATTTTGTAAATAAAGACACATATTTGAAAAATATTAATATCATAAATAGTTAAAATCTGGAGTCTCTGAAATAAAGGGGAGGCTGAAATATGTGACTTTGATTTGGTTGCAAAATGCCTCTGGAGGACCAAAATTTTCTGGAGAGTAGTCAGAAAAGTATTACTGCAATATGAAAGATAAGAATAAATCAAACTATAATAAAGTGTTATGAGGCAGAGTAACCCTCCTCATTATACCAACTGAATTAGACTGAATTAAATATAGAGATATTTACTTACTAAGTGATTATCAATGCGTTGATCAAAGTCAACAGGGATCATCTTCTGAGCAACAATTTCTGTTAATATAATGGCATCAATGAGATCATTGCCAAAATAATTCACAGAAAACAAACAGAAACAGTCCCCCTAAACCAGAAAATCTGAGGCTCACCAATGACAGTAGTCCTCATCCTCTGGGGACCACGAATAAAACATTTAATTGCGATCCATCTAATATTTGCTGAGATATTTTGGTCTGCACCCCGCCGTCTGAGTGACAGACTGGCCGACCTACATTGTCATCCCTGGAGGCTGGTGTGCTAAAATAAATTTCCACAGTACAGCCTCATCTGTGTCTCCACACAAAATATTTTTTCCCATTTTGCAAAGAAAGTGCAACTGCTTGGAGGCAGGTTGACTGGCTCGGACAACGGGTAAACAGACACTGTGAGGCATGGGGGGGATGTGCTTGAAGTGCCAGCTGGAGGCAGAGAGGGAAATAGTTCCCTCCTGCCATGCCGGCTCAGACACCTGTTCTGAGCCAGATTAATTGGCTCAGGACAGGTTAAAGTGCAGACACTCAGAGACAGCAAGAGAGTGAGAGAGAGGTGGTGAGAACAGGAAAAGAGCCATCGAGGGACACTTACACGGTCACTCCATTTTCCATTGTATCGTAGTCCGTATTTTATAGCCTCGCCTGAATGTGTGTGTGGTAAAATGGGGCTTATAAATGTCCATAGCTGCAAAGTGTGAATCTGAAGATGGTTTCTAGACTGTGTGAAACCTATGTGCCGGTAAACGTGTGAAAATACCATTTTCTCTCTGTGCCTGTGCTAGCAAGTCCTATTGAAAGCCATTTAGGTGGCTCTGTGGTGCATTTATTGACACTGAGTGGGTTTTTTTTTGTTTTGTTTTTTTTTTGCTTTACCATGAGGCATTATACACTGACTGCAAGGGCAATTTAACCTTGATTATGGAGCCAAGTACTTGTGATCTATTGTTCTGGGGCTTCTGCAGATCAGGGTCTCTTTTATGATAACAGTCATGATCATTGAAATGAATAGAATTTAGTGTCACCTGGACCTCAAGGCCATCAACCACTCCTCGACCATTTCATTAAATTGATTTGACAAATTCACTCAACTAGTATTGTGGTTGATTAGATAATTTACCATTCATATGTGGAAGTGTAATTATTAACTCAAATTCCAAACTCAGCTGACAGATTGAATTAGCCAGTGCTGTACAGACATCACCATTGGAATGCCCGACCACCCTGACAAGGTACAAATCTCTCTACAATAAACCTGTCTGCTCTGACACCTGTTATGTTTTTATTCTCATGATTATATAATGTCACTGAATGAACAGATAACACATTAAGCAGTGTCAGTTGTCATATTAGAGGACCCAAAACAATTATAAAATATTAATAGAACAGCTGTCAACAAGGTGTCATCGGAGCAGCGCTATTGTGACAAAATGCAAAGAGGAAGTGATTTAATATGAGGTTTTCAGTCACTTTTGTGTGTTTTGGTGTGTGCCTGTTATGTTTTGTTTTTGTCTCTGTTTCTCCTCCCACCCCTTGTCTGCACTCCTTTACTTTACACACCTGGTGGCACTCATCAGTCAACACACCTGCCTGCAATCAAGCCTGCAACCTACAAGAGAGCCTGCTCGACAGCCATTCACTGCCAGATTGTTGCCATACAAGGATACAAAGCTGTACACTGTTGTGTGACATTTCCACCTCTATTCAGATCTGTTTTTGTCAGCTTGCCAGTTTGTTTAATGCTAAAACCTGTTTTTTCAAGGTAGAAGAAGGTAGAGGGTAGATATAGTAGTCGTTTTTTCAACGAAGCTTTGAAAACGAAATGAAATTTGTCCTTGATCCACATACATCTTTGGAGTTGAAGGATGAGGTCATTAAAATCAGCAGTTACTATGAAAATGCCATCCGGTTGCTCGGGCATGTTGCTGCTGATGGCGTCATACAATTCCTGCAGTGCATTTTCGGACTTTGCATTGAAATCTTGTGTCGTTTTTGGCTGCCAAGAAGGTCTGCCCATCCAGTGCAATAGCTTGATCTGGCATGTTAGGGGTTAACCCGTCTGCTTCTTCAGCCGAATAAAACCTACGGAACACAGATCACCCCTCACCTCATTTTTTAATGATTCACCTGCATAGTGCTCTTCATCTAATAAAAGAAGTTTTTTTTCTAGCATCTGTTTTGTCAGTCTGCTTTTGGGTCCTTAGCCCGAGTATGACACCACTCAGTTCATCCAATGCCAAATTTCAAGAAAATCCATCAAGGTGTCCTTGAGATATTGTGTTCATGACAATGCAACAGATGAGGTCACAGTGACCTTGACTTTAGACCACCAAAATCTCATCAGTTCATTCTGGGACATTAATTAGTTAATCCTTCCGATTAGGTGGATGTTTGTGCCAAATTTGAAGACATTCCTTCAAGGCATTCTTGAGATATCATGTTCATGAAAATACGATGGACGGACAACCCAAAAACATAATGCCTCTGACCACAACTATCACAGAGAAATAAAAACAACCATCTAACGCAAAGTGTCCATGACTTATTTAAGGTATCATATTTAATCATTTCAAAACTTCAGTGTTGTTGATATTAAGGCAAACTGTCTGTACATGACTTTTACAATGTACAGGTCCATATGTTCATTGGCGTGTGTAGTACTCACTCTGCGGTACCTGGCACGTACCGATCTGGGGACCAAATGTGATGAAATTGCTGCTTTTCTGGACACTTGATGCTTGTTGAGGCTGAAAAATACACTCCATTGCGAGTTGAGGTCATCCGTATGTTGGCTTTCAGAGAAAACAACAGGAATGGCACGCCACTTTAATGTGTGTTGCCCCGCATGCACAGGATAAAGGTAGAAACTCTTCATAAGCGTAATCTAAAGAGACACAGTGAGGAGGACAGAGGAAAGAGCGCTGAGGTGGTGTGCGGTGTGGAGGATTGTGGAAAACAAAGCACAGCTGGGAGAGGGTCGTCTCGGTATAAAGCCAGTAATTGAGAGGCTGAGAGGAGTTACTCGGCCCGATCAAGTGCAGTCCTTCTGCCGGAACTTTAGTTATTATAATACCTCCATATAATATTCAGCCAGAGAATAATTTCTGGCAAGAAAAAAGAAAGAAAAACTTCTAGAAAGAATAGCCTTGCAAAATTATACCCTGGTGGAGCCGCTTGGTCTTTCATGTCTGAGTTGGGAGCTGCACAGTGGCTGCTTCAGTGCATTTCTTAGACTTAGCCTTGCAATTTACTCACAATGAATTTAGGATGGAAGACTCATTTCGTTATTTCATATTTCTCTCTGAAGGTATTTCTGCCTGATATGTGTTTATATGTGCATTAAATAATAATTATAGGCTCCGACTGAGAAAACTGATAGCGCATATCTTTTAATTAGTGCTCAAAGACAGATGTCTCTTAAAAGACAAAAAAAATGGTTCTTCTATTATTTTGCTGAGGGAGGATTCTTTTTTTTTAAACCCCACTATGAACCTTGATACTTTCATATTGTTTAAATGTGTGCTCACTGTACATGGACAGAGTTTACAGAGCTTGTATGATTATGTTTTAGTTTGGCCAAGGGACTCATTATTGTGCTGAAGTACTGATTGGTGGAGTAGGAGGAGGTTTTCATTAGATACTTTTATGTACAATAGAACTTGTAGCAATGTAGAAAATGGCACATATCTCACTGACTTACATTATGATTGTGACATTCATGGTCCCCAGATGTAAAATCCAAATGTCTGTGGTGATTCCCTTACTTTTACTATAGTGCCACAATGAGGTTGATAGTATTGATTTTTAGAGAAATGTCTTGACAACCACTGGAGGGATCCCCTACTCCCGATTATTCCTTTTTGATCATGTTAGATTTAATTTCTTGTTGTTTATTAGAATCATAAATTTGTCAGTTACTTCTGGTGTTGCCATTATGTTTAATTTTCATATTTTCCTGTTTTGTTATACATTTCCAAACTATATATCAATCAAATCAAGAACTGCCCTTAAATTTTCACACAGTCATGCCCCCTTCAAGATGATTTCTAATAACATTGGTGATGCCTGATCATCGGATCAGCATTCAACCTCATCCTATTTCAACATTCCCCCATGCCTTAGTTTCACTTTGAGTTCAATGCTAATCAGTAAATATAAGCATACTTATTAAAGTGAACTAAAGTGATAAACGTGGAAAAAATTACTAGCTTAAAGACAAACATTTTCAAAATTCATACGTCATATTCCTATGCTCTAAGACAGTCCAAAATATTAACAATCATTAAATACTCTCTCCCAGTTCAAAAAGTTAGAGTGCTAAAACTCAAATTTGTGATGTCATTGGGTATAAAGTCTGGAGCTGTTCCATAGACAGTGAACTGGGAAAGATGTTATAGGTGACACATTTAGAGGACCCATGCATTTTCTGTTCAGTAGATATGGTGCATTTTCTCTGCTAACTTTGATATTTTTGAACAAATACATGAATAAATAACAGAGTTCCCAACAACTAGACATTTAATCACCATATTTGTTGCAATAATTATTATTTCCCTGCTTTTGGTCTCATATGCCTCCACTGAATTATTATTGTCATGGTACCAAATGCAAACATACTCAGACGTAATGTCAAAGGATCAGACTCGCATGATTACATTCAGACATTAGAGTAGATGCATTTTTTTCATCAGGGTTCATTGGGCAAGTGGGGAATTCTGAAGGCAACATAAAAGCTAATTTACTCAAACCATTAGGCTTTATGCTATCATGGCAATATGCTCCAACTTGTCTGTAACACTAATTTAAAACCAACCAGGCAGATTAAACAGAAATAACACCCTTTGGCCAATAAGAGTTGTATTGTATAATTAGCATATGGAAATCTGCAAACAGATGGTAGTTCTAACTGGTGGGCCTGTTCTTGTTAGTAAATGTAAAACCTGATGTTTGATTGAGTTGTTGTCAACGGTCTCTGGGTTTCTCAAGCAACAGTCGGCAGTCTCACTGCTTTACTTTGCTGTGTGATTAGAAATGTGGCAATGACACCTGTAACACCTATAACAATGCAGAATTAGATTTGAAAATCTTGCTTCTAAACTTATCTTGACAGATAGGGAAATCTTGAAGTATTCATGACTCTGATGACAATATGTGTCTGAACTGTTACCCGCCAACAGAAATCTATCTTTATCTGTTGGAGATCCCTGTGATGAAATGCAGTGACACACCCTTTCTATAAGAATCCCTTTATCTGTTACTAATAGATCTTTCAGAAAAATGACTTCCCCCAAATGTGAGTGCAGAGACTGGCAGACACACCTCAATGTAAGATCTTTTCCTCAGGAGACTTGACAAGATCCTGACAAAATTAGCTCTGTATTTCCTTTGCCCTTCTTCTACAAATCTAATTTATGTGGCAGCACCGAGTGAGCTGTGATTTGTAATTAAACTATAGACTGGAATATAATTGGTATTTCCTGGCATGACAAGAATGCCGGCGTGAGCCATCCAAAGTGAGCAGGTGGATGAATCCTGAGCTAATCTGCCATGTACTTCCTGCTAAACACACCATATAACAGAGGTTAGTGAATCACATGCATGTAACACAAAACTACTTCTCTCACATGCTTTGACGCTCTGTCTTTGTTGAGTCTAAAGCTGCTGTTCACCATTTTTTACCATTTGTTACTCTATACAGGTTAGGTCATCCCAAAGAGTGTACCTCTCTTACCTGTACTTGCATATACCATAGTTTAGCTTTCCTTTTTTGTGTATGTACGAGAAACACTCTTTAATGGTCAAAACACCATTTATTGTTGTCACACCTGAAATGGTTTGGTTCAGTTAAAACGAACTGTGATGCCATATGAGGTCCTTTATAGTGACCTAACAATTACTATACACATGAACACTTGCTTGTACAGCAATCATTCTGTTTTCAATTTTTTTATACCTGTGGGAAAAATAATTTCTTTCAGACTGACCAAACTGGTGAAAATCATGAGGTATTATTTTCCTATTTTTTTCTCTCATGTTTAGACATCTCTCAAGAGACGATGTTTATGTCACAGGGGATTTAGTTGCAAGCATGCAGGCTTAATGAACGCTTCCATCATTGGCTTATTTGCAGACTTTCTACATTACACAGCGCACCAATTATGAGCCTTAAGGGACATGCCTGGAAATAAAAGTGACATAAAAATGACACTATCATCATGCCTGATTTAATGTTCTTTAAAAATGTGGTCAGTTCATATTCCCACTATATACATCCTCTACATGACTCTTCCCCTTGCCTGTCAAAGATTACACCTAACCTCTGTCCTCTGACTTGCAGGTGGTGAGGAAACAAGATTCTCTTCCCATGGTGCTTTTCCAGGCTTTTCCAGGCCCTAGGCATTCACCTACTAACCCCAATGCCTGGCTCCAGAGGTGGGCCTCAGTGTCCCCACTGTGCTCTTGCTGCTCCTCTGTAATGACAGAAACCTGATGAGGTTTAGAACAAGGATAGCTCGGGCATGATCTGCTGGGACGAGACCACAAGGCAGACCTTGTACACGCTGGAGGCATGACATCTCTCTGATGGCCTGAGAACCCAGCGAGGGCACAGGGTTGGCGGAGAGGGGCCGGTGATTAGGAACCCCAGAGCAGACCTAAAGTTCAATAGTCTGTCTTGAGGTCGCCAAGAAAGAACTAGAGGCTGTAGCTAGGGAGCAAGGCATATGGGCTAATTTGCCCAGCATGCTGCCACCATAACCACCAAATGAAGTCTTGGTCACTATGTGCTGTATGGTGGAATTTTATCAGAATAAACTGCAGAACATTCCCAAGACACAGTCATGGCCCAGGGACGAGCTGGAGGTAATTGCAATGGAAAGGGACATCAGGCTGAACAACTCTGCAATGGACAGAGGGGTGACTCAATGTCCTCAGTTCAATTTTGGTGGCATGGTACACTGTTGTGCATTATAATAAAATGTACTTCTTGGCTGGAAGGCTCTAAAGTCCAAACAGCTACACAATGCAACAAATTTCACCCAAAAAAGTCAAAGAGGGACAAATATCCACAGTGAGTACAGCCAGACATCCCCATCACATCTACAAAGCAAGGGAAGTTGTGTGCACATTCACAAAATGTCAGTAACTGTTGGTGCTGCATGCAAAGACCAACAAAAAACACTGAGGGAAGTTTCTTACATGCTGCAATCACAGCTCCCGTAGGCATCACTGGCAACAAATCTACTAAGTAAACTCTGATTCCGGTGTTCGAGTACCTTTCTATTGAATTTGCAAAGGAACATAATACATTTGGTGTTCTCCCAATTCAGTCCTAACTCTTTACCAGTGGTTAATTTGTTATTGTCTGAACCAGATTTTGGAGCCTATATAAAGGGATTGGCTCCCACTCAGCCTCAAAAGCATTGGTGAGTCGTACTCCAGCACATTCCAAAGATGTTTGTTGTGGTTATGATCAGGGCTCTCTGAGAACCAGTCAAATTCTTCCTTACCCAACTGAGAAAACATTTTCTGTATCATCTGGCTTTGTGCAATATGGCATTGTCATGATGACATAGGGAAGGAACTTCCCCAAATAGTAGCCACAAGATTTAAAGACACTGTTATCTGAAATATTGTATGCGTTAGTGTTGGGTTGATTTCTGGTTTTGTTGGTCCGGTCCGGTATATGAGCTTAAACCAGTTTGATTTCATGCATGATGGACCTACAGTTTGCTGACATTGTCAATTGCTAAATCTAGCTTGTATAGCCTAAGAAATATGACAAGGTAATAAATATAATTATAAATTAAGTTTCTTTATAAACGGACTAACAGATACAACAGTGTGTGACAGGCTGTGAGCTGAGCACAGCAACGTAAAGTGGATTAAGTTTTAGCTGAGGTGGAAGGGGCATAGCTGCACACACCATGTTTGTTTACAAGAAAGTTTGTGTTTTTGGGGTGGGGTGAGGAAGCATGTCAAAGTCTCTTAAGATAACTAAAACTATATGGCAACTTTAGATTTGGAGCCAACAAAAGAGGTGTCCCACCTGGCTGCAGCATGGCGTTATTCGCTATTTAGAGCTGAACTTTTGTTGAAAAACCTGTTTTTATTAAAGGCTATCTGTCGCTTGTTGTGAAAGCAAAGCACCAGGCATCATCAGCCCAATGCTTCATTTTTTTCATTCGAAAAAATAACATCAGTGTCAGCTGACTTTAGGGAGTTTGCTAGAGAGCTGAAGGTTGCTGCAAAGGTAAATGACGATCGCTTATAACAATCTACGGTACTTGCTATTGGCTATCGATGTTACAATAAAAAATGTTTATTTCTGTTTCAAACAGTAATGTTACAAACATGGAAAGATTGCAAGAAGACTACTCACCTATCTTTTAAACAGTTACATATCCAGTCTTATAGACCTATGTGGTTTGTTTACATGAAAAAACAGAGATGCATATTTAATGTATTCAATTTGGATGTTACGCGATTCAACATTATAATTGTCTAATGGTCAGATACTCTTTTGCTCTTAGGACATGGTGTCATAATGTTTTAAATGGAAGCGGCTACTGGTATACTGGTGCTGTTCAGCTCTTGATATCAAAATTTTCCACCAGCCCAACCCTTGTATGCATTGTATGTATGCTCATTGTATGCTTTAGCATTCTGATTTCTCTCCATTCTTTAGTTTTTCGTGTCTGTAGAGTTTTGTCTATCTAGTGTTTACACCTACTGAATGAGGAAGTCTTTGAATTACTGTTTGAAATTGTACATTTCCAGTGATAATGTTTGCAGCCTTAAAGCGAGCACGTGTCTGCTCATCTATTTTCATAGTATTATGACTGCAAAGCCAAGTGATGCCAAACGTGTCCCATTTGTGACTTTACGAAACAGTTTCCTTCTAGTTTTGCTCTTAGTTAATGCCAATTTAGGACTAACTTGACAGAGTGTGACAAAGAGGTTATTATCCCTTTAAGATATGCTTTGTGTGGCTAATCCAAACCTTTATGTTGTAACTGTTACTGCTCCTGATGCTTCCTATGCCGATGTTTATCCATTGCTGCTATTGTTCTAAAACATTTAAGAATAAATAGAAATAAAACATTGAGACTGGAATCTGCCTGTTGGAAGACATTATATCTATTTATCTGAATTTCTGCTCTGTAAATGGTTCATTTGCAGTTATTGAACCAGTGTTAAATGTGTCTAACTGAATGTGAGCTCATATGATTGCTTTCTATTTTTACTTCAGTTAAGTGTGAAGAGTAGATTTTCTTTCTCTATCTTGTCATTTGGACACAATGTTCCCCCAGTTTTATCTTGGTAGCAAACAGAAAAAAAATAAAATCATATTAATCAGAAGGATGCCTGCAAAACTAATACCATGTGTGAGATGGAATGCTGTTGAAGTTAAATACTATATTATTCATGCCATGGGCATATCAGTAATGTCCTACATTTTAAATATTCAATTAGGCAGAGGAAAGGGTTATTTTAGGTAACTTGGATAAATGGGTTCACAAGATTTCTCTGGGCAAAATTGTAAATCATCCTTTTTTTTCACATGGACTAGATAAACAAACAGTGAATATCTGTTTGAACCGAATAAACATTGCAGACTGAACAAACAGTAGTCAGTAATAAGAGGAAATAAGGGAAGCTGTGCACAACGCTCGTATGCCATGAATTAAATGCATGGGTACAACAAGCGCAAAGTCCATCTTTTAAATGTAACAGAAAGGTTAACCCCACCACTAAATGTTTGGCATAGGTGCGTTTCCAGTTGCCTCTTTGTCAGGGATGCTAAATTTGTGTTCAATTCAGACTCTTCCATCTGTCTTGTAAGTCTTGCTGTTGCTTTTTGTGGTTTAGCTTGAATGGTGATGTGCGGCCTTGAGTCTCTCATTTGGAACGTTGGTGAGAGAAGAGGAGGCGTGTGTTTTATGCTGTGTGTTGGTGGGATTGTGAGGCGCTGTCCTGTTCCTGCAGTGGATCACTGAGAAACACCATGCAGAAGCAACTGCTGTGCGGTGCTGCCTGTGTTTCAGGAAAGCAAGCATGCAACTGTCTTGTTGAGGTCAGGATGTGTGGACAGTAAAAGCAGTCCACATTTGGATGAATCATTTGGAAACATGGACAATTCTAAATCAGCGGCCATCAAAGTCAGAGGACGCTAATGACAGCACAAGTTAAAGGAGCTGATAGGACAACCTAACATGTGGGTTAAGGATTTTAAAGTAACTTTTACTAAAAGAAAAACATACTCTTCTCTAGGAGATGTTCATTTTTCATCCACACTGTGACTTTCCTTGACTTTTATTTACCCTGGGCAGTTTGACTAAAAGCAGTGCTTTCTTTTTTCAATAAATTCCGCTTTCATACAGTTTCACACATTCAGACCTCGAAGAGCTGGACAGGACGACCAAAGTCTGATCTGTGGACTAAATGGAGTGTTACTCAGAATGTCTGACCACTTTCCATTACTTCCACATGCCCGAGTTGACAGTTGACAGCATCCTTTCATCATGTTCAAATATTGATCAATGTCCCTGGCCTTTCTTTTGAAACTGAGGACCCCTCAACACACGACCTGTTTTTTCTGTGGTCATCAACTTATCGTTGTGTGTGTGTGTTTTTGTGTCTATGTCTGGCACACACACTTACTGTAAGTGAATATCACTGCACCTGAAGGGGAAGCAAGAATAAGTGCAGGAAATGACAGTTTGAACAATACCTTTTGTTGGTTGAATTTCTCATAAGTTGACAATGTCCAGAGTCCTCCTCAGTGAGTAGACTGTTCTTACAGGAAATGAGGCCTATTGTCATCCCAGTAAAACACAGACCGTTTTTATTTTAAAGTACTAACATTTAAACATCCTTCAAAGAAGCAGACATGGATAACAAAACAGAAAACTAAGAAAACACAATGGTATTGTCACACTGTGTGAGAATCCTTTGGTTACATCACAAGTCTTTTTCATCCACGAGGGAAGTGATGCAGCTAGTACCAGTATCCGTGCATTGCTCTCGTATATGTTTTTCTTGGATGGTCGCACAGCTGAGGGTTTGTTTGTTTTTCAAAACAAAGTCGGCGTCTTTAACTTGGCCAATGATGGTCACTTACAGGAAGCTGAAACCTTTTATCTGACTTTATGGAGACACAACAACCAGTATTTCCCAGAATGTTTCCTATTAACAGGTTAACAGTCATATTAACAAATACTCGAGTCAGCGTTTACAAGTCTGGCAGGAAAAACTGTGTTGCAGGGCTGCTATCAGACACATAACCTTGATGAATAATGGATAAGAAACATATCCCAAAATCTAACGACCAGGTGAACCTTGAAGTACATGCATATGACACTCTTAAATTCAGAGATGATCCTCAAACATGGAGCTAAAAACACTTGACAGTGGCTTAAAAAGACATCACCGTGTCAAGTACCTGTCATTTGCTCCGAATTCCCACGTTTAAACTTCAGCAGACGGTCAACCTGTGCAGGGCAGTGTGTGAAGCAGGTTTCTACCTTCTTTTTTTTCATTTCACACAGAATCAAACTCTTGTGTTTTTGAAGAATGGCCCAATATTCTTCTGCACACAGTTTTAAATTGGAAGTATATTGCTCACTATATTCAAGGCACTGAAGCTATTTTGATATATATTATCAGGTTTTTCCATTTTATCCACACCTGTATGCCCCCAGTTACATGCTAGATTGTCAGCATACTAATAAATTACTTAAAACAATAAATAAATACAACAATATTGTGTATTATATATTGTGTCTATACCTGTCAATGTGTATATCTGGTTTTTTTTTCTGTTTGATTTATTTATTTATTTATTTATTTATGTTGACCATGAAAAGACAGCATGAGTAGACAAGTAACAAATTACTTAAGAAAGGGAAACAGCTTGCTTGGCTCTGTCATAATCCACCTATCAACAATTCAAAACTATCCTGGATGCTCTTTTTAAAAAAAAAAGCTCGGGCAAATGTGTCTGGTGCCCTGTCTTGTTCAAACATATTTCCAGGAGAAATCTATGCCTTAGGCAAATTCATTGAAAATGCATGGACATTATGCCAGAAAACACTGTATCCAGTATAATTGTCTATTATTGGTTTGTATATTATGAAATTCTCCTTGTATAATGTATATTTTGTTCTGTGGATTTATTAGAAAAGGCTATGCCACCATTTTTATATTTTTTTGTATTGTTATTGTCAAGTGTCTAATAAGCCCATGTGGGCTGGGCACAATTAAGTGCATAAACTAATCAATTAATCAATCAATGAATCCAGGCCTTCGCTGGGCCAATCACAACAGTTTATCTGATATGAAGTGGGCTTGATACTTGCTGGGCCTTTGATATGCGATGCTGTCATTTTTGGCTCACACGTTGTCCTGCTCAAACTAAGGCGAGCATAAAATATTCATTAATTATGTTACATAATATGGTTTAATTAACATTAAATCATCTCCATTTAAAGAGGGAAAAATAGCCCATTAATTAGATAAGTCTCATTAAATATACCAAACTATTAATTTGGAGCTCTGAAAGGTAATTTAAAAAAACTAACCAAAATATATGTCACATTCTTGCTCTGTGCATCTGACATTAAGTCTTTCTTTCTCTACACATTTCATTATTAGAACTGTGCTCTCTAGGTCTTGGGATTTCAGTGTTTCTTTGTTGCATCCTGTTTCATACTATTATATTCTCTTTACGTGTCAAACCCTGGGTTTTCTCTTTGTTTTCCATGTTTCATGTACTCATTTATGTTTTATCTGTTTCCTGTTTTATTTTGTAGATTCACTCCTCATGTGTCATGTCTGGTTTTACTTCCTGTCTTTGTGTGTTTTCCCGCCTTAATGTTGGTGTGCCTCACCCTGATAAGTTTCACCTGTCCCTCGCTAGTCCTTCAGTCCTCTCACCTGTTCTCACTTTCTTCTGTGGTTTCTCACACCAGCCTCATTAGTTCTTCTCTACTTTCTCTCAGCCAATCAGCTCCCTGCCTGTTCTTCTTCTTCATCAGCTCACTCCTCTCCCCCGAGCTTCTCCAGCCCTTTATCTCTTCATCAGACTAGTTTGTATTGAAGTTCTGGTTTTTCATTTCAGTCTTTGATGGATCCTCGATTTGTTCATGTGATGTTCTGTTTGTTGTTGTTTCCCTGTTCACACCTGGAATAAAGATCTAAATCTATCTATCTATCTATCTATCTATCTATTGATATATATGTATATATATGTGTGTGTGTGTGTGTGTGTGTATATATATATATATATCCGATATATATATATATAGATATATATGTGTTTATAAAGCAGTATAGATAGATATAGACACACAATATGAAATAAAACTCAATACATCTATCAAAACTATATATATATAGATAGATATAGACCTCTCTTGTGTGCGTGTGTGGGTGTGGGTGTGTGTGTGTGCACATAATGGATGCAACAGAATCAGTGATATCATCTTTTTTGATTCGATGCATTCTTCCTTGTCAAAACTACGTTATTATGGATCCTACTGTGCTGCTGAATAGTAGCAGCCCTAACAATGACCACTGTGCCCTAACCGTAACTGTCTTTGACCTCCACACATCAGTTTGGCAACTTCTAGCCAATCACAGCTGTGTGTCTGTGTCCCACTGCTTTTCCTAAAACAGTATCCATAATCACTGTTCAGGCAGAGATTGTAATTGATTTTGTAACGATAATAAATGTAGCTCCAAGATGCTAATCTCAAACTGAGAGAAGAGCAGGCTACAGAGGTCTAGTAAGATCTCTTCTTTCTAACTCCATCCCCTCTGATTTTTTTGAATTTTCAGACCTTTTTCTTTTTCTCAGATGCTGACTAAAGAGACATCACCTCAGGATACTTATCAGGCTTTACACATTTCCATCTGTAGCCACAAACCACTTTTTAAAAAGTGTTAATCACATCAGTACTCTCTAATACCAGTAAGCAGACTGTGATGTATAAAATCAGTTGATTTTCTCAGTCTGAGATAGATTTAAGGAAGGAATCAATCATTTCAACTCTTGGTGAGAAATCAAATAAGTGACTTTTCTTTTTCCAAAACGAAGAAGTATTTATTTATACAAACTCGGCAGAAAGTGTGAAAGCTTTGTGTCAATCAAAGAATCTCCACATCATGTACAGCGTTGAGCAACAAGCCTAGGCAGCAGCATGCCGTTTCTCTCTCAGCCAGAGGCAGGCAGGAGTATGTTGTGCCCGTGCACTTTCATCGTCCAATCTGTGGGGTATATTAATGATCCAGTGCTTGATGTTCTCAGCTCACGGGTGAAAAATGAGCACAAACTGCATGACATGTTGCACTGTGCATTAATCGTAACCCAGTCCCTGAGGCACTTGTTGCACGTGGTTCCCGTAAACAGAGACCTGAATTTTAAAGTACTGACAATTGCAGCCAATTCAAATGGCATTTTGGATTGTGACCTGAACAAGCAGTTGGTTTTTATCATGATAGTATTTTTTCTTTTTTTCAAAAATCTACTGTGCAGCTCCCCTGTGTGTGCGTTTGCTGTGCTTTTCATTCTCCTACACTAAGTGTAAAATACTCTGTGTGAACAAAATTGTTCCATTCATACTGTTAAGTGCAAAAGTGTGCCATTAAAACCCATTCAAACTGCATTTTTTTTTTTTTATCCAAGAGCCATAAAAAAACATTAAAAAAATACATTGTATAATTTCTGGTGGTCATTTGGGGCTTTTGCCTTGAAATTTGTAATTTTAACTATTTTCCACCTAATTATGACATTTTTAATTATATCTGGCATATGGAGAAAATGTATGCTACTTCCACTAGGTGCACAGTCACAATCGATGTTAGTGCAAATCATTGACATATTCCAGGTTGTGATAATAAAAAAATAAAAATAAAAAATGTATACTTTGCACATGCAAAATGCAAATGTATTTATTTATTTATTGCCAGCTAAAAACATAGCTGCATCATGACAAAAACCTGACATTGAAAGGGTTAAAGGGTAAAAATTCTGAAAATGAATGAATATTTCATATGTACTATTAGAAATTTGGTTAAAAAATATAATTTGATTAAAGAAGTTAGAATATAACATTAATGTATAATATTTTTTTAAAGCTTGATTTTGAAAAGCGCATTTTCTGAGCAGAGCGATACTAGTGTGTGCAATATTAAAGCGGGCCCTAAGGGTTAAATAAATCTGAATAGCACAGCTTAAAATGACTGTCAATGACTTCTCAGCGAGTGAGGTGACTGGTGTTAACATCAGCATCTGACAGAAGCAGCTCTCTGCTGTTCGGTCATGTCTGTGTCAGGTATTAGATTAGCCTCCACGCCTAGCCCTTTAGACAAGAGTGTGTTTGCTCCGCTGTAATGCTGTTATCTCCCTTTCTTTCCCTCGTCTAATCTGGACACCACAAGTAAGCGCTTCTGACAAGGGCTGCGCACAAATTGAATTTTTCTCCCCCTATCCCTTTCGATTTATAATTCCCTCCCTCGCCCTACAAGCAAACTCAATTTCTGACCCTTTAGACAAAAGGCTCAGATAAAGCAATTAGTCTGTGATTCTGTGTGAGCTCCTGGCTCGGCCGACCTGAAAGGGAGCGTGAAGCACTAAAAGCAGCGCAAACAGGGGCGATGACCGTCACTGGCAGACAAATTCTGCTCTATAGAGATGAACTCCGAGTCACTGGCAACAAAGCGAAAGGAAGGTAAACTGTAAAAGCGTCCCGAGTCCAGACAGCCCTTCCAATACGTCTCTCCTGCATGTCTTTGATCACCGTTATTTCCTCCTCCGAGTTCCTCAAGCTCCTTTTGAATGAAGCCAACGGGGTGTTCTATTATTTCGCTGCACTCTCAGACTCTCAGGTGACAATCTATCTTTTAGTGCTAAAAGGCAGGCGTATATGAGGTCAGGGCTTTGAGATGAAATGCTCAAATCCGGGGAATTTTTCTTTAGAGTGAGACACGAGAGTTTGGTGAAGATTGCACAATCATCTGAGAAAAAAAGAGCACGGAAATGAAAAAAGACATTTTTTTACTCTTGATAAATACTTTGATATGCACATGTAATGCTAATATTTGTTTACCTTTTCATAAGTGAGCTTTTGAATTCTTTTACCTTTGATGCAGATTTTTTAAAATTTTTCCTTCACTGTGGTTTTCATTTGCTATGTGAAGTCCGCTGTCTCTTCCTTCCACATAACACTTTATATGGAGCTTGTGGAAAGTAAAGGTACAGGCTATTTGAACTTTGGACACTTTTTAAAGTCACCCTGGCCCTATCTCCGGCGTAAGAATTCAATTTGGCCATCGCGGGAGAAAACTGAAAGCCGTAAAGGAGGATTTAGAGTGAAATACATGGCATGGGAGATTCTTTAAGAAATACAGTTATCTTGCAGTCTGGCCGGGGAGATAGGGACGAGGCAGAACTGATGAGGTTCTCAGTCATTATCTCCGAGGTGATAGCATGGTATATTGCATGCAACCTCTTATCACTATAATTGCCTTAAGGAAATCATTTATTTTGCAATCAATTCTGTAGTTTGTAGATGTATTTCTAATCATTTTCTGTGAGACGATGACACATTTTATACACACTGATCAGCCAAAACATTAAAACCACTGGCAGATGAAGTGTATAACATCCACATGTCATCACCACACTATAATGCGATGTTCTGCTGGGAAACCTTTGGTCCTGGCATTCATGTGGATGCCACTTGCATTTTAGCCACCCGACCAAAAACAGCACCCCCCAATGGCAGCGACCCCCCTCCAGCAGACAATGCACTATGCTACACAGAAAAATTGCTCAGGAACAACCCAAAGAATGTGACAAAGACCACAAGTTATCAACCTAGCCTCCAAATTCCCCAGATCATAATCTGATCAAGCATTCATGGGATGTGCCAGTACCACAGACGATCCCCTGATGAACTCCGCACAAGCCCCAAAAGGATCCACCGATCCACGGTGGGGCCCTTTTTGAATCAGACTTGATTGGCTTCTGCTAGATGCTGTTTGGCTCTGGGCTGTTAGGGCTTGGACGTTGGATCTCTGGGGATGTCCTGTAATGTCTGGCACTGGCAGAGGATCCTTTGAGTCCTGTGGGTTTTAAGGTGGGGTAGCAGCATGTCCCGTACCCAGATGCTGAATCACAGGAATGTACAGATTTTTGTGACCCATTAACCACCCTAACCTCTCTCTACTTATGAAACTCCCATCAGCACATATCTTGCAGTCTTTCAAAAATACGTGGGGTACATACAGTGCTTAATTTACAAAGTAGAGGGTCCCAGAAACATAAAGAACACAAAATCCACAGTGTATGCAACAAATGTGACTGCCAGGGTGCCAGCTGTTACAACTAAACAAACCTAAACAACACTGTCCTCACAAACAGAGCAAAAGTATTCTGATCAGCAGGATAAGACGTTAGAAACAACTGCTCACAGTTTGTAGTGCTTGCTGTCTCTCGTAACTTTGTCTTGTCCCTTCAGCCGGGTTTATGTAATTGGGGAAAATAAGGCATTTGGGAATTTTTATATTTTGTACCACGAAGAACAATCAGGCTAAATGACGTCTGTCTATCTGTACCTTCATCCTGTTTCAGTACACATATCACATGAATTACATTATTGTCAACTTCCAAATCAAAAATCAGCACAGACACAATAGAGAATAACAATAAATATTTCTTTCTAGCGTCATGCTCATTTGTCAGCTCATAAAACATTCATAGAGCCTTTGGCCTTCTTTCCCCCGCTTGTTTCTTTACTCCTCGTGTCTCGGGCATTTCTATGCCCTTTTTAAATTTATGACCTCATCTGGGTCTCCACACTGTTGAGCCGCTGAAATGATTTCGGCCTGTCTAGGGTCCGACTAGTTTGAGGAAATTCAAAAAACTTGATTGTCTTTTTTGCCATTTTACAAGTTTTCTCCTTGCCGCTGTGGGCTTAATTCAAAATACAGTTTCAAGTTAAAACATCAGCTCATGTGAGAAGCACAAAATTACCAAGCTCTGCACACTGACCTAAAGTGCCTTGTCTCTCTCTCTTTCTCTTAAAATCTGATTTAAAATGCATCTAAAACAGGCAAATAAGGGATTTATGTGTGACTTCATTGGTAAATAAGGACTAACAAGACAGATAACATTAAATGTTAGTCAAAAATGTATTTTCATATTTTCACAGTGACTCAGGAGGTGCTGGATCCAATTATATAGGTTTCAGTCCCAACGTGGGATTAAGCCCTGGGTACATACAAATTTGGGTGCATAACTTTTCATGTTTTCTCATCTGAAAACATACCGTTTTTGAAGATGATCCCTGTTATTCACCTCACCAATCAGTGGTTTTAATGTTTTTGCTGTGTATGTTTCAGTGATGGTAGGAGGCCTGTATGAATCAATAATAAAATATGTTTGATTGTAACATTGTCAGAGTATTCTGTGTGGTAAAATAAATGACTGGTATTAAATATTGAATGTTTTCCTCACTGGTAGCATTCCCCTCTTTTTAACAAGCTTACTGTGGTCCGGGGGTAGCATCGGTGTCAATGTGCAGTCCAGTCAATAGGAAAACATCTATGCATACAGTGGCAATTGAACCACACAGTGCAAATCCTGCTGGTTCTGTGCTATCTGCCCTGGCACAAATGAGAGTCAAAAGGATGGGCGGAGGTCCATGCTGTTTCCCCTGCCAGAGATCCAGGCTTTGAACAGAGCGATATCATGAATGAACCGAGGCACTTTTCGATGACCCGTTTGCACGGATCCAAGAGCAAGCACCAATAGCACACTGACCTGGCCGTGTATTTTCTGTACTTAATCTTGTGGTTAAAATGAGGTGATTCTTCATCTTTCTTCTTTACAATCTGAAGCAGCATGCCCGGCGCACAAAGGCTCGCTGTATAAACTGTTTGTGTTGCTCCGTGGCCCAGCAGTCTGTACACTGGGAGTCTCCAGAGATGCGAGCTAATACTGAATCACTATGTCTACTCAGCGGGGAGCCGGGGAGAGCACAATACCCAAATCCCTGGAGTTGGAATATCGGGCCAGCAGTCAAGCAGCACACAGTATCTGCTGAGTGTCAGTCTGCGAGGCTGCTGTTTGCCCTCACAGCACACACGCAGGTCACGCCGGGACACTCGGAAACACAAGCGCAGTAACTACACTTAACTGCTTAACTCTTTCAGTCTTTCTTCAACAGCTTTTTTTATTCATCGTTGGGGTTTGTTTTAAATATTGTGCAGTACTGACTCAATATGACTCAAAAAATATGATTCTTACAAATTCATTTACCAGTTTGGTTTTATATTTTGATAGATGATGCAACCTCACGGATCGAGAGATGGAGAGATCTGACAGGAAGGATTTCAAACTGATCCTAAAATGGATCTGGTAGACTATGTAATATGCCCATTATATACATGAAATACATCATGAGACATTTTACATCATTAGATCAATTAACGTTGATGGCAAAATTAAAAATAAAAAACAACAACTTTGTTTCCCCCATCGTCATACTACAGTGACTAATCGTCCACAAATCACTTGCTTCATCTTTCTCGTGTTTTTAAAAACAAACGCATGCACTAACCAGATCGAGATCTTTATGTTTCATGTTTGTGATGTTAATGGAAACTGTTGTAGAAAATTCAGATTTTATACCATTGAATTATGCAAGTGTAATCACGAGTGATTGTAAGGAGTTCTGTGATTCATTGATGTCATTAGTTTAGATATTTTTGAGGACCTTAGAGTCCTTCACTGTCTCCAGGGAGAAGAGCAGAAAAAAACAAACAGCAGACATTTAAAAACACATGTGAACGCATGTAAAAATTTCTGTGAGGGCCAGTCAAATGCGAATAAAATTTCCATTTCACACTTTGTTTGTACAAGGTGAAACCGTCAGAGCTATTCTCTGTTATCTGACGGAATAAAAAAAACTCCCTCCACCACTTTTGGTCTCTGGCTCCAGTGCTCCCTCTCTAAAACTCCATGAAGCATGCCAAGTCCATGTCCCTTTGCATTGAAGTCTGGCACTGATGGAGTCCACAGCTGCCAAGCTCTTCACTCAGGGCTTCAAAAGTTCTTCCTTTGACCTGCACCTTTTTAGCCCGGGTTTCATGTCCGCCCAGAGATCCCCCCTTCGTTTTGCTCAAGTCATGTTAGGTCCCCAGGGCTTTCTTCAAAGCACACCAGCACTGGCTCTCACATGGATGCAGCTCTGTCACTAAAGAGGTGATATTTAATCAATAGTTTAAATGGAAAATCAAACAAAAAAGGTTCATATTAACACAATGGTAGTGAACTTATTATGTAAATCTAATTCTGCAGAGACATCTACATTAGTGAAATGTAGAGAGAGAGAAGCGTATTTTAGTTTTAGCTTTTTTTGTATGAAAGTTTGATTCCTATTTTAAATTTGTATTTTATTCCATTTTCAATGGAAGCTGGGGATGAAAAATAATAGGGCTCCTGAAATTGTTGTGTAAGAGGGCATGGTCCTGTGCCTACCAGCCTGCCATGGCACACATTGTGATATTCTATAAATAAAATAAAAAGGCACTGCTTAGTTTCCCCTCCTCTCAGATGAAAGACAAGTGCAATTCAGGGGATACAGCGTGGAATTTTCACAGTCTCTCAACCACATCTAAAAGGGGCTGTCTTGCGGTGCTGGCAGCGTTTAAAGCTGTTACTTTCTCATTCAGCACATGTGCCAAGGTCGTCAGACGGGATAATGAGGTTTTAGCATCCAATGACTCCCTTCAACACTGCTCTATTAGTTATGTAAAACAGGTAGGTTATTGTCTTTACTGAAGGGCTTGTGTTAGCTTTTGGCAATTGAAATTATTCTTGCATGTGCAAGTTTAAAAAAAAAAAAAAAATAGGATAAATGTCCTCCAATTTTTTTGTCTTGATTTCAAGTCAACTTACTGCAATGATTATGCAAATTCAGAATATGTACTTAGTTGATATTTGGCATCCACACTCTGACCTTGTAATTCCCCACAAAGATACACCGAGCTCAGCACAGCAGGGACTGGAGAGTGACATTAATAACTTCTCCCAAGGGGAACTTGAAGCCCACAGGTGGAAACAGAATGAGTTTATGAATTGTTACTAGAACAAGGTTAACTCAAGTTCAGCATGTGTGCAAACTACTGGTGATGTTCCATTTTGTTCCATGTTTAATGCTTATTGTCTGATGACAAAAAAAGGACAATAATTCATGAGGATTTTATGCATTCATTGTGATAGTTTATGTGATGTTGCGATCTGATGGAGCTAGTTTGGGAGAGCTAGAGAGAAAAAGAGCAAAGGGTTAGATCATTTGCAGCGATGTAACTGCTATCAAGGTTTTAATTTATTTTCATGTATGGCTGTACAAAATGTAATATATGTACATATTGAATTTCCATGTAAAAGATGAACATATTAAGTAAGAACATATATGTACATATATGGGCGACCTTTGCACCGTGTCATTTTCCAAAGGGATATCAGGAACGGTAATATGCTTTGATTCACAGAAACTGTTTCTCCGTATGCTGATCTGAGAGAAGGAGAGGAGGTGTAAACATTTTATTTTGGAATTTGTTTATTTAAAAAAACAACAACAAAAAAACATGGTGTGCACCCGATGCACATGCACACTTATGTACTTTTACTTCCGCTGAAATTGATGTAGGATATATTTTGATACTGTGTATGTAAATATCAAGAACTCTCTCTCTCTCTATATATATAGTTGCAACACATAATACTGTATGAAAAATTAATCATATAGATATTTGCAATATATGTACATACTATATAACATATTCTTATTAAATTAATATCTATATATCCATCCTAAAGCCCAACAATGTTTGTTTCATCATACTGACACATACATGTGAAAAAATTACTATGAGTTTTGTATATGTTATAAACATATATCCTCATATATCCAGAGGTTGTATGTAATAATGATACAGAGCCTTAATGTATATAGAAACATCACTCTTGATATAGGGGCATATATCAATTATTGCATTTCTCTACCAACAAATGTAGTTCATTTAGATGGGATTGTAAGAATTATTCAGTATTTATGAAATAAGTCAGTGAAATTGGTCACAAAAGCCTCAACATGAGATTTCTGACTAAGAGAAAGAGCACATCCACATTTGAGTACTCTCTGCTGTGGATTTCTATGTGTGTGTGGAGTATTTGCGACAGGTCTGCGTGAGGTTGATCTGAGTAATGTTTCATGCCCATCTGTGTGCCTTGAATCATAATGCTCCGCTCAGCCATTTAAGGCTTTTGTCTGTGCAGCAGCTCACCTACAAACACACATTGTGCACCGCGAGTGAAACAGGACATGAATTCACAATGTGATGCAAGGTCATTTAAAAATCAACATTGCATCATAAAGGCTTGGAGTTAAAAGAACATTTCCTGCACGGTAGCAGCGATCATAAACACAGTTTGCCTTTAGTGAGTTCTGTACTACTTGTGTCATCAAACGTATGAGTGCTGATTCAAAATCTCTTTGGGGAGCGGAGACCTGCCGCAGGCGTCCATAGACTGAGCAGCAAGATTAGAGATTGGGAGAGTGCAGTACTAGATATACACATTTGGCTGGCATTTCTGCCTGAGTGACTTTACTATTGGGAGCTATGAAGGCGGGAGTGTATGAGCAGGGCTGACTTTATCTTAAGCATACAGTGGCATCAATAGGATAAAAAGAAGTCAGAGAAGTGAGAGTGGAAGGTCTTGATGTCTTTGTGGGAGATAGTGCAGAGTTGAGTTCGAGTTCAAGCGGATGTGGATAGAGTTCATCAAAAGGCTTGATGTTGGCAAACCGTGCTTGAGTGAACTTCCAGGGGATGCAATTACATTTGCAGAGGAAAGCAGCGAGTACCAGTTCATAAACAGCAAGTATGCAGAATCCAGCTCTAATTCAGAAAAAAAGAAAGCACCCATGAAAGATAAGAGAAAAGCAGTTTGCCCAGACGAGCAATGGGAAGAGGGAAAAATTTAAGAGCAAGTTTTTGGAGCTTGGGATATAGTAAAAAGAGACATTCAAATTAAGGTTGATATATAAGGAGTGACATAAAGAGCTCCATATGAGATTATACATGGCAAGAAAAACAGGAATGTCAATGCCAAGGATGTTTGCACTCCTGCGTTTTAAGACCGTGATATATTACTACATATTCAATCCTTTAAATGGGGTTTGCTAGCACGTTCTCAGTACGGTCGTCAAACACTGCTGCTTCTGCAGTGCTTTTGGTGTGAGATCCTGACGCCAAAAGCCTCCTTTTGTGTCTGCATGATATGCCTCTAGACATCATCGGCAGAGAACGCAGCCAGACAGACAGAACTGTTTGCAATGTTATTATGACCGGACGACACCTGCCATGGCAGTATGGTACGCAGACAGTCGCCATCAGTTGAGAATGTGGCCAGATGGAAACTATTGCCTCCACATGATACGCCCCCGGACAGCGTAAGGTTGAAACACTGCCAGTAATAATATAACATCCCGGCATTGGTCGCCATGTGCTTTTGTTGCCTAGATATAACTTTGTTTAGCATAATTCCACCATGTGCTTGTGTTGACAACATGGTAGCAACATCCTGGAACGTAAATAGCAGATGCAGAAGGATACCAAGTGTAATATGTAGACACAGAAGTCTACTGCAAAGCGGCAACATGTGACGACATGGGATAAGAATGTGTTGGGTTTGCATGATTTTGTTTAAATAGATCTAAATTAAAAACCATAATGGCTGGAACATTTATTCCTTTGCAACAGAAAGCTAGGACATCTGTCTTCCCCTTCATCCCACCATGAACTTATGCTACATTACATGCCATTCTTTGCAAACATGGTCTTTTCCCATGATTACACAGGTACATAAAAACCATATAGAGCATTCATTGGTATAGCTGCAGAAAGCTAAGATTCTGTCATTTCTGTCATCACACAATTACCTTATGTTACTTTGTCTTACATGCAGTGCAAATGCAGTATTTTGCAGTAATTACACCATAATTTCCTAATCCATTTCCCAGTTATAGCTGTGGGACATCATTGGATGCACAATCCTATATACTGTATATCTATCTAAAATAAAAAACATAATAGCTAGAACATTTGTTCTTTTTGCAGTAGAAAGCTAGGTTACCTGTACGCCTCTGCACTAAAAATGAACATATTTCAAATACTATATAACGAACATAGTTAAAATAACTTATGGTGTTATTAAATATTTAGTTAGTGCGTCTCCATTTAAAAGATATTATGGATCAGTATTTTCATTGTTTTTATTTTGTAAAATCTGATGTTTTTTCATTCATTCATTCATTATCTGTAACCGCTTGTCCTTGCAAGGGTTGCGGGGGGGCTGGGGCCAATCCCAGCTGTCGTTGGGTGGAAGGCGGGTACACCCTGGACAGGTCGCCAGTCTATCGCAGGGCCGACACATATAGACAGACAACCATACACGCTCACAGTCACACCTAAGGGCAATTTAGAGTCACCAGTCAACCTGAGCTGCATGTCTCTGGACTGTGGGAGGAAGCCGGAGACCCCGGAGAGAACCCATGCAGACACAAGGAGAACATGCAAATTCCACACAGAAGGGCCCCCGCCCACCGACCGAACCCAGTTCCAAACCGGGATCGAACCAGGGACCCTTGCTGTGAGGCAACAGTACTAACCACAACGCTACCGAACCACCCTCTGATTTTTTTTGTTTTCTTTTTTTTTTTGCTCCAAAAATGACATCATAATAAGCAAAAATACCAATGTAGGCACTGGTGGACAATTTAGATTGCTTAGTTTGAAGGATTTAAGTAATATACCTTGTTAAAATAATCATTTTTAAATAGCTACGGTTTCTGTTATAGCCTATACTGCCAGCCCTCTGAGCTGCTGCCTCAGACCATTCTGTACATTGTAATCATGATAATGTACCTCCTTACACTTGCGTGATTAATTGTGGTTGCAATAACTCTTTGTTTCTATAATCACAGTAGGCCCACATGTTTATCTTCAGTTCGCCTTGTAATTGCCTCAACTGTATGCAAATGGCTTTGGCATGACAGTGTTACATCGCCTGTAATACCTCTATTAATCTCATATCCATTGTGATTGTTGTTGGTATGAGATGAGACTGATGTGTGCTCCCTGTGCTCAATCATCAGATGATGTTTGTTAATTCCTGTTTGTTGTGTCTTGAAAGGCTGATTGTTAGAGCAGTCTTCCTCAGCCAACCAATTAACACAGTAGTTGTGGCGGATGAGAATAAAATGGAGAGCTGCTGGCATAGGCAGTATAGAAAAAAATGGGGCCAAAATGCGCCAGCTACTGTAGGGCAGCACAGTGGCTGAGGGAAATTAATAAATAAATGAAGCACATGTCTGCAAGCTACTTTAGGCAATCAACACAAGCTGCTGCTAAACTCACATGGCATAATCTTCCCGTTACAACATATATCCAACACGCCCTTTTCATTATGGCGATGTAGCTGCCATAGAGCTCACATGAAAGCTAAGCTGCCACTGCTGGCACTGTTCATATAGCATTTCATGACCCATCCACATGTGGGCTAAGAGTTAATGTTCCCCAAGGGAAGGAGTTATTATCGTCACAACCCCACATCCCACTGCGCTGAACTTGGTATAACATTGCTCATGTAAAATAATCAAAATATGTTATTAAATGAAAGATCACTGCCTTTGAGTTATGTTTAGCAGTATATTTAGCATATAATCACCTTGGAATTGTAAAGTTCTAGCTGACATTTCTGTCAGAATTTAGTTATTTATGTATTCTTATAATGTGATAACTTACTGACAGTATTTGAGGTGTTTTGTTTTGTTTTTCTGAAGTTTTAGACATTTTTGGACATTATTTCATATCACATTTGCTAGTTGGAATGAAAACACTTTGAAACTCAATGTTTTAAAAACTGCTCAGAATGCAGATGCAGATAGAAACTAATAATTCTGAAGTACTTTGTACTTTGTTATAGTTAAATCACTCATTTAATTCACCACCTGATAAGCACATAACCCAAATCAATGTGTTACCCGAGCTCATTCTCATTCTAAATTTGTCAAATACAAGTTTGCTGGGGCATCATCACTTTACAACACCAGCTGCAACTATGTAATATAAAAAACTGGAAAGTCTCTATACAGTAAGCGGGATGAGGAAGTGGATAGATCCAACAAACCCCAGACTATTACCCGCGAGCCCACTTTTTGCCTCCCATGTGAATGTTAAGCCAAACCATGATGTTCTATTTTAAGTCTAACTTGTATTGCCTAAATCTCACCAATTTCTTTTGCTGCACAAAGAAATAAACATAAATATGAGGTGTCTTACCAACAGTTTATTTTGAAAAAAAAAAAAAAAGACAGAAACTATGCAAAGTATATTTTTATTAAGACATAATGCATGTAACAAGCCTAAAGTTCAGGGGCTGAAGTATAGACAGTGATGCCCCCTGGCTAAACGGTATCATTATTGTAATAAAATAATGAACTTGTAGGTGAATTTGTTATTTTTATTGTTGTCCAATATTTATCACTTATGTGTACATAATTATCTTTTATTGCTGCTACTGTGAAATGCTGTATTTTATTATACAATGACAATAAATTATCTATCTCTGATCTATCTCCATCTCTACTGTGTAGGTTGTTGTCCAATCATAAGTCTCTGTTTGATCATGTGACCATGAATGTATTATAAGGAAGGGTTAAGCGAAAAATCTGTCAATAGAAGGCCCGTTTCACACAGCGCGCAAAAATGGTCCTTCAAATGTTTCAGAATAAAATGTCTTGTATAGGCAACTGATGGGATTCTGGTCCACAGAGACACTGTCAGAGCTTTTGTTTTGAAAGGGAAGCGGGGAAGTTGGTGTTAAACAGAGGTCTTTGTATTTTCCCATCTCTGTGACAGAGAGATGCTTTAAAACGGTAGTAAAAAGTGATGTAGAGTCAGTATAATCATCAAAACACCATTTTCTCTGTCTATTCCTGCTGACAAACGCGCGCGTCACACGTAATAAATATCGGCGAGCTACCATTTCTCTAGATGTGCTGCAGCTGACAGTGTGCACGCTCTAACCTCTCCAGCTGACAGTGTGCACGCTCTAACTTTACGGTAATGGCGCCTAAGTTAAATACAATACTCTCGGCGCTGCTCACGCGCTTGCTGTGTGAAACGGACTTGTCAAACCAGGCAAGCTCGCAGCGCGCAGTCAGGCCATTTAAACACAAAAAGAAAGAACGGGAGGAGAAGGTTGTAAAGCTCTCTTTAATGGATACTTTTCACAGACAGTCGCTAGCTCACGGACAAGCCCCTCCTCGCTGCCCTCAGTGTCAACAAACACGTAGCAGGTAAGCTAACGTTAGCAGCAAGCTAGATTAAGTTCGTCTGATTAACGTTTGGCTGTTGTGTTAAATGTACATTTTAAGACAAGGTATACATGTATGATATAAGCCAAGTTGTAGACCTGCTTTGTCAGGTGGATACCTAGTCTATGAATTATTGTGTAAAGCTAACTAATAGCCTAGTACATGCTAGCTGTTGGCAGCATTAGATAATCACTATATTTACATATTTTGGGTTGCAGGTCAAAACCAGTCAGAGACAGAACCCTTCAATTAGGTGAGTACAAATAACTTTTCATGGTGATTTTGGGGTATCTGGTGGGCCGCTGTGCTCCTGTTTTAAAGGTTGTATGTATTTTGGAGTCAGGTGGCAGCCGAGCACCTGTTGCATTGTTTGTGTGTAGTTTTGTGGGAGAGTTGTGCGTGTGCTGCTGTAGTTGGGCAGTTTTTGGGACATGGTGTTGTTTGTTGATAACTATTGCAGCTCTCTCCAGTCTTTTGTACTGCAATCTCTTGCCTTTATGCCAGGATTGCAGTTGCTGTAAGGTTGTTGTACTAAAAATGCCTGAAAAAGTCTGCGGTCATTTCAGCAGACAGTAAAATGTTCAGTCGCTCTGCTCTCAGGTGCTTGTTGTCATGTTTTTGAATTTTGACTGTCAAAGCACTATCCCTGCTTCTGATCACTTTCTCTTTGATCTCTGTCCTCTGCAAATACAATAGCCTAGGTAACACATTGCCACTGTAAATTCCAACACATGCTTGGTACTGTCCTCATAAACTATTATTGTGTGTGCATATGTAAGTGTGAATGTTTGTACAACACCACAATCACTGAACACTCTAAATGAGAGTTAACCACGGTGTTGTTAAGCTATGTAGCACTGTGTGTGCGTGCTTAGCACTATATAAAAATGGTACAGTTTTTCATTTTGCTTTAATATGTGTACTTGTGGAGTTTATATTTGTTTGCTCCATGTTATGCTGTTGATTTTATAAAAAGCGGCAGGCTACTTTATGTCGCTTAACAATTGTCGCACCTGCTGCGATTAGGGCTTGGCAATATAGCTTTAAAATAATATCACAATATTTTTAGGTTATACCAGGATACATAATATATTTCTTGATATTTAAAAACCTCCTCTAAACTACTAAAATAGAAAATTATGAAATGAGCTACCGTTACAAATAAAGTAACTACTACAGTGTTTCCTCTAGGATTTTTTTCAGCAGTGGGGGCAGGCTCTCCGGGGAGCCGTGGCGGCGTAAACAAATGACACTTGACTGCAGATTTTAGTTTTATGCGCAGCATAATGCCCCTTTTTATTGAATGGTTGGCATGAAAATCGCTTTTTAAAGGCTGAATGTAAAAATACATCATGGCGTGTATATCGCTTAATGCTATCAATTAGTTTACTCACGTTAGCGACACTGAGTTGAGTTGGCACGGGGCCCAATTAACTTAAACTACGTAACCTTAGCTGGCCTCAATATTTTGCGAATGTTTATTTAACTAATAAAATCTATTATAAGTTTTCTTAAGCTAATAAGTCTACCTTTTCTCCGGTAAGTTGCACGCTATTTTCAAGCCGACACTCCTCTGACTCTCTGACCTGATGCCTGGATGCGAGTAGCTAATTAACATCGGCACCAGTTAGTTCTGTTGGGGGGTGGGAGGGGGCGGTGGCATCTACCCCAAAGAGTAGATACGGAGCAAGATAGTTATCTGCCTCAGCACTCGCGACACCCAACGCAGTGCAGGACTGTGCTGTGATGCGGCGGTGGTGTATTTGCAATTTAAAAAAAAAAAAAAAACGACATTTGAAGGAGCGGCGGGTAGAATTTAGGAGTGGCGGCCCGCCACTCCTAAATGAGTGTAGAGGAAACACTGTACTACCATAAAATTAAGTTACATAAACTAGTGTTAGCAAGTCTCATGTCGGTTGCTAAAAGAGCCACACAATTTATACTTGATATTCATAATAAAGCCATTTTATACATTGCACGCAATACATCAAGTATATTCATATATTCATCCACCTCTAGTTCTATGTCTGACTTTTCATACCTAAACCACATCCAAACAACAGGTGGAGATCCTGTTTTGGGTACGAGCTACACCTTGTTTTGAGTTGGTTGGTGTCAGTGTCTTGTATGTCAGATGATATTCGTCATATCGCATATCATATCCGTGGCCACTTTTGTCAGAGTTTTGTCTCTGTTTGAGTTAATTTTGTAAGGCTAAACCAAGAAGAGTGGTTAAATATTTATAATTAATAATCACTTCTATGCAGAGGCTGCAGGTTCCAGCAGTGCCATGTATGGAGATGGAATTTATACTGTTGTTTGGACATTAGGAGTCATGTCACTGATATTGTTCCACTAGTGTTTATGTTGACTTTTAGTGCAATATATATTAAAAAAGAAGTGACATTTACTCACAGTACAGTTCACCTGACCTGCTATTTACTTTCATTTAAGCAACCTGCACTTTACTTTGGTACAATATTCTAGTGTTCTTTTCAGCTCTGTATGTTCGTGCAGATTAAAGAGGCAAAAGAGCTTGCCACGTTATCAGTGGATGATTCTCTGCCGTGTTTCTGCTTGTTCAGATCAGCTCTTATCACAAATACAAGGTAAAAGAGGAGTTTTTCATGATTTCTTGGTAGAGACTTTGCTTTCCGTCCCTTTGTTCTATACAAATAGGTTACCTGTCAATAAAAAAACAACGCAGAGCTAATGTTAACTTTTGATAATGATACTCTTTCTTTCAGAATGGCTTTTCAGATACATTCAAAGCAGGGACTGGGTGTTTTAAAGGAATTTATATTAAAACAAAGTGGAAAATATATACAAGATACACTGAATGCAGTGCTTTTGCTGACGGTGTGGTATAAAAAAGGCCAGTTAAAAATATAGTTGAGAGTTGTATCTCAAAGGTTCTTAGAAGCATATTACTGCACCGTGCTGTATCTAGGTCAAGAGAATTCATATTAATTCAGTTGTAAACTTTTTGAGGCTATTGCAAACAATCCCATTGGATCTAAATCACTGTACATAAGAACAAAAATAGAAAAATAGCCACGTATGGACTGAGGCACTATTTATTTGAGACTTTTAATCTATCTATCTATCTATCTAATCTATCTATCTATCTATAGATCTATCTATCTATCTATCTATCAGGTAACAATGATCATTATCAGTCAAATCTTACATGGAGGCTCTCTTTGATTTTGGCCCACTATGACTGGCCAGTAGAACACGAGCTAGTGCAGCTTGTCAACACTGAACAGGTGATGGCCATTAAAAACAGAGCCACCTCTGCCTGTCAAGTTTCCCTCCAATCTCTGTGTGGATGTGCTGATGGTGTTATTGATGGCTGTGCAGAGAGCTTTTCAGGGAAGGTACAGACAGCTACGACAGGTTTCCCCCCACATGGATTTCACCTCATTACTTGCTGAGGCCTTTCTCTTAATTGGTGTTCCCGACACTGCCTGTCCCACTGACATGAGTCACATGCTTTTTTACTTTATTTTTTATTTCATTTTTTAATGGCCGCTATAGCCAGATCACCGCTGTGCTTTGCTCACCAGCATCATGAAAACAGCTTCCAATGACTTCTTTATTTTTTATTGTGTGGCTAAGTCACTATGAATGTGTGTAAATTATGAGATGACAAATAACTGCAATAATTATCACATTTTATTAAGACATTAAAATGTCATTAAAAAAAGGCAGATTATAGAGACGGAGTGTTCATTAAATTGATTGCACATCATGTTGCATTTGTCCTAAGAGCCATCTGATAGTGTTTGAATCAATAGCAATGTATATTAAAAAGGTTCACCTCTGTTATTTATCTCTCCAACCTGATTGCTCAGTTCTCATTAGGTTTACTCAGATGCCTAGCAACATGCAGGGCACAGATGATGGTAACATGGTGAACTAACAAAACAACTGGCTTTGTCAGTTTTGGTTAATTACGCTTTTGATAGGCCAACAACCATTAACCAGTATAAACATCACTTTAATACTGGTTGAAAAGGCATGTTTTTATTTTTATTTTTGAGAAAAAAATGTAAAATACAAAAGGCCTTTCCTTTCAGTCCAGTGCTCCATTGCCAACGTGAACTTCAGCACTGCATTTCAAAGCACTATTTATTTAGAAGTGTTGAAAATTCTAATGTTTTGTGATTTAAATTTCTTACCGTTTGTTTTACTTTCTGTCGACTTTGCTGACAGGTGAAAACATGCAAACTGACCAACTTCCAGTCCACTGCCCACCATCCGGGTTCAGTGGGAGCTTAAGTTAACAAGCTAGTGGCAGCAATAATTTAGTGACTACAGACAGTAATGCCATCCTTTTGACGGAAAGTGCTGTTGCGGAAATATTGTGCTCACATGCCGATCTCCCTCCAGGTCTCTCTGATGAGTTAGCGGCTTCATTTTCACAGCAAAACCCCTTCAATATTGTTAACCATGTTAGCACCACAAGCCATGAAATATTGCACGGCACTAACAGAGCCAGCAGTAAAAACACAGTCAACAATCCTTAAGGGTTTCCTTTTGTCTTTTTTGTTTTTTTTTAATTACAGCAACTTTGTTGGGTTGGCGTCACTAGCAATAATGGCCAAATAAGCAGAGCCTCTAACTATCAAGCTCCTAACAGGCCTGGGTGGTGTTCAGTGCAGTCAACTGAAAAATAGCAAAATTATGCTATATACTGACATGCATGACTGGTTAAAAAATATCTTTGGTGGTTATCTGATTAACGGTTACCCGTTGACATCCCTCATCCCCATCATCTTTGTGTCTTTATATCTATAATCCAGAATTCTAAGGATCTGGAATCTTGATGAAAGTATCTATATATAACACAGAGGAGAATGAACCGCATTTTTATGGCGTAAGCATTGTCCTGTTGTGCATCTGGTAAATCTTCATTGCTCCGTGGTTGGCTTCTCCCAAATGAACTCCATGTACGACACCTGCACGGTCACTTGAGCAGGTAAATGAAAGTCCCATTTAGCAGTTTTGATAGACTATGTTTGTCGATAACCTTCAAGTGCAATGGCATTGTCACTCTTGTAATGGAATCTACCCACAGCACCCAGAGGAGTAAAATCACCCGTTGGTGTTAGGCACGATGTAACGAGGGAGTGCGATCACTCACTTGGAACACATGCCTCTGTGTGAAGCCGATGTGAGAAAGTGGCTTGTAGATGTCATCTGTCTTTCACCACATGGATACACAAGCTATTGAATTGGGCTATTGCTTGCAATCTTGCCTATAGGCTACAGCTGCAGTGCATTTGTCCTGGGTGAATTACTCAAGACAGTCAGGAAGTGTGAAAACATTTAATTTAGGAGACATTTCATATATCTGCCATTCTGTCATTAATAAACCCAAACTGCTCTCTTGTGATTATATGAAAAAAACAATTTAGACACTTATGTTGTAATTATCTGTGATTAGCAGAGCGAACCATTTTTGTTAAGTCATATAATCTAAGATGTAAGAAAAGGTACTATTGCTCAGTGAAAATTGAAGCTTGCTCTTGTTAACACTTAACAACAACAATAAACTCAAGGAAAGGATTTGTATTAGATTACACAGCTGTTCATTTGAAGCTGTTGTAATTGTTACCTGCTGATGTCAAGTGTAAGCAGCTGCTTTTAGATGGTGATTAAATCCAAATTTTGAACTTTAGTTTAATCTAATAATCATAAGAACAAAGCGGAATTGTAACTAACGCTGACAAGTCAGGCGGTTCCAAATTCAAAAAGGGACTGAGTCATGGTGAAATCCTTCCTCACACAGACCTTAAGAAATATTTAGGTCCATTGCAGCAGACTACTCCTATTATATGACACATAATAACTGTTAATATTAACACACTGACATACAGTCTCATTGTGACCTGCTTTTGTAAGTATGTTATTGCAATTTTAATGTATTGCATATAGAGGGCAGAGATGTATTGGTGCCATTAAATGGTCATGAGTTATGCTGTCATATGTAGCTAAGCAAGGTGATATTCCTGTAAACATTTACCTGGAGACAGGAAAAACAAAAGATAACACGCTAGTGGAGTTGATAGTTTTAACGCTTAAAGATCCAGTATGAAGGATTAAGTCAAATTGTGATGTTTATCATGCCCCTCTGCCTCTCATAGCGACGCATGTGGCACCCTGAAGCGTGGGATCTAATACGTTTTTACTTCCTCCCACTCCTTTTCGGATATGTTTGTATGTTTGTGTATAACTATATTATATCCTTGTTTTTATTTCATTCTTTTTTTTAACACATACATGTACAAAATAAAGTTCTAATCAAATATTGCTGTGGTTGGGTTTACGTAGGAGTCAGTTGAAAGCCTGGTGTGTTTCATGAAGGTGCTAAACGGTTTTTATTTGGCGTCAAAATCACACGCCATTGGGCGTGACAGAGTGTCAGTATTGGCAGAAATGGAACATAATATTCAGAACTTTCATTTGTGTATAATCACCTAAAACTGAGACTCTTGTTTTATCTTGTTTTAGAATGAGCCATTTGTATCTATAGTGAGAGTATTTTGTATCAGCTTCTTGTGTTTTCCTCACCTCCCCTCCTTTAGTGCATGAAAGGTGTCTGATTTTTAGCTTGACCTTGTGATTCTAGATAACCACTGTAATAAACCCCAGCCTCTATGCGGGGAATGGCTTAAAGAAATTAGCAAACGCGTCTTTTTGGCGCTAAACAGTCAAATGCCAGAGGAGCATACTGTGGTTTTGCACCTCAGAACAACATATTGCAATGAAATATGTATTTTATAGGGTACCTAGTTTGAAGTAAAAAAAAAAAAAACTAGGGCAAAGGGAAGGGATAGATATGCAAATAGCCATCCCACCTGATTTATCACTATAGACTTACTGCCGGAGAGGAAGCTGTGTTGGAAATGTAACATGTGGGGAAAACGGGTAAAATTTGTTTTATCGGACACACGGAGAGCCAGAGCCACATCCGAATAGAGAGTGAGAGATAAAGGAAAGAAAGAAATTATAAAAAAGCTTTGGTTTGTCTTCAGTTATCAGACAGTGACAGCATCACAGTTAAGGACTTTTCAGCATCTTAAATATGCATGTACTTTATCTGATAAATATGTACTTTTCCTTACTTTTGTCATTATTATGTTGCCTTCATGGTCTGACAAGTAGAAAACTGTCACACCACTGACACTTAATAGATCAGCAAGACTTTAATTGGTGTTTCCATTTAGAGCACAAAGATAAATTAGCTTTTTTTAATGAAGATGGACCTCTACTTGTTTGTTAGGGTTAATCTAATTGTGCTAATTGAAAGGACTAATGCACTAGCAAATAAAGTGCTACCTTTAGTGCCCTGTTGTCTTTGACTCATAAGAAGAATGCACCTAATTCAAACATGATCATGCCAAACTATTATCTATTCTACTCTGGGGCTTTTAATTTTTACTTATATATTCACTGCAAACTCATTAAAGTGGATTTGTGGTATAATCAATTGCCACAAGTCAGTTTTCATTTCCACATGCCCTTGAAAGGGTCTCGATATTGCAAGACTCTCCACAATGTGGAGACAGATAAGAATCGACAGTTTGACTGACGTGATGGAGCGGCTGGAGGTGTCACGGTGTGCTGTATTCTTTGCATCTGCAGCCAAGAAGCAGTCAATTGTTTTCTGGGATCAATGAAATTCAACAGATGCCTGATTAGTTTGCCAACGAGGTACTATCAAGTTTGCTGGACAGAATGAGATTAGTTTTCCTGTGCTCCCAACACTTGGCAGCCGTAATCACAATGATGAAGTGAATCCATGAAACTTTTGTTGGGCTCTGTTGATAGTGGCGGTACTTGAAACAGTTTTCTGCTCGGTGTTTGTGATTTTAGATCCAAATTCAGACCCACAAAAGCATATTTTGACAGTAAAGAATTTGACTCTGTCATCTTAATTTTCTGGTACCAATTAGTTGTTGAAATAGTTCCAATTTTTAGACCATGATTGACATCTCAGTTTTGGAAGAAACTCAGACACCTTTTAGGATAAACTACAACAGATGATAACTATTTATGTCTGTCAGCTCGTCTTTCATCCCTAGTGTTGAAGCCTATCTTTAAAATGTTGATTGGCTTTAAAAGACTGCTGCATATTTGAAATAAAGGGTAGTAGAAGTATGTGGCTATTTCTTGCAGCGGTTGTGTGCTGGAATAAAAATGCACATGGTTAGCAAGTTTCTTGCAGTGCAAATTTGGAGAAGGTGCTGCTTCTGGTTTTATCCAACTGAATGGATGTTTGAAAGATTTATTCTCGACCACCTCAGTAGTCAGGATTGTGTTGAGGCCAATTAATAAAATAGCTACTACTTTGAAAAAGTCATGTCTTTTTGTTGTTGTTGTCTTTTTCAGCGTGGTGTAGTAAATGGATTGAAATGGTTCTAGACTACCTCATTAGCCAGATGAGCAAATCAGCAAATTTGGAACACTTTGCTTTAGGTATTGGGAACAAAACACTGCACTTCTGTTGACAAATCACTTGCCTCAGTTTACCATTGGACAATGTTGAAACATTGCTGAAATCATTATTGACAGTTTTCAGTAATCCAAACAGAAGCAGACGGTCGAGACATATCGCCTTCACACTACTGTCAATGATGTGTTTCCAGCTGATTTCGCTACTGTCTAGCCTGTTCTCACTCTCAACTCACCAAATACCATGGCTTGGTCAGTGTTTTCAGCATCAGACGCCAAAAGCCACCTTTGGCCATATTATGATACACCAGTGGACATTGTGAGTTGATAATGTGGCCGGATGGTACCTTTCGCAGCAGTATAATACACCACAAGTAAGGTGGATTGTGCGCTGGTGCGGGCGTCAGTTTTAAGACAGCCAGACAGAATCTGATGCTGCAGTCTGATAAGTTGCTGGATGGCATCAGTTGCCATGTACGCTGCCAGTAACAACGTAATATCAGAAGCGTGAAAGTCCTTCTAAGGCCAGCGGACGGGGTGCTGAAAAGGTTCAACAAACCCAAGAGTTCCACTCGGAAGCCCGCTGTTTACTTCCTGTATAAACGTTGAGCCAAACCATGATGTTTTTTTCTAAACATGTTTTTCTACCCAAACCCAAAACAGAAGTAGTCTTTGAAAAGACACTATCCACATAGCAATTTTGGGTTCTTAAAATCTTCTGAGAATGGTATAATGCAACCAAACATTGTGTTATATACGTTATACATACTCAGAACATTTTTATAACCGAAAATTGCTAGCTGGGAATTTTTGTTAGACTTCACACAGCTCCCTCTGGAGAGACAAACAGCTTTGTTCAACTTGATTCACATATGCACTCCCCAACACGTGTAAACACATGTTGATGTGTAGGTTCCCAAGCTTGTGACTGCACAGAATTGTTAAACTCTATGATTGGATATGTTTGAGCTGTAGACGTCGTGCTTGACTTTTTTCATTTCTTTTTTTCATTTTCCAACATGTTTATTCATATTAAGTATTTCTAACACAATCAGTGGAGTGCGATGCTTGTTCAAGCCTTGGCAGTGCATTTATCAGGATCCTGACATTGAACCCTGAACTCCAAACTTACTTCTTCCACTTCACTATTGTATTTCTGTTTGGCTAATTGGTCCATTTGGAAGAACTTAGCTCATCTGTGTGTTGGCTTCTTGGCTCGCCTTTATCACCCTGCAGTAACCCCAAATCCCCAAATTTCCTTTAAACTCACTGATGATATATTGAAAGGGACAGTTGAGTTGGAAAACGTTAAGAGTGGGCTAGCGAATAAACCTTTGGGCAAAGAGAATGAAGCGGTAAATGCAAGAAAAAGGAAAAGAAAGCCAACAGGGAGAAACTGGCTTTCTAATGAGCTCATGCTTTGTTATGCACATTGTATTTGGTCAGTACTGTGTAGGAAATGTCACAGACAACAGAGAATCATACATCAATTATCTATTCTTTAGAGCGTCGCAAGGGGCTGGAGCCGATCCCAGGTGACATTGTGTGAGAGGCGGGAAACATCATGGACATGTCGCCAGTCAATCACAGGGCTGACACATCGGGACAGACAACAATTCACTCAATTTCCTACGGGCCATTTAGAGTCATCAATTGACCTAATCTGCATGTCTTTTGACTGTGGGAGGGAGCCGGAGCACCTGGAAAAAACCCATGAGAAATAAAAGAAAGAAAAACAATATAAGCGCAAAAGTGGCCAAAATAGAATGGTAATAAATTCCATTTCTTAACCATAACTGTGGAGAAATCCTGTAATATGTGATTTTCAGTCTCCTTCATAATATTGTCCACAGAGGATTGAATGTCAGAGCTGTGCCCCCGGCTTCAGTGTCTTCATTTGCATTCTTAGGCCTTGCTTTCTGCATCACTGATTGGACAGAACAGAAAATCCCTTTTAAAGGACAACATCTGGTGACTTGGCTTTCTCACATAAGGAAAAAAAAAGTCAAAATTATTCATATTGCGTCAAAGACAAACAATGATTTTTTTTTGTTTTTTTGCAAACTGTACTTTCAGCAAGTGGTCACTGTGGCCATTATATAACTGTTTTTTCTCCTATTCCGCATAGTTTAGGGGGTACAATTTAATGCAAACTACCGCCCAGCAGTATCTCACAGCCTGACAGATAATATAGTCTGTTTTCAAACATACTGTATGGCCCTCCCATTCGGTGCCCTCTTCCACTGACAGAGAGAAAGCAGTTTGCAGGGTTGCAGAACTGCTCCCTGATGTCTTTATCTTAACACTAATTCACTGCGCCCTTCACGTTCTACATCTTTTCTTCCTGAGGGCTGTTTGTTATTCTGCTCATGTAAGTCTCTCTTCATCTGTTTCTGCCTCTCTTTTCCTAAAGCCTGGTCTGACCCCCAAACCCCCGTCCCTCTTGTCTCTGCCTTCCTTGTCTCAAGGTCTCATTTCTGAGCCAAGGTGGAAGTCATAATGAAGCCATCACCATTCCAATGAGCAATGTCTTTATAATATCTCATTTGATATTTGCCACAAAAAAAAAAAGATCTTGTGGGTCCCTAGGGGACTTGTTCAATTTATATTGTGTTTTGTATGGTGCTTCTTGTCAGGGAAGATTAGTGATGTATGGAAGCAGAGAAAGGCTATTATAATTGGAATTTTAAAAGAAATTTTAATTTGTGAATCCTAAAAGTAAAATAAGAATTAAAATTAAGCCTCAAAAATCCACTATCATTTGGGCTTTATTGGTAGAGGTTAAATTCAAGGGAATAATTATATATCGGGTGGGGGGGTGGGGGGGGGGGGGGGCACATCCGTCCCCCCTTCCCTAATGTTTAACCATTTTCAAAATGGTGTTTAGGTACTATAAATGTAACAAGACACCTTGACACAGCATTCAGGGCGGGGCCCCATTTCTTCCTATAACAGTTGCTCAATGGCATATGAAGCGAAAAGTGTTCTATTTCTGCGGTATGTAATTACCTGGGTGATCATCAGTACTTCTGTGTCATTGGGCCCATAGAGCAAACGCACCAGGAAGAGCAAGCTACTTCGGGTTTAGAGTGCCACCAACTTGAATCATTTAATCCCGTGGCTCTTCAGACTGAATGGATCAAATCCTGATAGAGAAAATTCATTTTGCCTGGGTTGTGAGGCTCAAAGATTATACACCGATTTACAGACATCTCTTTTCCAATGTTAGTTAACAGGAAAAAGTCTTTGGGGCCCACTGGCATCATGTGACAGAGTTGTAATTCCACAGTTTTCCCACTAGGGGAAATTGGCCTCAAAGCCTGGCGTTCTTCCAACGGGCTTGGTAGGTACAGTGTCAGGGTAGCCTGCTCTCTATTTCATTTCTTTCAAATGTTTTAAAAGTGGAAAACTGAGATGTAAAATCAGTGTTACGCTTTTGCTGATTGTGATGGATTTGTAAAGTGTTATGAAAATGAAAATTTGATGAATGGTTAATCTATCTTCTCTAAGTTACCTGCAATTAATTAGCCACACATACACCTAGCGATCTACAGTGGTGGTCATAAGCAAATATAACTTATATCTTTATGTTAGATTTGACAAATAACCCACAAGAAGTCTAACTTAAGTGTCATTTAGTAACTTTCATTTACTGCATATTCGTAGAGTATGCTGCGTAGCTGTTGTTGCTGGTGATAAAAAGTATATGAAGTGAGCTTTTTATTCTTTATAGTGATGACTCCATGACTACTGGTTAAATTTGACAATAAGGTAATTGGTTGCCTACGAAACTGAAATCCTTATAGCCTTTCTTTGCATCCACTGTGGTGAATCATTCTAATAGATGTCCTTCTCCAAGGCTGAATGGAAGCTCAGATACTTATTTTTAAGGTAGATGCTCTTTTTATAAAGATGATTTATCTCAACTTAACCTACTTAACTCCACATTACATATAAGACACGAAGCACCTAAAGCTGTGCTGGATCCAAGTGTACCTGAGCACAGACACAATCACGGTGCCATTTTTAGGTCGCTGAAAGGCAATTAAGTTCACTTAAATTGGATGCTGAAAGGTCGTTTTAACTGAAACTCAATCTACTGTTTAAGGAATTATAATACTATATGCCAGTGGTCGGCAATGTCCGGCCCGCGGGCCAACATTGGCCCTTCAGCAATAATATCTGGCCCACCAGATTATTTTGACAATCTGATTTTTTATTTATTTATTTATTTATTTTTACAATATCGGACTGATAGTACCACAAATAGGCTGTAATGTACAAATAGAGAATCCACCCCGTCTGAAGAATGCTGATTATACTTTTATCCATATTGATAGTGAGAGTGAATGACAGAGACAAAAACATGGACACCAAAATTTGAAATCTGAATCTGATGTAAATGAAACATTGATGCAACTATCTGACGAATAGCCCATTACTGTAAAAATACCAACTACATAGATTACCCTGAGTTATGCACTAGCTAGGGAAAAGCAATTGGCCTGACTGAAACATTGAAAACAACTCAGTGCACAACATTCAGCATGTCTATGTGGCGAGTAGCAGACCTTGCAGAAAGGGGCACCTGTGTCACGGGGGCAATGATACCATCCATTGACTTGCCGTCTAATATTGTATTCTTTGCGCGTAGCAATAGCTTCACTGGAGATAAGACACACCGGCTTTGCATTCATTAAACCATGTAGGGTAGACGCATACTTGTCCCTCCATTCTTCAGTGAATTCCCTATTTTCACTGTTGGCTCCCCTCTTTACACTTTTTGATAGTGGCATTTTCTCTTGCTAGCTAGCAGGTTAAATGTTTAGCTGTTTTCACTCTGCAAACATAATATCGTACCTCTAGCACGCAAACAATTTAAAAAAATGCTACACTGTATGTGAGGAGTGGGGTCACTGATATTAAGAAATAATTCTGAGAGTAAAACTATATCAAATAATTATTAGAATATATTAGGCTCTGCTACATGGTCAGTCCAAGTGGTAATGTTTTGTATGTAAAAAGAAGCAGTCATTTTCCAAATTAAAATGATAGGCTACATGTTAATTAATCATAATATGAAAAGGGGAAATGAAACCAAGGTCATTAAGAGCATTTCATGACTCAATTCTATACATGGAATTCATGATTTAATTTCATAATGGGCCTATCTATGTCCTCTGTTATTTCTTGAGTTGTTTTTATCCATTCTCTGCATATGGCACAAGTGTGTCGCAAATTTCAGCTGCTTTTTTTTTTTGTTTAAAAAAATCAATCAATTTCTTAAATTAGCTTTTGATTATGTTCTGGCCGACCATCTAATAAAGTTTAACCCCAAAACATTGCATAAAAACAAACACTATAAACATTTCACAGCACCCATAGCAATTATGCACAGCAAGAACACTGTATTTAAGACTGAAAATTGCTGATTTTTAAAATGCCTGATAGTAGGGTGCAGCGCCCTCAGCATCCCTACCTGCAGCCGTGGCATTCGCTTCTGTTGAGTAATTTTGTGCCTCCAAAAGAACGCTATTGTATTTGTATTTCTTTAGTTCACTACTTAGTGCACTACAAATGCGCCTTTGCAGAAACACCCAGCTGGACACATTTGCACCTTTCACACCTGATAGCTGCTCTGTACAACCCCAGTGTGATCTGTTTGCCACTGAGCAACACCGTTGGAGCATAAATGGGTTAATGGCCTCGCTTAAGGGCACTACACCAGTGAGCATGAAGCAGGGGAAAGTGCTAATCTTTAACTCAACCCGTTTACAACCTTCAGGGCAATACCTCCTCCCCAACACAGCCATGCCTGAGCTGTCCTACACACCCGAGTGCTAATGTATTCTTCAGATTCCAAGTCTGTACAGTGATGTCTCTGAGAGTACAGCAGGCATCCTCAGAATGCCTCCTGAGCTCCAGCAAAGATGTTGGTACAGGGCACACAGCTGGTGCAGCGGCAAAACAAATGCTCACCACTGCAGAGAACAGGGTTTAGTTCCAGCCGGCAGTGCCTCCAGCTCGGTGATGAATAATGAGTGAATAAGCACCAAAATTGCACCGCCCCACCTGATCCGCATAAACACGGGCTCACTGCAGCCACCTTTGGCACATGTTGGTTTGTTTGGAGCTTAGCAATGGAATTACAAAATAGTACAAGTCAATTTCATGGTGTTATAAAGCATGTAAAATAAACCTGTGTATGTGTGATACCACTTTTCCAGTGCACAGAAAACCCACAAACACCTGCTAACATCTGGCTTTTTAATGTAAGGGGAAAGGTTACAATCTCCATTCACACCTGTGTCAAATAACTCTGCAGTATTAGGTATTTATTATCCCACCGGTTTTGGTCAGCATTGATGTAAACACAACATCTGCGTTAACACACTAATTTTACCCCCCTTAATGGTGATATGCACCACCACAAAATACCGCCTATCACCACCCAAACAGCACTTAAACATTACCCCAAATTAGTCTGTACAGTTAGAAAGAGAGATAGAATGAGTGAGAGATATATATAAAATAATTAACCACTGTGAAGTTTTTACTGGCCTCCATGCTGCTTTCTACTGTTTGCTAACCTGATCTCTGGCCTGACCCTAAAGTCAAACATAGCACAAACACACACACACACACACACACACACACACACACACACACACGGAAAGGCATAGACTACTCACTGCTGTAGAGCTGTGTACACAGCAGTCTACTGGCAAAGGGAAGGGTGTATTGCCTATTTTTAGCCAGTTTTTTGAAAACCCGTGCAGTACACGTGCTAATTTTGGTGTACAAGAAGTATACATTTGTGTTGTCATGAAAATGAAGACCAGTATGTAAATCATACCAATGTCATGTTTTGCCCTGTGTTTCCTTGTTTAATTGTGGCAAAAGTATGGGGAAATTGATGGCTCTTTGCCATTGAGTTAAAGTAAGCACTGTCTCGACATTCTGTCTACTTTTTAGCCATGTTAGCAGCGTGGCTCTGGGGATGACAGTGTCTGCCTGTCCGTCCCTGTGTTCACACAAAATATCTTGACAATTGTGGCCTAGATTACCATGATTTTTGGCATGGACAGTCATAGCCCCAAAGGATAAATCCTACTGATTTTGGTGAAGCCCTGACTTTTTCTGTTGCACCATCATGAGGTCGAAATTTCTTAAACACAGCTCTTTCTCATTCTCGATTCATCAAATGCTTGGTCTGTGATTTCAGTGTCAGATACAGATGCAAAAAGCACCTTTAGGGGTGATATGATGCTATGCTGGGCAGAATCAGATTATAATGCTGCTGAATGGCATCAGCTTGAAACGCCAACCATTCCAATGTGATAATAAGAGCTGGAAAGTCCGGACAGGAGGGAAGGAGGCTGTGGAGGTGTCCAACAAACCCCTGACTTTCACTAGGGATCTCACTGTTTGCTTCCCAATCTAATGTTAAGCCAAACATAACATACAACAAACATAATGTCGTTTTCTAAACCTAACTACATGCTTTTGTTGCACAACAAAATCAGCGGAAATAGGAGGTATTTTATCTGTGTTTTAAATTTATTTTGACAAAGACTGAATGCATTTAATGAGCAGAAACTGTACATTTCCTGTGAAACAAGAAGTTTATTTTGAAAAGAAACAATGCATATAACAGGCATAAATAAAAAGCATCCTGGAACATCAACAACAGATGCACGGTGATGGATGAGACAACTGCCCTCAAATTTGGTTCAGACAATGATGCCTCCCTCATGATAAATTCTACCGGCTTTGGTGATCAGCTAACTACCTCTCAAAACATATCAACTTAATACCTGCTAAATGTCAGCATGGTAGCATTTGGCTCTAATCGCGTAATCACTGCCTAAATACAGCTTCACCAAGCTCCTAGCTTTGCCATGGACTTCTGTTTTAGATGTGTTTATTTTTGAATTATCACACCTGAGGTTCTGGCTGTTGGAAAACAACAAAACGGGCAGAAGTTGCCGGGAACTCATAATTCTGATGCATAAAGCATTTACTGTTCTGGCAACAAGCTTAAGACTGCTTGTCCTTCAAAACAGCTCTCTGTGAAGGTCCTGTTTAAAATAGCTAAATCTGTGAGTAAAAGTGCAGACTTTTCACAGAAGGTCTGGTGAATGTGGTGTGAAATATTGTGCAGCAGACATGATCATGTTCTCCTGAAAACTGACTGGCAAAGAGAATCCGTAATGAATCCATCTGAAATGACCTTGCAGCCTGCAGCCAGGAAATTCTGTTTTAAACATCCAGACCCTAACTGACATTGCCCTGCTTTGTTTGAAGTTCTCTCACCTGCTGTTAAAACAACCATATGTGCTGCTCATCTCTGTAGGACATACTCCTGGCTGACTGACAAAATGGTATTAGAATGTAAAAAAAAAAAGAAAAGTAGAATCACCTGTATGTTCAGTGGAATGATTTCATGTCAACACAGGTGTGAAATAGTAAGATGAGTGGTGGTACATTTTAGAAGATGGCACATCTGGTTGTTTTCAATTCAATTTCATGGCAGTTTTAGCAAGTGGACTAAAAGCAAACTTAAATAATGATAAATCATGCTTTGTCTAACACAGTTTCACTGAAATATGTGAAATGGACATAAACCCTAATCAACATACTAAATGTTGGGGGCAAGGAATGTGTTAAAGTTGCAACACCAAAACAGTGCCAATGCAAATTCTTTTGCAAAAGGTTGCAGTTTTGTTGTCAAATAGTTACAGTTTGGTTAGGTTTAGAGAAAGAATAGCACTTGGTTAGCGTAAAGACAACAAAGAAAATGCGGTTAAGATTATGACGGGATCCCAGTCTTTTTTCATATTACAAACTTATGTATGGAACATAAGTGACATAATCTTACATATTTTGATTAATTTCATAAGGTTCCTAGGTTAATTTACTTTATGTGGTTGTGTTAAATCTGTAAAGTCGCGTTACTATGTTAACGTTTGGTTTCATGTGGGACACAAACTGTGGTTTCCTAGTTGAGAGTCAATGTTTATGAGACCCATCACACCACCCGTCCCACCTGCCCTATGGGGACTTTCTCACTCTTTACTGCTTAAACTATACTTAACCTACATAACTTTACGCAATTATGCAACAGTACAGTTAGGACGTAATGTCATTCCTGGGGCACTAGTTAATAGGATATCATACAAACTGTTGTGTGTGCATTTTTGTGAGTTATAATATGAACCAATCTATGAGGATACATTGTACCAGCACATATTTTTAACCCATTTTGTTCCCATCACTACATAATGCATTTTGTAATTTTTTTTTTCTTTAGATGACAGTGAAATTTCTAATATTTTATGTGTTTAACAATGTGCAATCTCAGCTATTGGCCTGATGAAGACAAGTTTCTGGGTGCAATGGCCAATATTTTCTAGGTTCCAATGTAGCCAGCAGTCACTGGGGCCATGAATACTTCCTTTTGTGGGCACTCAATGAATGAATGAATGCATTAAATTAGAAAAAAAGTGAATAAAAAGCAAAATCGTCCTCAGACAATAGTCAATGGGTCCTTACATTGAATTTTGAACAATGCATAGGTAACCAAAGCCTGCTCAAATGTGACTGGTCATAAAAACAGGAAAAAACAAACAATGTACAAATGAAAACCAGAAAGCATCCGATACTAGAATCTTGTACCATTGCCTACAGATTCTGTGCTCATGTCATATGTAGCATACGTTACCTAACTTACTTTAAAGATTATTGCTGTCAATAAGTGTCCCAATAAGCCATGCTAGTGAGCGAGAATGCAGGATGCCAGGGCTCCAGAGATGGTACACCTACCAACTGCAATGCACTGGTCATTATGGATGATGTTAATCACACCAATGCTTTTCTTGACATGGCACGTGAAAACACCTACAGAGGTACAGCATAGTTTTAAATAAGAATTTATATTGTACACATTTACTCTGTGCTACACAGAAATAACTGTGTGAGGCACATCCACAGAAGGACCAGAGAAGATGAGCAGCATAGATATTATTCAGACACAAGTGCTTGGGGTCATATGAGAACCACAGTCACTGTCTTTGCTTTCACAGAGTAATTATCTTGATTCAATAGGCGCTGAGTATACCGAAAACTAAAACAAAAAAAGCCCTCAAAATATTCAGCCATACTGATAAAAGAATTCAGAGAAGTGCAATAAAAAAGACATCAAACATACTGACAATGAAGGACAAGGAGAAATAAGAAGATAATTTGCCTCGAGATGTGTCTAAGTCTGCTGCTCTGTAAAAATGTGTTTATGGCTTAAAGAAACAGAAAACTTGTCTTCAGACTTTTAAGGCTGTAAGACAATGTCCACAAACAACAGAGGTGTTTTGACAGGTTGTCAAATTTCTCCCAAAGGGAGTATCTATAAAAAGTCTACTGTATAGCATTTATCTCACATCCGAAACCAGCGGCACCGTTCTATACAGGCTCAATATCAACACACTTAGGGAGGGTGATATATTTTAAAAAACCTGTATGAATAAGTATGCAAATGATACCCTTTTTATGTGCTTACAATCTTAGAATGGTATAAAGAATATGATGTAAATACAAATGCTTTAAAGGGGCTTTAAAATTGTTATGAATTACTAATCAAAAGATACGACTGTGCTTAAAGTGGTGATGTAGTGTTCTGAAGGCTTTATCCTTCCTACACTTGGCAGACAAGAGGAGTTACAACTGTTAACAAAGCCAGCACCTGTCATGTCTGACATTGCATCATAGATCGCCCTTGAATGGGTGAGTAACTCTCCAAGATATAAAAGCACCTGCGAATCTTCCTCACAGACCAGGAAAGTGTGGCCTGAACATGAGCAGAAGTGTTCTAGCTGCACTCATTCCGAAGTCTTAAATACCAGCCCTTGAAAAGTGATTTTGGCATTAGATACCAGCGCCAAAAGCCACATTTCGCAGCTGTATGATACGCTGTTGTACTGCATCAGGTTGAAATGGTCCAACAAACTTTGGACTTTCACCTGGGAGCCCGCTGTTTGCTTCCCATATAAATGTTAAGCCAAAAACCAGTTAGTTTTTTTTTCTTTCTTTTCTAAACCTTACCACATGCTTATGTTGCCTAAATCTAACATTGAGCCTTTGTAGCCTAATCCTAACCACAGACTTTTGTTGATGTTCCCACATTAGTTGCCATGTGCTTTTGTTGCCTTATCCAAAGCACAAGCTATTGTTGACATCCTGGTGTTGATTGCAGAATCACAGAACGTCAGCAGCAGAGGCAGTGTAACATGTAGACATGAAAGTCCACTGACAATGCAACAATATGTGAAGACTTGGGATGAGAAAGTGTTGACTGCTCTGTCATTTGCTGACAGCCAATATTCACTTGATTAGCATTTTATTGTTTTCCAAACTATGAGGACTGTTAATGCATTGTTTTCCTTTGATTTCAAAGCTTCCAAAATGGTCCTCCTCTAACAAGTGTCTGCAATATTACCTGGGCTTTTTTCCCTCCTCACATTCATTGTGTGCCTGTCATTCTCTCTGACGTGAGAACCATCCACTGCCCGGCTGTCGGCGTGCTGTCAGAGTAAGTCAAATTCAGATCCTCCACATCTCAAACGTGCAGCCATTGCGGGGGGGCTTGAGGTGGGTGGACTATTTTCCCCTCAGCAGACAGGGTGGCTGCTACTTCATTGCTAATATAACTGATTCTAAAGCAGTCCCCACATAACCTTTCAATGCTACGGAGGATGCAGAATATACAATCTTTTAATAGAAAGTTCAGGAGAGAAACTTTCCACCATGCATACATTTGCATCTACAGTATGTTTATCCAGCCTATACGCACCAGTGGACAGCACCTAGCAAGGGGAAAATAGCACAGCCACCCACACGAATGGGATATGGATGGTGTGACTCTGACAGTGTAACAACGTCACCTACTTAATAGTTGGTTTGCAGAGGGATCATGTGAAAATGTTGCCTAAAACAGGCATGTGAATGACAACACATGGAATAAAAGTCTCGGCAAAACACAGTTGCTAATTTAGATACGTGAAGGAGGGAGTCCACTTTGAAATCTGCAAATAATGAAACAGTGCATGATTCATGCTGTGTTTACACAGCGAGCAAAACAGCAATAAGCTACTATTCATTTTTACACTTGCTGCTACAGATGGGCGTGACACACTACAAATCAAACTTTACCTGGCCTCAACCTTTATCAGCGTTCAAATGACGCATTTTAGCATCCAGTCATATGTTTTTGTTTCGATCTGTGCAACCGCATTATTTAGCTTAGCTGATGCTATGCTGGGTATCTGCACATTATGGTGCTTGAAATGTGATTTTAAAATGGGTTAAATTGGTTAAAATAGGTATTTGTTTGACCAAATACAAACTTAAGGTGACTTTGTGGCAAGCAAACAACAACCTCCAAGGTGGAAAATGAATCAGATGCAGAAGTACCAAAAAATACAATTCATCAAATGGCCACTTGAGCACCAAAACACAGTCAATCCCCATAAACCCCTATGTTGAAATGCCCAAGAGCAGAGATACACATGTAGCCTGGTACCAAAAAAGGTTTTGGGCTCTATAGCTAATTTCAATTGAGAACTACACACGGGGTAAATTTTTTTAATATATAACTCGCCCATTTAGATTGTATTAAGGCCCACAGTTACACATCTTTAAGGGAGGGGCCACTTGAGTGGCAGACTGTCTGCCAATAGTGTCTTCGGATTCCAGTCAGATCCACCTGTCGCTCCTCCAGCTCCAACCTTTTGTTCAATTCAAATTTGCACCTCTGGTAATGCTAAAGTCGAGCCTTCAGTTTCTCACTTTACTTTGCTGATGCCAGTGTTGTGTGCTGCCATTGCTCCGCCCACTGCCACACCTGGGCCCAGTGTGCTTCATGACATAAAAGGGCACCATCTTCTGGCAGACTCTCTCTAAAGTCACTGGTACAGCAGCTGCTGTTTTTGGTTAAGTACAAACAATAACAACAATAACTTTTTGGTTCTGTAAACTCGTCTGGTCTCCCGTCTTTATTGCAGCCTTTTAGGTAACAGTCTTTTTTGAACTATTTCTGATTCAGTGTCAGTATGTGGTAAAAGATTTCAATCTCGAGCAGAGTCCTCCTTGCTGCAGAGATGACAGCTCCTCCTAATAGCTGAGCCTTTTCTGTTTAACCAAACTGCATAATCATACAGTATGCTATGAAACGGACAATTCCTTGACGTAAGTGTCTCTGACTGAACCAAAGTAATAATAGACGTAGCAATGTGGCGCTTTCTACCTAATTATAGGTAGGGGTGATTCATGGCATGACCGCATGGCGTCATATACAGTATGGCTGATAAACTGCAAACACGACTATGTATGTGGTCAGAATAATAGTTCAAAATATCAATCATATGACATTGTCACAGTGAGTCATCCTGCCTTGATTCTGCTACTGAAGCTCAACAGGCGAGACCACGGCAACGGCCTGTAGCACAGACAAATACTGGAGCACGGGATCAGACTGATATGAAACCATTACTACCTGTCCCTCACCTGTTAATACACTGCAGGTATATAATAACAATGGAGCCCCCTGTGTTAACAAGTTGACTTACAGGATTTCTATCATCAGATGAGTCTGCTCTTCTATTTCAGGAAAATCTACAGGAGACAGACAGGGCAAATGGTTCAGCTGTTGGAGCAGCACAGAAAGAGAGGGAGGGCATTCAATACATAAACCACTTGTGCCACCTTATAATCCATATATTCCAAACTCTGATATTTTCATCAAAATACAGAAAATGACTAAATAGATTATGTCACTTACACAGCTAACAGCTGAGTGATATTTTTCACATGCAAGTAAAACTCTTTTCAGCCATGTCAGTGGTTTACTATTAGAACACATTGTAGTCCATCCGTTCTAACTCCGAACTCGTCAGATAGCGCCACTATGTCATTGCTTTCGTCGTACAAGTGTGATGCCAAAAGCCACCCTCCATGTCCAACTGGAAAACGGCTGGACAGCTTCAGATGAGAACGTCCTCGGACAGAACTGGTGGTGTTGTTATCATACGCTGCTGGACGGCCATATGCCAGCGGGCGCGTCCGCATGCAACGTGCACGGACGGCATCCCACGAAAATGCAGACGGATGGAACCTGTTGTGTCCCCACTTGTAATTCATACAAAAAATTCCTGAGAAATATATTTTAAATTATCTGTTTTTTACACACACTTCATCTGTCTTTCGTGACAAATTAAAAGTTTGCCACACCGGGCTGTCCAACCCTGAGCAATCAATCAGTGGTTCATTAGTTTTTTATTAGAAGTTATAAAAATTACATTTGAGGAGAATAGGATAATTTAAATATTTTCCAATAGATTTGCTCTTGTGTTATGCTTTTTTGTTTTTCTTCACTACAAGCATGGGATCCAACATCCAATGCTTTTATTCCACTGTGGTCTGAGAAGAATGCAATTAATCCTGCATCGATCAGACCTTCATTTAACCAAGGCCAGGTAGTTTGTAATATTTGTGCTTTGCCGTGTTCTCATTCGTGCACTCAATTCATTGTTGATCAATATGCTATTAAAGACCTCTTTCCTGAGGCAGGACCAGTTTTCTTTTGGAGGTAGGGTAGCTCCAGCGTGGGGCATGAATGTTTAGTAAAGGCCCTCGGGTGTCAGGATGACTGACATGAGGGTTAAAAGAAAATGAGTTTGCATCCAGGTAAGCAAGCATGATGTAAAGCACGGGGTGTCAATTTGAAATTATCGATTCCTGTTATGCCTGTCACTTGGTGGCCTTTGGCTGGTGGGAGGTGAAAAATGAGTCAGCCTGAGGTGAAAGTGGTCTGGTTGTGGATAAAACGATGGACTGAGATCAGTGCTAAGTGAAAAGCTGTAAATCAGAAACAAATTAGACAGTTTCTTTTCTTTCTTTACACGGGTCTATCATTGATCCCGAAATGTAGTCCACAAATGTGGCTGGACAAAGTAAAAGACTGTTAAATAATTATTCTCAGTACACTTCTTCATTTCCCATCAACATGTTTTATGCTAATAATAATTCCGTCTCCAGCCCAAACCATTGAGACTGGGCCAAACTTAAAATAGACCCTCTTTTAAAATTACACACATCTACTCAGTTTCAGCTCTAATATTACAATAATAATAAATTAGTCATTGTACCATTTATCAACCATTTGCATTAGTGTTGATGAATTATTAAGATCTTGTGAATACGTTTCCAAAAGGAACATGTAATACCAGTTGAAGATAAGCTATTTTCATTCACAGAGCACTATGATTGTATCAGGGGCCAATATTTGGAAGCAGTGGGATTGTTATTAAGATAATGAAATATTTAATTTATCTGAGTTGAATATAATGAATAAAAGGATAAATGGTTGAAGCATCCAGCTTCCTCAAGAATAGGTAACTACAAAAATGTTAACAAATGAAACATTGAGTTCAACTGTATGAAAAATAAAACTGCAACAATCAACTCCTCCAAATAACACCAAATTTTAAATTGACTCAAATGAGCACATTTGGAGCACACCGGGTGGTCACAGGGTATTTGACTTCATGTCTGATTAACTGTGTGCATACACTGAGCATGAGGCGCAGACTGAATGCCTGTGACGCAGTTGTTTGTTGTGTGAATGCGTGTAGTTCTCACCACAAGCTATGACTCATAAAACAAGTCTGAATATGTGATTTGGCTATAAAAAGTCATTAAGCCATGTTGGATTGGTATACTTTTCTAATAATCTCTATTTCAAAACTGACATTCAGTTTGCACATTTGGGGTTTTATAGTATCCTCAATGACAGAAATTGCATATTTAAGACAACCCATAAACAAGTAATAGAGCACAGATTTTTATGATTTCTTCACTGTATGATGTCATACAATCTGTTTCATCTCTCTCACTGCCCCCCCCATCTGCACCCCCTGCTGGAAAACACTTTGAAATGCACATGTTTTTTCAGCCTTTGAGCCACACAGGAGCAACACTTTTAAGAATGCATCACTCACTCGAGGACTGACTCCTCTGATAGCATGTTCTCCAAAGTCAGTCTAGTCAGACCTTCTTTCTTTACAGTCCGCTACCTTTGCCCTACCATCACACACAGTGAAAGAGTGTGCCTCATCACTTTGGGGAAATACAGGTTTTTTCAGCACTCCTGTGGGCAGTGGGTAAATTTTCCAAGGGAGACGGTGAATGTGATTGAGGTGTCAGCAGCTGGCATCTTTGGATTACAGAGATTGTGGGAGCAGCAGTTGGTGCCACAGTCGGTAATGGAAGTCTCATTTTCCTTGATGTGGAAAAGGCGAGACCCACTGCCTGATAGCCCTCAGCTTGAAAAGGCCAGCTCTGCTGGTTAGGGATTCTGCAAGAAATAGAAATATTCAGTCACCAAAATGTGGACATTTTTAATTTTAAATCAGTTGTATAGTCACATATTTTAAAATGCCCTTGTGAACTGAGAGAGAACATTCTGTATTATCACTGTATTTCTATGGTGGAATATTGAACATTTGATTTGAATTGATTTTATTTTACTTTATTGTCAGAAATAATTAGGATTTTTTTCTTGGATTCCAGTACGTCAACTGTTTCACATAAATACACAAAAATAAAATACAAACAACACTCAACCAAACAACAAAATTATAAAATAAATGTTACAAATCTCATCACACATTATGAAAAACCCTATAGGAACCCTTCTTATATTACATTGTTACCAGCAGCGTTTCAACCTGACACTGTCTGGCAGTGTATCATACATCTGTAACAGGTTCAGTCTACCCACTTTTTCAACTGATGCGAACTATTTGCATATCATACAGCCACATCAGCTGCCGTCCAGACAACCAGTGGCGTATCATAACACCTTGAAAGGTTCTATCCCTCCATGTTAAGAACTGCACCACCCGGTGCCGTATCATACTGCCATGGATGGTGACTTTTGGTGTAGGTATCTTTAACTGTAAGCACTGACAAAGAGGTAGTATATGACAACTTCAGGATGAGAACAAACTGAAATGTTCCAAACTCAGCAGAAAATATTTTTTGGATTTTTTTTGGTCATTCCTTTACAATGACAAAAGTCTTCTTGATTTCTTTAGAATTATGTTTATGTGCTCTACACACAAGCCAAATTACCTATGTCTATGATTAAAATTAAATGCACAGTTTTGATGCAATGAAGCATTGACTTTTGAATATACATTGCTACGGAACACTAATTGGATGTTAATTTTGACCTACTGGTCACTGTGCTTCAGAGTGAACTGTATAAAATGCTTTAGGGCTTTCACTCTCTAAAGAAGGGTCAACTATGTGCATGTGCCTTGAGGTTTTTTCCAACCAAACAATATTGACATGAGCCACTTTTGCAAGAAAGTTAATGAGGGTTGGCTACTCCATAACAACAGGTGATTTTGCTGCTAGGCATTACTTATAGTAGTTCAATAATCTGAGAAATACACTTATTTGTTTTCTTTGCTACAGGGAGATCAATCTCAGAGCAGAGATCAGCCAACTCACTGCACATTAAAAAAACTTAACATTCAAGGGTCAAGGCCTATAAATATTGTGAGTTTTTTTTGTTTTGCCATTTTATCCAGCATCAGTTTGCTGGGCTGAGCTTGAATGAGTCATGAAGTCAATATATTTACACACAGTGGCCTCGTATAGAGTTGATTTCGTTTCTCACCACTCACACATGATTACTACCTTTCAGTATTCTATAATGTTCATGTAAGGTCAGTGACTGCAAAAATATTTAAGGATAAGCAAGCGATCCCTTTGTAGCGAAACACACTGTATGAGATGAAAGATAAAATCCTTATTGCATAAGTTAGCAAAATTGAGTTGGTATCTTTCTCTTATGCTCAGTTGTGCTGCCCTTTTAGTGTCCTGGAAACAAACGTACATGTGACAATGTAACCCTCGGCCATGGTTTAGCAAGAGAGCACTGTTGTGGAAAACAGTGACATATACAGCTGAAAATAAGCTCCAGTTGTAGCATATTTAATATTGATTCAACCCTAAATGAAAAACACAAAGCACATGCAGCAATTAGTCATGTGATAGCCAATTGTAAAACACCGTCATCTTGACATTGGCAAAGCTGATCAGACAGAGATACAGTACAGTAGACTGGGAGCAGTGCTTTAGCACTTCAGAGTCAGCTTCATTTTTCAGCCCTGGAGGTTCCCCTTGGGCACGAGCAGAAACTAGTTAAATACTGTATGTAAATACTATGCCATTGTTTGTTTCTGTAACTCTAAATCACCTAACCATGATCATTTAACCTGTAAATGAGATGGAGATTGTTGAGTAATTCCAAAAACCCATACAGTTTTCAACATTTGTAGCTTTCCAGGTGGAGCTACCCCTTAAATTTCAGGAGGAAAGCTTGTCATATCCAACATGCTTACTTCCAACCCATCAAATAGGGCAGCTGGGTCAGTGGCCCTACGCTTCTTAAAATGACCCCTGTAGGATCCATTATAGACTCTCGGGGACAGCGTTTCAATTTGCACTTGTCACATGCATAGAATGTTTACAAAGTGAACATCCATGTTCACAGGAATCATAGGTTTTCTTACCAAAACTGCTTTAGGTTTGGGAACAAAACTTCCTGGATAGATTCAAACAAAAAAATTGAAATTTTAGTTGAAATGCTGTAAATATATTTGTCACAAAACATAACTTAAGGATGTATGTTGTGTAGATTCTGTGATAGTTTTCGTAAATATGTGTTGTACTTTAACCTTAACACATTATTAAAAAAATCAACATTGACTTTTGGTTTCACACAGAACACCAACAGCAGTGTCCAGGGGAAAGTCCTGTTCTTGTTTGACCAATCCACCATGCCTTCCTCCTGCCCTACACTGACTTTCTTTGCCCATTATACTATGCCATCACCTCAGATAGGTTTAGATTGGAGTTACCTGAAAACCTGAGTTACCTGAGTTAATCTCATGCGTATGCTGAGGGGTGTCTTGTGCATTGAAATAAGATGCTGATGGCCACTGACCAAGCTGCCATATATGACACTGGGGATGAGAATGGGTTGTGATATCAGCAAGCTGTGCAGAAATAGTTCACCACCATGTGACTGTGTATGTGTGTGACACGGGAGATGGTGACGGCAACCAAATGTGTCAGGCCAACTTCAGTGTCATACACACATTTTAAACATTTTCAGAGATATGTTCATTTGTTCCCTGGAAGCTCTCTGTTCTTGCTCTTTCCACAAAGTCTCCCACTCAGACATGACTTCAGGCAAATAGGATGCAATATTTACTTAAATCTGTGAACATAACTGTGAAAAAGAACTAGAAAACGGCTGTGTCTCACCTCCCCATCTGGCTCTTAATTCAAGTTCAGTGAAGCGGGAGGATGAGACACTCATTTGTCCTACCTGTCCTCAAACTGGTGAATGAGCAAGACAAGTATTCAAAATGACCATTTCAATGAGGATGATTATTCTCTTATTTTGTGTACAGGCCGTATATTACTTGACAACAGAAATATTTTAAATTGGTCCAATTATATATTCCGTTGCATTTTGTTTAATGCAATAGCTGGCATGAAATAAACAGTTGCTAAAGCTGTTCCCCTGGAAACAAAATAACAATGACGAAAAGTGTGATGTTGTTCAATGATAATGTTAATGCACTTATGTTTATGATTTGCAATCTGTCTTCTGATGCAGTCTAATTGTCATTAGATTTCAAAAACTAACTTTCATTTCAAGTTTTTCACATATTTGTGATAGTACTAAGTCCACCAATCCTCCCAAAATATCCCTCTAAATCGTACGCACTGGACATTAAAAACATTTCCTTTTACCCTTAATAAGTAGCTATAGTATCAGCATGACAGTTAATTTGTAGTGTCCAGATAAGAATGAATCAATAAAAGGAATTCCTCCACCTTATTGTGGCAGTATTCAACAAAATCACTAGAAAAAATGTTGGCATTGATAGTTTCTAAAAACCACAAATATGTTAGATTTGCATGTTTCATATGTGGCAGATATTAACAGGATACTTTATGTTTACATTTTCATATTTATGTCATGATAAAGCTTTGGTTCAGGTTAGGTGGTCAGGTTCAGGCCTAAACTTTTGCCAAAAAAAGAAAAAAAATGTTGCTACAGCTGGAAATGTCGTGAACTTTCATGAACTCTTACTAAATAAGAGATAAAAAAAAAATACCTGCATTTATCGCTACAAACACAGCTGGAAATGTCCCAAAATCTGACCTCAAATTCTCCTGAACTATTCTTTAAAAAGTATCTTTTTTGTCAGTACAAACCAGGTAAAAATTTCCTGACTTCTTGTTAAAAATTACCCACTCTTGTCCTTTAAACCAACTGAAAAATTTAACGGATGCCTGGTTTTGTCACTCCAAATGTGGCGAGTAATTTTTGACGGGAGTCGCTTTTGTCGCTTTTGTCGTCCCTAACGCTCGTTAAAAAATACCACCTTTTATTGCTACACACATAGCTGGAAATGTTCCAAACTCTCATTAAACAGTGGTCTGCAGCCTTGCCTTGCCTTGCAGTCGTCTCTCCAAGGTTTCACACCATCCACCTCCAACACCTCTTGATGAGAAATTCAGATCATATACCATACACTTAATATGATTTTTTGTGGCTTTTGAAACATTGATATAATACATATGAAATGTGCAAATGTAATATATCTATGGTTTGCATAATTGTACAATGCCAACATTATATTCTAGCAACTGGGGTGCAATACTATAATACATTAAATTTGTTTGTTGTTTTAAGTGCTTTTTCCATTAGGGGTTTAGATGATTTTTTCTAGCCCCTGTAAGTTTGTGTGTTTATGTGCAGTGTGTCTGTGACAATGAGTACACAGGCTTGAGTTTTCACACTGGAGGTGCCAATTAGCTCTCGGAGACGGCAAGAGAGCACGAGTTGGCTCAGCAGTAACGAGCTGCTCCAGCAGAACCTCTCTGCCTCTGTCTCACTTTGTCTCACGTTATTTCCTCTCCTTCTCTCCTCTTAGATTCTGCCCTTTTTCTATCAACCTATTCCTTTCTCCATTCCTGCCAGCCCATTGCTTATTTCCTGTCATTTTTTTGTATTGCCCACCTTTTCGACTCCTTCTCCCCTTTTGCCTCTTCTATTGCTTTGTCATTTTGTGTGGGCCCCAGCTGTCTTATTATAGCACTCCGCTTCCAGCAGACTTCTTCTTTCTCTTTCTTCCTCTGCTTCACCCCCACCCACCTCCACCCCCTTCCTCTGTCTCACCCCTCGACTCATTCAGCCTCTTTCCCTTTCATGTTGTCTTCTTATCCTCCTTCAAGCTGCCTCCCTGTTTATTTCTTAGCAATTTTATCCAGTGACTCAAAAAGTCTCTTTTAATTCTGACAGAATCATATGTTAACCAAAGATCAATAGTCTTGTGTCAAGCAAGTGATGCTGCTGCTGCTTGCACTCACTAAATCTTTAATCTCTTTTAAAGAAACCTCATTTCACTGCATGAATTCATGGGCAGTTAGAAGGGGACATAACTGTCCCATGAATAAAGTGACCTCTGAGCAATGACTTTCACTCTTATTACATGACTTATACTGTATTAATTTTCTGACAACCTTAGCCCTGTCACTTCACGGAGGGCTGAGTGTCGTGGTGAGATTTCCACCTGGGCGGTTGTCCAGTAAATCAATCAGTCTTCCAAATCTGGCATATTTTGTCTTGTGGAGCCAGTCCTAGAAATTTGACATCCTCTGGAGTGATTTTTCCACAAAACTGACATATGGAGACAGGAGCTGGTCTGCTGGTGAAGAAGTCTTGCTGATCTTTCAGTAAGGCTCTCTTTGATGGTTCTTTGATCTTTGGTCATGAACTGAGTGTGAGTAGAAGTTTCAGGACCTTATGGCAAGCCCAAACTACACACAGTGTATATATATATATGTGTGTGTGTGTGTGTGTGTGTGTGTGTGTGTGTGTATATATATATATGTATATGCCTTTCACTTTAAACAAGTTTCTTTAAAGGCAAACTATGCAGGATTTTCCTAAACAATGTACTCATATGGAAGTAATCCCTCTCAGTCGTCATTTATGACCCAAAAAAAGTGTGTGCTGGCATATTTTTTGTATAGAAATAGAATGAGAGTAGAAAGGACATTACCATTCAGATCTACATAGCAGGACAGGCTCTTATAAACCATTGGTACATTTTTTTATGGAAAGTCATGCACATAAATCTGTACATATATCACGGAATCATTTGCCAATAATTTGTTCCTGACTCGTGGATTTTGGAAGGCTGCGATCTCATGATCAATGTGCTGACAGAGAGTTTGTGAGCAAGCAGGTCTGAGCAGTGAATAGGTCAAAAAACACCAGACTTTCTCCAGGAGATGGGTGTTTGGAACCATGTAAACTTTGAGTGAACTTTGAGTTTTTAGGTTTGTCCTCACCATGTCTTTTCCCTAAACCAAAGCTCGGTAACGTAAATAACCTAAACCTAACTCCCGTAACTTTATGTCAATTACCTAACATTACGATGAGGATGTAACGTTATTCCTAGGGTGTTAATTCTCAGGACATCATCTGTTGTGTGAGGATTTTCATAGAATCGCATACCAACTGTTCTATGAGGACACATTCAATGACATGGTCAGAGTGGCGGCCATCGCAGCCATTTTGGCTATCTTTTTTCATAAGCTCGAAACATTACTTGGATGTGTCAGTAAATTGCACATATGGCAGCCACAGTGTGCGGACTGTTTTCATGCTGTTGACTACTATTCTTCCTGTCCAGCACCTGCCTTACACGCTTTTTGGATGTGTACAACTACTATGTTTTCCCTGTTTCATTTGTTGCCATTAATTGATGTACTTTAGCTGCCTCGAAAGAAGGAGTCAGTGGACCGCTGACAGAATGACACTGTGGGGATAAACTCAGTTAATGAAGGTTTTATTTCCACCAAACTAAACCAAAGTCAGTGGTTGTTGGAACAGTGGACTCACAAGGTTACCAACAACACTAGTTTTGGTGAATTTTTATATAGTCTCTCGTGAGTTTGAATAAAGTGTTTTACATGAGGAGTTGTATTTTCAAGTTTAATAAGGAAAATAGGTATAAAATTAGGCCTAAACCAAGTGAGTGTGACACACATAATAGCCCCAGAATTGATTGTTGTCATCTTAGCAACTAACAAAAATCAACATTTTCTTATGCACTGCTCAAATGACCACGGCAAACAGTCTGATATTCTTTTACTGTTTTTTTTAAAGATACTTTTGTATTATTTCTTAATATTTTCCCTCTTCGAGACATTTGTGGCTGTGTTCAGCCACAGTGCTCAAGTGAGGTTGAGGCTTTATGAAAAGGTCGCCACCAGGTGCCAAGCAGTAAGCAGCAGGCATCCAAGAGACGATGGATTGAAAAAATACTATATATAATACTGGGGATGGCTTTTACTTTGACTTTCCCTGGCGAGCATATTTACGGACTTTTTGTATGAGATTGAAAAGCAATGTCTCCCTGTCCTCTCTGGATGAATGTTTCAAGCATGTTTCAGCTCTGCCATCTGTGATGCAGGGTATTTTCAGAAGTGGGTTTTTGTTGCAAACGTAACAACAGCGATGTCACAGAATCATGCAATACACCTCAGGAGTGTAAGGAATCTCTTTTATTTCTCTTTTATAATGCTGCATTTATTGAGCATGTAGCTGTTATGTGCACTTTCAAGAAAGACAACCATCTGTCTGACTTATTTTTTCACCACACTGCTAAAAAATGAAACCAAAATTGGACTATCGGCTATCAGAACTGGTATTAAATAATCCAAATTATTTTTTAATAGTTTCCATTACTCCTACAGAGACCTTCACAAGCTGCCATTTGTTTTTGTTGCTCACTTTTCTCAGCCCATGTCTTTACATAGAAGATTGTACCCTTACGAAATCAATTTCCTTCCCTTTCATTTCATTAGAATGCCTGCAGCCATCAACACCAGGATTCAATAAAATGTGTCTGACCTTCTGAGTTTTCCCACACACCAGACCATGAGCCACAGATTCACAGATATACAGTCAAATCAATTAAAGCAGAGCCGGCATCCTGAGGTCCAGCAGAGATGTTGGTGTGCAATAATTATCAGTTGAAACATCCCCTCCAGACATGTTTTAATATAAATGAAAATATTCTGCTTTTTTATTATTAATAATAACATGTGCTTGATGTTTTTTCCACATAAAGACCAATTACCTCGTTAAAAACTGTAAAATGTCATGCACTCCTTCTACCTCATTTAAAATGAATCCAGAAACTGAATTTGCATCTTTTTTCTTCCATTTCAAAAGTTTAACAGATGGCTGCAAGAGGCTCCACTGAAAAACCCATTTTCAGTGAATTTGCATAGGAGGTTTTCAGTGTCCAGTGTTTTACGATTTACTGTAGCTTTAGTCTAATTGCAACTGCACCAAAAAATCTTGTCACGAGTAAAATGTAATTTCAACTGGGAAAGGCGCCCTGTAGGTGCTGCATATTAATATTGGAATAATATATTTTTTGACTCTGCACCTCTCCTTGCCTATTAAAGTGCCTCTTGTGTAAAATTCACCGTACATATTCTCATCCACAACAACGGAGGTGGGTCATTTCATTAATTTAATAAGCCCAAAATATGCCTGCTTATGTTAATGATTCACATTTTAACATATCTTTTGGGGGATGAGCGTTTCTGATTTCCCCTATCTTGCCTGCAGACAGCGGAATTGTGGGACACGTGTTATTCATCTAGGCTGGTGAATACATTTCATAAAATAAATGGATGTTCATTCCCCCGATCCGTTCATGGTATTAGATTTAAGCACCTTTCTGCAATTCACCGAAAGCATCCAAGCAAGTAATGGAGCAGCTAGTGAGTCACAGGTTGTTGGTCAGAAGGAAAAAAACATTCTGCCGTCTTTGTCATGGTGGCTGAACCTGCAGAAGTGGAGGCTTTGACTTGAATGCTTGTGGTTTAGAGTGAAATTAATTGACAAGTAAGGACTTATATAGCACACTGAAGTTAGAGCTTTGAGCCAACACAGTGAAAAATGATAAAATAACACAAAAAAATCTTAAATTCTTCCACATGAAACTGCTGTTTAAAGTTTGGAATCCGCTGCTACAAAATCTGAATAGGATCTAGTCCAGTGGCTGAGAGGACTACTCTTTATTTTTGAATGGTCTATCATGACTGATAATAAAGAATCACTTAAAAAATATGTGAGCTTGTATGAGAGTTTTGTTTTGTACATGGAGAACAAATTGCAGAACAGTGGTTCAGCTAGATGGACAATATCACAAAAAGCAAAAGTCCAGTAAGAATAGAAGAAATCAGCAGTCATCCATAAAAGATAATAGAGGTGTAGTGTCAAATTGTGTGCAGTTTTAAAGATGAATACCACACAAATTAATGTGATTTTCATGGCTAAGGAAAGTTCAATCAAAACTTGTGAACTTGAGCTACTCTATTTCAAAGACAGAAACCGGAGAACTTAGTCTCAATGTTGTGATTTCATCATGTACAAAGTCTGGAGCTGCTTTATGGACAAATTTTGTGGACCCACATTATGTTATTTTTTTAAAACCCAAATTAACTTTATTCTATTGTAAATGTACAATATTTCCCTACATTCTCTCAGTGTCATCTTATCTTCCCAGTTAGTTTATTCAGTATAACCACTGAGTTGACTGCAGCAGAAGGCCCAGAGAAAAACAACTTCCCAAAAATATTCAGCCCAGTTGTACCATTGTGGTTGCAAAATGATCGATGGTCACTGGTTCTTTTCTGTTCTGAAAAATGAAAATTCAAAATCCAAGTTTCATCAGTATTCTCCTCTGTAAAGCAATACTGTGAGGACATTCAGTAAATGGGAGTGTTAATCATTTAATTCTTCTTCTTTTGAAGCCAAACTATCCCAAATGTTATTAATACATTTGATGTCAGAATTGTACTTTTTTATCTCTGTTAAAATAGCTATTGTTTAAGGAAAAAAGGCGAAAAACATAAATATAACAGGTGATTTCAAACTTTTAAATGTAAGTGTATATGGCATAAAAGGTGCATCAGTGATGTTGCCTTGGTTTACTCATCAAAAAGCCAATGGGATTTTTTCATTGGATTTTAGATCCTTGTTAAAAAAAAATAAGTTCAGTGGCAAACATAGGTTTATGTTACTTCCATGTTTTATTCAGTCGGATAATCATCACAAATGAACACCACTGTCATAATTTCTGATGCCTAAATGCAATTGCCAGAGGTAAAAAGCTGACGTTAGCGTATAGACAAACTATACTACATTGCACCACTTCAATGTCACCACCACAACGAGGCTGTAAAGACGTGTTTGACATTCTGTAGTCTCATTTAGCTACTTGTCAGCAATCGCCTTTTTAAAGACACATAAAGGCTTTAAAATTCACGAGTGGGGTATTTAATGATGTATTTTATGTCGTAGAACAAAACTTTAAGGTCTCTTCCTTATTTCAGGTACGTAAAAAAATACACAGGCAAAAAAACATCGACTTTGAGAGGAGGGAACCAGGAGTGCTAAAATTCTAAATCATTTCTGGGTTTTAGGTCTCTATTGCAACAGCGGTATGTCTCTGATGTAGATATTTATTAGATTATATTTATATATTATATATTATATATATATTATATTTATAGATATATATTTTTGAACTGGTTAGTCCTTTAGCTAAATTGTGTCTGAATTGTCAGAAGCGACTGTTTGGTTACTAATCAGAATCAAGAATTTTTATTGGCCATGGTAAAAGTTAATAATAACACTGAAGCTGATTTACACTCAGAAAGAAATACTTTAAAAATGAATAAATTGAAGATATTTTTTTTTTTAAAAGTTAAGCACAAAGTTATATTTACAATTTTAGAAGTAAGTTGGCACCCAAGTAGTGAGACCAAAAAGTATCACAACACTGATAAAACACTCTGCTGTTCAAACTATCCACGGTGTTACCCCACCTTTCACCCAGTGTGTGCTGGGAAAGACTCGAGCCCCCGCAGCCTTGGAGAGGATGAGTGCTTTTTGAAAATGGATGGATGGACTTTGTTGGAAATGTTTTTTTGGACTGAGAGTGAAATACATTCAGACGCATTAGTTTACTCAGTGCTGCACTTCATCGTTGAACAGTTGAAAATGTGAGTGTTTGTGGCAGGGGGTACTGGCAGAGATTATTTTGTTCCAGAAACAGTGTAGGCCAGAAAATGAGTGTTGAGAGCATGAAATTTTAGTAATTGGCAAAAAGCAATCACTGAGTTGGTACCTACCAACAGCTCACACACATATATTCTAGTCTTTTTGATTTCTGGTCTTCCGGTCCATTGAAACTGCATTTATTGGACTTTGCATTATAGTATTAAAGATACCGTCTATTGAGCTGCTGTACTATTAAAAGGACTATGCCATAGAGAGGAAAATGCAAGAAACTTAGTGGCAATTTTAACTTTTCAGTTCACCATCTGTAGTAATTGTAAGCTATGTAAATTCTTGTACACTAGTTTTTAGGCTTGTGTCCAGAAAAATATTGAGTTTATATAATGACTTTGCTGTTGTAAACATTGCTACTGAAATCCCAGCCCTAATTCCAAGGCCTAAAATGAATTAGTGTACTCTAAAATGAGTTTGGCACCCCTGCTCTATGCTTTTAGAAAATGTGAGTAAATCTTATGTTTCAAAATGATTTATTTTTCTCCTGGTTCAGTCAATGCGGCCCTGGTTCTCATGTATTCTGTATGTTTAATGATGCTGTCATATAATTGTGCCCCTTAGTTTTTATCTGTGCCCATTAGTTTTTATCTTTGCACCTAAACTTTTTGACGTGACACTGAGAAAGCTGTCAGAATCTTTCGATCCGTCCCTCCTCTCTAGTCACATTCCCTATTACACAGGCCCTATGTATACATGCACACTAATATTACCCTATTTATGCTGAATATGATACTTGTCATGTAAACAGCATGTGACTTTTGGAGTTTCCAAGGAAGGCCTTTTTTCTGAATGAAGCACTTTCCAATTGGGACGTGGGATATGCTGTTGAAATTAGGGTTTTAGAAGCATTATTTAATGAATTTGCATCCCAGTTGTTGTTGTTATTATTTTTATTATTATTAGTGGTAGTATGTGCACTGTGATAGAAAAGGTACGGTTATGTGACTTGTACGACTTATTACTTATTTTACTTCCGTCTCATATATCTCAGATTTGACTCGCTGCTCAAAGTACTCTACTCTGTGTGTTTCAGCAAAATTGATGACATGCCACTATTATAGGGCATGTTGCCATGATCTTTTTTTGAAAAAAGGACATTCAAAGTCCAGTTTGAAAACATAATAACCTCTTATGCTGCCACTCTTGGATCAACTGAGGTTCATCAGCCCCTTGTGAAAGTTCATAAATATCCCTCAAATATGAGTGTATCCCTGCATTCCAATACCCACACTACCATACTATTTAGTATGCCAAAAAAAGATTTAGTATGTCCTAATATGAAGTAGGTGAAATGCAGTATGCCAAAAATACCAGGATGTCCTACTACATCCGACCACAGTATGCAAGCCAGCATGCTTTTCTGGCTATTCTTACCCACAATCCTCAGCGCAGCGGTTGATACAAATGTCACGGTGTGTTGCGCGAATATAAACAATAGCCGAGAGAGCACAAATATTTAACAGCTCACTGACAGGTGACAGTTGGTTTGACGGAATGACAAAACCCACAATAACAAATGACAGTGCATTCAAGTGTTTTACAGTCTGATATAAAGTCTCTCCAAAATAAAATTACTGCAAGAGCTTGTTCCATTCAAGTAAAAGGAATGTAGCGCAATCTACATTTAGCAATCCAACAGCAAAATGAATAAAACAATCTAAAATTCAAGTCACTTAACAAAACAGTTACTCTTTGTTACAGTAACAAACCTCAAATCTAGCAGTCCAACAAAACATCTTACAGTAAAATTAATGCAAATTCAATAACGCTATAACTTCTCTCGAACAGAAATATTTATAACTAGTCCATTCTTTCTGCATCAAAATAGTCCAGCCTTAACTGGACCTGTAGGTGTATCGCTGCCTGCTGATATGAGTGCTATATTTTCATATTTATAAGCACATATTCCACTCATTTATGAAGTTATACAAGCTCCTGCACAGCTGACAACCCCGTCCTGTAAATGTTTAAAAATAAAATGCATTGTATCAGCAACTGATGGCCTTCTGTCCACAGAGACACAGTCAGGTAGCTTTTGTTTTGAAAGGGAAGCAAGGAAGTTGAGGTAAAACAAACATCTGTGTATTTGCTCATCTCTGTGGCAGAGAAAGACTTTAAACTGCAGTATAAAGTGGTAAAGAGTCAACAAACGGCAAGTCACCGTTTCTGTAGATGTGCTGCAGCTCACACGCAGCTCAGACGCGCCTGACAAGTGCTGCTCAGGTGAGCAGTGGGCAACTTGATACGTGAGCACCGATACAAAAATCAACGCGCTCGACACTGCTCAAGCTCTCATTTCGCGTGCTCAGAGCCCTTTAAGTTTATTCTAGTGCACTACACGCGCTGTGTGAAAGGTGAGACACGTCAACGCACATTACGTGAATCCATGTATTCACGTAATCAATTACGTTGATAACGTTGGCACGTCACCCCAGCCCTGAATCACAATACGCATAGTTGCATGCAAATAGTAATGACAGTGGAATATTTATTTTTAATTGCAGTGTGAACAGCTTAGTAGGAATATTGCCTCTTTTGGAATGACAATAAAAACTGGAATTTTTTTGTGCATGTAGTCATTGCCATTGTCCACGCCTACCATTTACACACCTGTTCCCACTTTCCACGTCAGGCTTGCAGTGATCTAACCTTTCCTGCCCAGCTGCATCACATTCCACATTCCCTCATCAGTCTTTCACCTCACATACCGTCCAGTCCCATTAATTCCCTGCAGGATCATCAAGGTTGCCATGTGTGTCTCACCTTTCTTTCTAGCTTCTATATTTCTGTTACCTGAAACCTGGACTCAAGTTTGCATCCCTGCTGTTGCAATTTAAAAAATGTCACTCTTTCAAAAATGGACTAAATTAAGGTTAAATAGTTAAGTCCTAAGAGCAGGTGTCATAACCTAATTTAAAACAATTTGTTAAACCGTAAACCCAGAGTTGCAGATTTATGGAAGATGCATGGGACAATCTCCCTTAACTCTAACCCCCAATATTTAGAACATGTGCATCTGTCATGAACCCCACAAAAAACACATGGGAGTAGCAAAGGACTGTCATTTAAACAAAATTAAAAACATTAAATTAATGCAAGAAAAATCACAGATTGGTGCATAAAAATGACCAGAAAGCCAAAAAATAAGCGCTCAAAATTCTTCGTTCGAGGACCCCCCAACCTCTTGTTTCTTATATGGCCCCCCAAAGACCTACACTCTTGTGTACACCACTGCAACAGTTACTTGCAGTGTCTTTACATATACAAAAACATTACAGTGGTCTGAATGTACTCTGCTTGGTTTGTTCGTACTGTAACCCTTATCCGAAGATTTCAAACAATACATGAGATGAGAAAACCTCAAAGGGTTTATGGGTCGGATAAAATGAATGGAAAACTCGATAACATTTGTCGTGTTTACCCCTGGATTTGATCTGTGGCTGGTCAGCTGCAGGTTCATGGTAGTAATTTAATTGTGTATGTCTGTGTGGGTCTGATGCTCTGTATGTTTTTAAATACTGTCCTTTTGGTCACTGTTTATAGATATCTTAAGTATGAGTGACAGCTTTCTTAGTCTTTCATCTGAAGTACCAAGATTTCATCTACATCCAGTTTGTGATACAGAAATTTAAAAAATAGACAGTAAAATGTTGCAGCATCCTTTTGCAACTCTCATCACTGCCCTTTAATTCTGTGTTGTCTAATATCCATGAAAAAGTGATTAAACTTTTTTTTTTATTTTGCAAAAAATTCAATTAAGCTCTTGTCAGCCTTGATCTCAGACTGTATCACTCTGATCTGAAGCACATTTTCTGCCCACTTCATACACCGAAGTCCAAACCAACATGAGTGCATGTGTCAATGTTTAGTTAAAATGGAACTGGGGTGAATGTTCTCTTCTTTTAAATTGAATTGATATAGAAAAAAAAGAGAGAAAATTATATTTGTCGTGGTATTGGCAAGCCGTGCTGCGAGGTTTGTCACTTTTTCATATTAGTCTTGTTTAACCCTTTGGAACCTGAGCAAACAGGCTTGATTTCTGTGTGCAATGAGTAATAAGGGGAAATGACCCAAAATTTATTAAGGAATTAGAAAAAGTTATAAGACAATGACCTGAAAATTAGTAATAAATAATTTAATTAATGAATAAATAAGTAAGATAAAAATAAAAAAATAAAAAGGAAATGACCTGGAAAAATGCTTAATAATTATGATAATTCTATAACATAGTTTTAAATTTGTAATTGTGATTATTAGCTATTAATAAAGTTTTCCCTAGCTTTTTTCTTTTTTTCCCTAGACATTTCCCCCTAGATTTATAAAAATAGTTTTCTAAATCTAATACATTCTTGCAGTTTACGGAACATTTCATACCAAGTTACAAATTGGCTTTTCCCCCATGTTTTCTGAAAGAAATCGCACCTCAGTTCACAAGTTTAAATACTCGTGAAAGGCGTCTGGGAGCAGTGCAAGAAAAGCAATGCTGCTCCAGGTTTCAAAGGGTAAGAATTCTGTTTTATGGAGAGTTGTGACAAGAATAATGTTGGAAAAAATGTAAACCAGATGGGACTTAAGTCTTAGGAGGCTTATCTCGGGGTGGGTTTTAATTAGGTAAGCTAATTCTGTGTTTTTGCAAAACAAAAAAAAGCTATCACTGCCCAGCGAAGAAGACATGGTGAACATTTTTAGCCCCTGTGGAGATGACTTCTGGACGTCTGATGAGGGACAGAGTCCTCATAGATGTCCCCTTGATGTCCTTGAATTCAGTTTGTTGGCTAAAACATTAAGAAAAATGCAGAAAGTTGAGGCTCTTTTTGATGCTGAAAATTAGCCTGTATTTGTCATTTGCTTCGTCCCATGTGGCGGCTGAACATGCTGGGTTACTTCAGCTCCGGCTTGATGCCATTTCAAGGCAGACAGCTCATCAAGATAAGAGACAAATGCTGGTGACTTGACCAACAGAGAGGAGAAGGGCACTTTTTTAAAATGGCATTTCAGCCCTAAGGCTAAAGAAGCTGCATATTGGTTTAAGCAAGAGGCAGTTGCTTGTGTTTGCGTGCCACATGGCAAAGGGACGAATAGGCACAATCTTATCTTTGCTATGCTCTGTGACTGATTCCCTTGTGGTACACAGATTGCATAATGAAGCTGGACCGTGAAAACCCACAGATGTTATTGTGAGCCACACTGCCAGTGGTTGGCAGAAAAGCCTGCTGCTTGAATGGAGCAACAATGTGTTTTTTGTGTGTGGGTGTGGGCGTGAGGGAGAGGAGAGAGAGCAGCAGAGGGAGCCTACTGCTTTCAATGTGCCGTGGCATGTGTTGGTAGGACAGGGGGTGCATTTTGCTGATGAAGTGTGTACGCAGGTTTATCCAGGGTGCACTTCAGGAAGCAGACGACCTGTGTGGTACCTCATGTCTGTGTTTACCTTCCTCCCCCCGCTCTGCAGTGCTCGAATGAGTGCATGCTACCTTTTGAAAAGGGGATAATATGTAAAGGTGTCTGGACATCATGTTCACTTACTGTCTTCTGTATCCAGCCTACGCTCACACCCTACAACGTCTGATCTGACACGCAGACCTTTAGCTTCTGTATGAGGTGATGTGCAATGAACTCCAATGTAAACCCATTTGAAGCAATATTAGACCAACTGCAGTAAAGAACAACAAAACCCAGCAGCCGGAAAAAATGTCAGCATTGTACATTTCCGCAAACAACAGATATCTTAAATTTGTACGATATTATGTAGCTGATACCTTGAAACTTTACATTTTGACAATGTGGTTATGTTTAGGCATGCCAATTGCTATGATCTTTTACGTCAAGGAAAGGCCCAGCCAGCAATTTTTGGTCCTGAAAATGTTCTGAGAATGGTACAATGCTACCAATGCAATGTTTTGTTATGCTTTCAGCAGCAAGTTTTCTTTTAGTTTCCAGAATGTTCTTTGTAAAGTTAGGTAACATTCTCTACACACATAAAGAAATGTTTTTGTTTTGTTTTTTTTTTAAATTATGTTAACATATTACCCGAGCTGGCAGGACATGTTCCCAAACACTGGCTAGCGTTACCTACTAGTTGTAATAATATTACAAAGAAAACATTTTAATGTAATATTCAAAGAGCCCTTAAAGGATGTTTATCACTTCAAATAATATCTCTCTAAGGTCAAGTGCTGACTAAGACGCAACATTTTAACTGCAACACGCAACATTCTGAAGGTGGTTTGGTGATTTTGAAAGGTGAGAGATGATAAAATGTTCTTTTATAAAATGTTCCCACAATGTCAGGTAAAATTCACTCGCTTTTTGTAGCACTATCCCTGCTGGAAAAACAGGGATGGGTTGCTTAAAAACACCAATGTTTGGTGGCTAAAAGCAGACTGGAAACACAGTGAGGGGTCACTAAAAAACAACCAATTTTGTGGATGGGTCAAAGAAACACAGGACTTCCAACCAGAAAGACCCTGTTCATATTTTTAAAAAAAGTCAACACTGACTAAGTTTAACATAATGGTGTGTTAGTTACGTATGCACGCCACATATTTACAGCATGGTATGTTTTACTATAAACTTGTAGGCAGCGGAATCAAGCTCAATCAGTATTTATTAGCACGTTTTAGTTGACATGGCTAGCATGATAGCAGTTGACGACAACTTGGAGTCCTGACTATGGCCACCTGATAAATGTAAATCTAGTATTGACTATTCTTTTATGGTAGCTCTAATTTTTGCCTCCACTGATTCCAGAGCTGACTTTTAGCTGCTGCATACTGTAAATTCTCCACTTTGTTCACCAACTTGTCAGTAACCTTGTCTCTTTGCTCTTTAGTGCTGGATGGGTAGTGCTGTTTTTTTGATTTTTTTTTCTTTTCTTTTTTTAAATTGAACTATTAGCTGCGGCTTAGAAGGGAGGATGATGAAAGCAGTGAGATTGAACCAAAGATTGAGGAATATAAAACCAAAACAGGAGAAAAAACATTGTATACAGTGGCAGAGCACGATAATTATCTGCAAGGGCCAATGAGGGACATTATTCAGAATTACCATGGATATGCATGTACTTTGTCTTTCACACAGACATGGGAAATCAAACTCTTTCATATACTGAAAACCTCACACACAGATACAAGTGAAGTGCTTTACACAGCAACGCTCTCACACAAACAACTGAAAAATTACACGCTCTCATACACAACTGAAAAGCTCTCATGAAGAGTATTAAAAAGCTTTCACACATACCAGTAAAAAGTGCTTATATACACAGCGGTGATGCTCTCATATAGTATGGTTAAATTATTGTTTATAATATGGTTGAATTATTTTATATACTATTTAACATATTAAGCTTTAACACATACCAGTACATTTTTCTTTGCATTCTCAGTGGTTTACCACATTTTTTTATCGTTTCACATGTCTATTTTAAATGGCTTTCAGCAACTAAATCATCTTAATTCAGTATTCCAGTGATGTGTGTGGGCATGTGTGTGAGTGTGTGAGAAAGAGAATGAGCTACAGATAATTTGGCCCATCTGCATCCACATACAATTGGAAATTCAGAGCATCTTTTTAATTAGGTGTTTACAGTGCAGCCATTTGTTAGCTGAAAAAGTTGGATTCGCCTGGCCGTCTACCACGGGTTCCGCTGCAATATGTTTCAGACAGCGCTGACAGCTTGTTATCCGATCAGTTCCTATCTAATCTCACAGCTCGCTTCTTATCAGTGTGAAATCTCGCTGTATTTAATCCTTCATACCTGACTTTCAGCAAGAGATTGATGCAGCATGGTGCACATAATTCTGCACTCTGCATTTTTTAACACATTCTCATGTTTGGATTTTGCTTTGCTTCAGTTGAGAGTTGAAATTTAGTGGTGTGTGACTTATTCCAAGAGAAGACCCAAAGCTGTCACAGCATTTTTAATTATCAGAGAACGATTTAAATCAAATATAGCTGCTATCTTTGTTAGTTATGTAATATGATACCTATCAGTCTGGGAGTAAAAGGAATTCTCTTTCTGATCTTTTGAATTTTGTTGGTGGTCTTTGTTTCCTTTTTGATCTAAATTGTACCTCTCAAAGATGAAACAGATTTTTACCTCTCCTTTATTCTCTGCACTCCTCCCCCTTGACTCAATTGCATTTTTATCATTCTGTTCTGTTCCTCTGATGAACTTTGCAATGTTATTTTAAACACAGATGACCCCGGCTTAATATCTCTCTGTAATTAAAGGGTATTATAGTGTCTAGACTGAATATGTTACCATTAAATCAGCTTCAAAGCAAGGAATCAAAGCAGAGGCTGTATGCAGGACAATGCTGTATAACTGAATGAGAGTGGCGCTCAGAGACACTGTAGCCCTGGATGAGTCTGATGATACCATGCCATTACCTGCAATCAGACCTGAGCTGGGTGACGGTTGTTGACTGTGGTGTGCAGGTGATACAGATTGGAAGAGCATGATGCTGTAGTGATAGTGATTTCCTCAAATCAGCCACTTGTCATTATATTGTTTGTCTCTAATGTGTATAATTGTCATAAGTGCTGTTATTATTGTAAAGCAATCATGTTGTAAAGATGACTGTGAGGCGATCATCCACAATTCAGTCCTCGTTCAGTCCTCTGATTGAGTCAAAGCCATAGTGTAAGGCCATGTCCACAAGGAGACGGAACCGACCTATTTCTTTTTTGTTTTCAAAAAGTTTTCCGTAAACAGGGAATAGTCTCAAGAAATGTGCGTGTCCACACAAAACCACTGAAAATGCTGTAGTATATATGCCAGGCCTGTAAGTGGCGCTGTAATGCTGCCACAAAAATACACCAAAAACCAAAAATAAAAAAAGAATAAGACATGGAGCATGCGCATAAAACTTGTGTGATTTAAAAAAAAACACACAAAGAAGAAGATTGCAGAGAATATGAATCAAGCTTAGGGCATGCGGGTTAAGATCGAGGTGGGCCTATGGCGTAATAGGTTTAGGAAAGATGTGTATGGGTTGTAAACGCGGAAACGTAGATTTGTTTACTCTGGGACCCGGTTTCAAAAACTAGTGTATTGGGCACCCAATACACTGGTTCCGTGTGGACGAAACGTCCATACGATAAAATACTTTTACAGATACACCTAAACTCGTCTCCGTGTGGACATGGCCTAAGACGATGTCACATCTGTGTTCACACTTGAGGAAGATGTAAAATGTCATACTTCTTAAAAGCCATGTCCAACATGACATTCTTCTCAAATGCCCCCTTCCCCCTACACCACAGTCACTGTTCCCCATCTTTTAATTTAAATAGCAATTCCTTGCATTAATAAATTAAGGGATTCTGTCTGCAGAAACACTGCAGGCTTTAAGTTTAAAACTGCTTTGCTGACATCACGTGCAATAAACAGGCGACATGCTAAATTCGTAGACATGCTGTGTGGCTGCTCTAACCTGTTAACATTATGGACTGTTTGCTGACATTATTTTCAAGTACCATTAACAGGCATAGACTGTATGTAACAGGCTAGCATGTTAAGTGCACATCCCACAATGCCTTTAATCTTACATGTATTTTCAGCCCATTCTGACTTCCAACTTGTCAAATACCCCAGCTTAGCCAGAGAGCTCATGACATCAACGCGAAGAGGTTCCTTTTGCAGTGGTATGATACACACTGGGTGCATTAGTTGTAAAGGCAGCAGCAACCATCCAACTTGTCAAATATCGTGTTGTCATTGGATGTTGGCATCAGACAGACGCACCAAGGTTCCTTTCGCTGTGCTATGATACGCACCAGAGGTGGCAGTTTGCCACGCTGTCTGCTGAAATAGAGGAGCTTGAAAGTCCCTACAAAGCAGAATCTTATCTGTGGTAACGGAGGTGGAGTGGTCCAAAAAAGCCCAACATGTTCTCATCTCAAGTTATCACATGTTGCTGCTTTGCAGTGGACTTCCATGTCTACATATTACGCTCTAGGTATCCTTTTGCATCTGCTCTTTATGTTCAGAGATGCCATTACCGTGATGTCAATACAAGCACATGGTGGGATTTCACTGAAAGTAGTTATGTTTAGACAACAAAAGCATGTGGCAACCAACACCAGGATGTCAACAAACGCACATGCTAGCATGAATGGTTAGGATTAAAACAGGCACATGGTAAGATGCAGTAAAAAATATCACATTCAGATGGGAAGCGAACACCAGACTCCTGCATGAAAGTACGGCCTTTGTTGGATCCATCCACTGCCCCTTCCGGCCACCCTATAGAGAACTTTGTGTTCTATTACGTTGTTACGGACAGCGTTTCAACCTGATACCATTCAGCAGTGTATCATGCAGACATAACTTGTTTGGTCCGTTCATGTTCTCAACTGAAACCGTCAGCGTATCATGCTGCTGCGGCAGGTGTCATTCAGCTGTCCACCATAATAGCACCGCCAGTGGTTCTGTCTGGCCGTGTTCTCAGCTGATGATGTCCAGCAGCATATCATACAGATGCAAAAGGTGGCTTTTGGTGTTTCGATCTTATGCTGAAAGCACTGTACAAGTGGCGGTATTTGACAATTTTGGAATGAGAATGGGCTGAACCCTAGACTTTCACTGGGTAGCCCACCGTAAAGTTTTGTCCCACACAGTGTATTTTGAAAATGAATGCATGCAACAACCAGAAACTGTACATTTCCTGTGAAAAAAAAAAAAAAAAGTTGCATTTAACAAGCGTAAATTGACATGTTGTCCCCGAACATCCCAAACAGATGTGTCTTATGTAGATATGTGATATGTAAAGGTCTGCTGACAAAGAGGTTGTATTTAATGTGTTTGGATGAGAATGTGTAGGTATTTCAGCGAATCACGATGCAATTCTTGAAAATGACGGCATCGCTCATGTTGCAGACTCTGATTGGCTGTCACTGATGTGGACTGGGCTTGAGGGGCCAGTGATCAACCTGCTCAGAATAAACTTTTACTGGCCCCAGGCCATCAGGCCACCGGTTATGTCTGACCCTGCCAGTCAGGTAATCGCAGTGCTGTTTATAATGCATGATGAAAAATGTTTTTCTATCCTGAATAAGTGAGTAGAGAGAGGTATTTAACAATATCAATTCATATTAAGAGTCAAAACACTTGAATATAAATAACATCTCTATGATTAACAAGACACTAATAGACTAGTTTTAAATTAATGGAGTTGTGGGATTAAATATCATGACTCATCAGAAGTTCCATTTGCTCTTGGCACAGTGTTTGTTGGCCTGTCTGACAGCAGCAGACCTGATTCTTATTCAAGTGCAGTTTTAAAAGGCATTACATCCCACAGAGAAGCATAATGAACTAAACAGTAACTAAATTAAAGTATGACTCTATTTTTATTAGAATAACTTGATGTTCGCTGAAGCTGAGGTTCCCAAACCTCCGGCCATGGGCCGGGACAAGGCCTTGATTGTTGCTTCCCCAAGGAAAACTGTACCATTTGTCAAAAAAATTAAAAAGTACTAAATGTGTAGGAGGGTTTGGTTTAGAAATCTAGCATTTATCAGGTTTTGTTGGCCAAAAACCTGCACTGGTTAGGATGATTTGCTCAAATGTGATACTGTGCAACAGACATCAGTTAAGCTTAACGCACTATTACAGATGTTATAGCTGCTTCATATCAAAAGCATATGTGTGCATGTAAAGTATAAAGGCATGTGTTAAAGCAAAATTTGGCAAACCTACATCAGAATCAGCCACCACCATTAGGTCTGTTATGTTTTATTCCAGAGTTTTGACCTTCTGTTCAAAGATTTAACAAATGGCTCAGTGGAGCTCGCAGCCTGACAGCATACGAGTGTCCAGTGAACCGTGATGCATATTTAACAGGATCCGCCAGCCTGCAACGTCTCTGCTATAAACTACACTCTCGTCGAGCCATTCAGTCACTCTCAGTTGCAGGTCTGAGTGTACAGACAGCCTCGATTATACGCACCATTGGACAATCCGCAGCATATCAGACACTGCTACTAATGATAATGAAGGACGAAGCACTCCTGTCTCCCTCTGTCTCCCTTTTTCAAGCCCTTTGCCTAATACTCTTTAACTTGCAAACGCTCTTGTCACAAAGTATTTCTTCAGATCAGCCGAGGAGTTTCTTATAATGTATGATCATTCACTCTCAAGTCTTGACAAGCCGCATGCAGTTGTTATGATTGTCACCCCGCTTTAAAAAAGTATAAGACTTGGCCTTTTGCGTGATTGAGAAGGTACTGAGAGCCACTGAATAGAGCTATCCTCAACTTTTCTGCGAAGAGAAGCACTCAGCAATCAAACTGGGTCATTGGAGGGCACTGTTGCATGTTTGCCATCTAAAAAATTAATAAGAACAATGAAACTAGATTCATGTAGCAATATGAAAAGTGATTATTGCACTATTTGTCTGCATTAGAAAGAAGAACCAATTACAGGAAATAAAACGAATGATGCAAGTGTCTTGCCGGATGTTAGGCAGAAATGTCAGTTGTTGTAACACTACGCTTCCATCTTCAGCCAGCATTGCTTCCACTTTAACGGGTGGATATGTGTCATTAGTTATTATACCGTTTTAGCGTAAAAAGAGTGTACCTGTGTCATGCATTGTAAAACCTGTCTTGATGAGATAGAGGTGAATTTCTTTATCCTTGTCGTTAACTTTGACTTATGTAAATCCTGTTGAGATGCAGGTGACTGTCTTAATTGATATTGTAACCATGCCCACATTTCCCATGATGCCTTGTCCTAGACTTATTATTCTGTAGTCTGCGGTTGAGTTTGCTGTCCCATGACCCAAAGGTCACTTTTTGTTTGTCTTTAAAAAGTGTTTGTTCAGACCATCATGATTTGTGTCGGTTTATTGACATTTTTGTGTTCGCTTTTACTTTACACCAGTAGTGAGTTGGCTGTAACACTTCATCATTTAAGTAGTTCAGTGTGCAAGTTTAGGGGCCAAATGCTAGGACCAAATTTTGTTTTCAATCAGAAGCTGTTTAGAGGTGATGAAATTTTAGTGTTTAGTGATGTAACTGTCGTAGCTTTTGTTTTGTTATCTGTTGGCTTTGCAGTCAGACAGCTGGCCTGCCACATTAACATGAGGAAACCTGCCCACTGCCCAACCTCTGGTTCCTCAGTTGTTCTGCACTGCTTACCACCCAAGTCATGTAGGTGCTAACATTAGCTTGCTCATTAGGCGATAGACTGGGAACACTGGTAACGCAACACATTGCTGCGGAAACATTATTATTATTATGGGACCAAAAGGTGAACAGTGTTTCCACAGTGATGCTGTTGTGTAGGAGCTGCAATATTGGCGGTAATTGCAGAATGTGCAGCGCTGTTAGCTTGCTAGCTCCTCACAGACCTGTGTGGTCAAGTTTAAAAAACAACAATCTCAATACAGGAATTCAAAACACTAACTTTAACCCATTACCCATTTAACGAGTGTCCATTAATCAGCGACTCAGCCAAAATTAACTAAAGCAGTGTGCCCACAGATTGCCAGTATATCTATGGCAGGGGTTCTTTTTTCTGGCTGAATGTCACTCCTGAGGTGGATAATTGATCTGTTGATACGTTCACAGCTGATCAGATCGATAGATGAGAGGAGGTATTTGCAGATTTTTGTAAATGAAGAGAGTTTCAGGCCCAGCAGAATGAACGGTTTAGATTCACTTTTATTGCGCCTGATGTTCTGCTGCTCGTCTCTGCCTCTACTGCGCTATAAATAACTCAACACTATTTTAATACAGCTCTTTATGAACAGTCCAGCTCCATTGAGACTATGGTGGGACAAAATAGACTGTGGCGCCCCGCTATAGTCTTATACAGTAGTCTAGTTACAAATGGGAAATACCTTAAAGGTTGAAAAGCTCTTTTATAACTGGTTAATATGGCCAAATGACCAAAATGTCTTACTCTGCAAAGAGACATGTCATTACTCTTTAAACAACACAGACTGCATAGCTAATGCTTCTTGGTCCATCATTGTAATGCACCATTAGACTTATACAGTATGTGAGGAAGCCTTTATCCCGTCTTTCTCCTTGGAGATTATACAACAGCAAAATATTTTAAGTACAAGATTACAACGTGGCTAGGAGCCGGAGGGGACTATGGTTGTCGTCATGGAGATACAACACTGCAAACATTAGCAGCCGCAACAAGTGCGTATACGTGTCCTGATTTATTATGATATCTGCTTTTGAACAAAGTGCCAGGCATGTTGACTTCCTCATTCAATTTAATTACAATGCATTTATTTGAGCAATGCTGTTCAGTAAGTGGCTACAAAGTGCTTGAAGAAAACAAGAAAGCTGTAAAAGCCTGAGATAAAAGTCAAAAGTGGTGAGTCATGGCTCCATGGCCTTTAATTAATTAATGACTTCCACAACAAATTCATGAACTTTATCACTAAAAATAGACCCAAAAGTTTTAGGAGCTTTTTTTTTAAAAAAAAAAAAAAAAGGCAGAGGCTTTTTCTCATAAGTGGATATGAAAAGCTGAATCTTTTAATCAATTCCATTAACACTGAGATACGGATGCACTGATTGTGACATTCTGGGCAAATGTTAAAAATAACAATTTGGCCTACTACTAATAATATTTTTCTATTGTTTGTTTTGTTTGTGTTTTTATGGCAAACAAAATATTTTTTTTTAAAAATCTACACTATAAAAAATAACTGAACTGCTTTAAAGCAATCAGGACTTTGGACTCCCTTTGAATGAGCATAAACTCAATACAAATTTATGAAACAACCTTTAATGTAAGTGTAACCTTTAACATGACAACCTTTTGAACATAACTGCTTCTAAACCATTTTTTACTGTCTATTTTATATTGCTGTGAAAACATCAACAAAATTCTCCTTCAATCAACTGTATAATTTCAACATTCTCTCAAAAAAAGTTGCAAAATGACATTTGAAGTCATTATGAAAAGATTAAAATATACCTTTTCCTGATTGTCCTTTTTACTTAACAGAGCATGAACATATCATAATGTCACTCAATGCAACCTCCGTCAGCTGTTAGCGTCCACCACCAGCTGCTAACAGCTAACAACAATAGCAATTCCAATGAGCTAGCTGTGTCCCTTTCTTTCGAAGATCTCTGATCTTCCCAAACATGTTTTCTTTGATGTTGGCTGTAACTAGCCACATCACAATCCAGCATGATTGAGAGCATGTCACAGATCCACAATATTTTATTCCATTTCTCAAGCTGGACTTGTTTCACTTTTCATTTACAGTTGATACATCTATGATTTAGTAATGGATTTCTTTCATGCTCAGACTCGACTTTTTGGTTATTATTAATAAAAGCTAGGTTTAAGCCAATGTGTTTTGCCGAGTGAATTGTTTGCCATTGTGACAGTGACAAATCTAAGTTTCTTTTAAAGCATATCAGATCATTTGTGCCATATTTTTGTTTCCACTCTGTAGCAATGAGCTTTTTTCAAAGTGATTGATATGAATCATCCATAAGCCTTATAATCTGCAAGCAGTTTGCATTCACAAGTATGTATCTCTAACTGGCTTAACTTTGTGAAATCAGTTATGCATGCTAGCACAATTGTCTCATCAACTCACACTGCACCCAAACACCCTTGCATATTAATTCTGGCTATCAAAACCAATCCCATACGCAGATTATGCAATCAATGAATATTGCATCTTAGTCAGTGAAGTAGATAAGCTCCTTAGGCGGGGACCATGATAAGGACCATCAGTTATGGAAATGGGATGTACAGTGAAGACACTGGCGCTCTTCACAAATGTCATAACTTGTTTCAGAGACCACCTGGAGATGAAGGACCATGTCGCTGTTGCTTAATGGGGGACCTGCTGCTGTTGCTTGCCTGTACGGGCACTGACCCTGAGCACACCAAGCCCAATGGACTGATCCACTTCAATTGGTAATTGCTGTTGATGGTAATTCACTCGACTGTGTCATTAGAGAAGCACATCATATTGATATGGTTAAGTGAGTAGGCCAAGCTCATTAAAACTATGAACTGGACAATATGTCAACGCATGAAAGGTCTCAGTGATTGTCATTTTTTAGAGCACTATGGTAGTCTATCACTACAGTGAGACTTTTCACTCTAGCTACAAACACCAAACAACAAATCAAGTCTCATTTCAGTTCATTTATTTATTTGCACCATTAAAAACAGTCACAGAAAACAGGTCAAAAAGAATACAGAAAAACAGGTGCCAGAGAGGTAAGAAACCCAAATGAGCTTGTAGAAATATATCACTGAAAATAATACAAATACATACAAATATATACTATATACTATAAATTTCAATACTTTGATATAGTGAAGATACAATGGGGTCAGCAATAAATGACAAAAGCTTTATAAATACATATATATATATATATATATAATTGAGTGTGTGTGCATATGTATGTGTGAGTGGGTGTGCATATATTAAAGTATTGTCATTGGTCTGTGGATTTTGGGTAGCCTGATAATCAGACTGACTTGTCGCTGACTTGGTAAAGACACGCTATATGGTGGTAGCAATTTAGACATCTGGAACCAGACCACAACTTGGGCAGGCAACATGCCAATCTGAAAGGTACCATTAAGGTCCTGATTCAAAAGACCTAGGTTGTATGATGTGTCTTCAAACTACATCATGAGCATGAGCCTCTTTTCCATGGGTACATACATGCTTCCTTTCTCAATGATGATCCGGTTGGTGGGTGTAGTTTGATATAAATAAAATAGTTCCTACATGAAGCTGCTCACACCAAGGTCTGTGGATTACCTTGATTAACTGGGTCATGATTTCTAGAAAGACACATTGCTGTTGAGTTTTCCAAATGTATTTCTGGGTGCTTTGAGCCAAGTGCCATCTAGTTCCATTACACTGGAGAAAAGAGGGACATCTCTACAGCCCCACATCCACCAAAATATTTTTGTTTGATGAATAGTCCTACAGGTAAAAGGAACATTTTGTATATTTGATTTTGGGGTTATCTATCCCTTTAAGGCCCAGTCAAGCAAACAAGTATTTCAAATGGCAAAATCTCAGAGTGCAATCAAATAATTCTAAATAGAATTGCCATGCCCAGTGAATTTGCTCACAGGGGCACTGGTTTTTCCTTCAAGATCACTACTTTGAGTACAGTTCATAATGGAGGAGGGAGCTATTGTTGCTTGCTGTGTTGCACCATCCAATTTTATTTGACCCTCCTCTGTCAGAGTATAAACTATTGGGTCTGCAGACAGTCATGAGACAGAAATTGATGGTACAAATACTCGAATTAACAATGGGAACTTATTATCCCATCCATGTTAACTGAGCTAACACAGATACCTTTTATCACCCTCTTCAATAAAAGGTCACTGGATGAAAAAATAGATGTTCATTAGATATGCGAACAAACATCTAATACCAAATTTTCAAAATTACTATTTTGAATTACCATTGTCACTGACTGTATCAGCAGCTTGTCGCAGTGCAGCTACCATCCCTGGTAAGTGAAAGCACTGTTGTCAGCTCAGCCATAACACACACACACACACACACACACACACACACACAATACTCTCTCATTAAAAGCTCATTAAAAGACAGCAAAAAAACACAGAAATCATAATGTGCTTACGGCTGCAAATAAATAGCAGCTGAGATATTAACCTTTATAAACAGTGTACGACTAGTTATGTACTGAGCCAAACATATCAGCTTTAATTAGCAACATATGGAGTAGCAAATTTACAAAAAGGTCGTGCAGCTTTTGCAGCTGCTAAACCTTAAACTGTAAGACAAAATGAACAGTAATAGTTAAATAGTTAGTTTATCTGTCTTCAGTCTGGACTTGCTCCCAACCCTAACAATTTCAGTGGGCAGGAGTTACTCGCTTTGACAGACAGACTCCTTCAGCTCCTTCAATACTAATGTTAGCATTAACATCTGCTCCTCTGCTACACAAATACGTTGTCAGTTAGGTAGTAACAGTATAAAAATCTAATTTATCTAAATTTAACCTTTGTATGTGTTGTGTACCTTGTCGCCAGCAATCCCCATGAGGTAGCCTCCAGTAGTGGTAGCCTGGCGAAGGAATCACCACACCAGGCGTTCTTGTGAGCAGTTATTTTGGAGGAGAATCTCATCTATTCATTTAATTAAGACCAAATTTAATTTCAGATACAGGTTGCAAAACTAGAATTATCACCTAGTAGTTGTATGCCTCTGCAAACCACTCAAGTTGCACTAGAATTTTACATTATGATGTCAAAGTTAAGTTGACCCTTGACCTTCTTGATGTGGAATTGTAAATAAAACTTTATCATTGTGTGTATTAGACATTTGTGTGAAAATTTGTCAATTACCATATGAATTTTCTGAGTTTTGGCCAAAAACATATTTTGTGAGGTCACTGTGGCCTTCAACGATTGACCTTTGACCTTCAGTGACAAACTTCTAATGAGTCTATTCTTGATTCCAAGTGAATGTTAGTTCCAAATTTAAAGAAATGCCCTTGAGGTGTTTTTGAGGGAATTTCACTTTTACAACAATGTGATGTTCAGGGTCACAGTGACCTTTGGCCACCAAAATCGAATGAGATCATTGTTAAGTCCAAGTAGACATTTGTGCCAAATTTGAAGAACCTCCCTCAAAGTGTTCTTAAGATATTGTTAAACAAGAATGAAATAGACAAGTTCACGGTGACCTTCAGCTGTGACCTTTGACCATCAAAAACTATTTGGGTCATCATTGAGTCCAAGTAGACGTCTGTACCCAACTTAAAGAAATTCTCTCAAAGCATTCTTGAGATATTGTGCACATGAGAATGGGATGGACAGATGAAAACATAATGCCTCCAGCAATGGCTATCACCGGTGCTGCACTTGATGAAATCTATGATGACATTGCGCATGCCGCCCAGAAATACCATGAAATACCAAGCGTTGTCAAACTGCTTTCAACACTCCAGATTCTCTCATCTTGCTTTTCCAGACACATCGCAGGTGTCTGGACCATCACAACCATCCATCTGCAGGGCCATGTGGGATGTTGTGCTGGCCCTTGCTGGTAGAGTGTTGGGATATATCAGATTTTCCAAAAACAGAAGTTAAATTGAGGAGACAAAGCAACAATTCTTCAATGTTGCTGCCATCCCCAGTGTTGTGGGTGCTATTGACTGTAATCATGTCACCCTAGTACATCCTTAAGTAAACAAAAATGTGCTTAGAAATATGAATCACATGTATTCAATCAATGTCCAGGTGGTTTGCAACGCCAGTAACATAATCATGAATGTGACTGCCAAATTTCCTGGGTCTTTTCATGACAGCTAGAGTCTGAGGAACAGCAGTCTCTACAGAATGGTGCAAAACATGGAAGATAGCCCCTGACTACTGTGACAGTTAGATGAGACAACATGCTTGTGCTGTAATATTGATAAAAAGGCATGGAGAAAGGGGGTTTAGTACTATAAGCAATGGCAGCTACCAGCTGCAACCATGGATGATCTCTCAAATGACGGGCTAACAGCTCACAATCGGGAATACGTCAAAACATGCACCGTGATTGAATGCACCTTTGGCATTCTAAAAAGCAGATTTAGATGCCCGGCAGCAATGTTGTGTAGTTCGCAGAAGTCATGTGCTGCATCATTCACAACAAAGTCATGACAGCCAGTTTGCGTGTTGGAAAGCACGAAAATGATCAAGATTCAGAACCAGATGAGGGGCCACCTGCCTCACTACCACATTTTTGAGCAGCAGAGGGCCAGCATGTCACATAAAACATCTTTCAACAATATTTCCAATAATATGCTGTGTTTTCAGTAAGCCTGTTTTGACCTTGCAAATGTCTCTGCAACAATTCCACCTCTGTGTGACCTAAGAAATATAATGGTCAGTAAAAACAGTCATTTTGACAAATAATTATTACTACCATAGAGATTTAAATGCAGAGTGCTTCACAAATAAAATAGAAATAAATCAGTAAAACCAAACAATCAATACAACTCAATTTCTCACTGTGAAAATAACAATTCACAACCCTCACCTCACTCATCTGTAAAGTGGACTGAAGATTCAGGACCTTGGACAGCTCCCCTTAAACTCATTTATTTTAGGATGCAGTGACAGAGTGCTATGACAGTTGTGTCATGAGAAATAAATGAATAAAGGTCTCCTGCATCTCATTTAAAAAAAAAATACACGATAAAAAAGAATTAGACAGAAATTCATAGAAAAGTAATTATTAAATAAATCAAGAAAAAAATGAGTTCTCCCGTCTCCCTCCTCTCCCAAATCCTTGGCTTACAATGTCTCTCTCTAAATTGCCTTCAGGTGGTTTGACTGGAAGTGGCAATCTGGCAACCCCCTGTGACAACACCTCTGACTATCACCCCCAACAACCAAAACATTGGCCTCAAGCGTAGCAGCAATTTGGCTGAGGTTGGCCTGCATTTGGGATCTTAAGCCGGAGATGTTCCTGTTTAAGCCTGCCAGAGCTCTGACTAGCTAGAGGAAGCTACTGGCTTTTGGCCTAAGGTCTTGACACATGGCTCTCAGTTCAGTTGTTAGACCCTTTAAATGGGAAGCATTTCTTCTTCCGATTTTGCTGTTTGACATAGAGAAGTTGGTCAGTCTCTCCATATTAAACGGGCACTAATGGGCTGAATTGTGTATTGCAGTCAGTGTAAATAAGAGCATTTTTAAATACCAGTTTGTCACTTATGAAGCAATAGACTTATGCACAAAAAAAAGAAATTACATCTCACAAGCAGTCTCAGAATTTTGTCTTGTTGACTGAATGTTTGACATTAGTTTGGAAACTGCTTCTACATGCAACCCTGGCGATTGCCAATAATCGTGGGAGGCCAGACTGTGGTTACTCTCTCGACAGGCAGCTCAACAAAGATCCTGACCTGCCCTTTGGTGTCAGAGGTTTTTGGTTTGAGTCCTGGATGATTCAGAACACACATGCTAACTCATGCATTGTGTTGTGTGGGATGCAGACATGAATGTTTGGATATTTTAGTTTAATAAGTTTTAAACAGTCACGATCTTGGCAATTCTGATATTGTCATGTATTTCCAGCCTGTTCTCATTCTTCATTCCTCCCACAGCGGCATAACAAGTCACCAGGCAGCGTCAGTAATGCGACCAGATGAAACCTTTCGCTGTGTTATGATATTGAACCAGCTGGCCAGACAGCGCCTGTCGAGCAGTATGATATGCGGGCAGGTGGCGTCAGTTCAAAACGGGGCTGTACGGAACCTGTCGCAGCCGTATGATGTGCTGCTGTATGACAGCTGGTTGAAACGCTGTTGGTAATGACGTCACATCAGAAGCAGTACCGATAGAGTGGGCAAGAGGGGTGATGGATTTGTCCAACAAACCCTGGATTTTCACACAGGAGCATGCAGTTCACTTCCCGTATAAATGCTGAGCCAAACCATAATGTTTAATTCTAGTCCTAACTGTCTGCTTTTGTTAACATCCTGTTGGTTGCGGCATCCCAGGACATCAACTGTAGATGCAAGATGCAAGAAGATACCTAACACGTAATATGTAGACTTGAAAGTCCATTGACTAACGATCAATAAGTGACAACTTGGGATGAGAAACATGTTGGGATGTCTCATCTGCCTTCTTCCTCTTCCTTTTTTTTTCATCTTCCTCTTCTTGAAGTGGAACTTCCGCCTGTCTGAGAAGCTCATAAGGCATTGACAGATTTTTTTTCTTTTGTCCTCTGCTTCAAATCATGCCATCTTCTTTTAAATTCCAAAGTTGTGCATTTAAAAAAAACCCTGACAGACTGGGATATTAAGTCCTGAATACAGTTTCTCTCTGCCAAATTTAAATTCCTGTCCTAAAGCTGTAAAGAATAGCCCTGCACATCGTCGGTTAGGACCTGTAGCTTGTGGTCTGAAAATTTCAGTTTTATTTTTCACTCTGAAAAGAAGTAACAATTTGCGTCGATGAAAAGAGTGTCAATGTTTTTTGGGGGGTTTTGGTTAGAAGCCTGAAATAAGGTCTGTGGTTAACACAAGCTGAAGAGACTTTCATGTTTTGTTTTAAGACATAAAGTTTGTAAGGAAAAGCCCCACTCGCAAATCGTGAAGCTTTAATGTGTCTTTAAAAAAGCTGGCTACAAATAAGTGGCTAAAAGAGGCTACAGAACATCATCATGGCTGATCAGACCTTTACAGCCTCGTTGTAGTAGGGATGTAAAGTCATGTGACCATGGTGTGGTTTGTTTTTAATATTAGCTGTTCACGATTGCATTTTGATTGCAGTGGTGTTCATTTCTGAAGATTATCTTGCTGAGCAAAGCAATATTTGCATGTAACAGAGTGTATTCTCTGCAATAATCCAAAATCCAATGAAAATATGCCATTGGCTTTTTGATGAGGAAACCAGGGCGACACTAACTTCAATGTCGGCCCAAAGAAAAAAACTCATCAGGGGAGCATTCTATTAGTTTGTAATTTGACCTGTTTTAAAGTAGTAGACAGTACAGAAGAGAGAAAATGGAAACAGTCTCCTTGAGCTAATGGAAATGATTGTGACAACAGCCCTGCAAGTAGTCGGTATGTCATTAAGCCTGCAGAAGGACATAGTTTGCAAAAATGTCTGGATACATTCTGTTGTGCCACTTTCTTGTATGACTGGGTCTTAAGACTGAGGTTAAACCCAATCACTGTCAAGACTGTTGCTTTTGAAAAGTTAGTAAAAGTGTCAGACACAGACCCTGTTTCTGACGTCGACAATGCGCACGCCAACCTTTCAGATGCTGTTAGATCTGATAAATACTTTGAATGAACTGACGTCCTCATACTCAAGTGTCCATGAAAACTCACATTTTATCACTTTTTTCAAACAGAGTAAATCAACTTTGCAACTTCTCCAGTGGAACTTTTTTAATAAGGTGTGAAACAAATCTGTCGAAGTCACCTTGTGACATGTAAACACTGAGGGGGCAAAAACAGAGCCTCCTCATGCACCTCCCGCTTTTCTCTTCCTCCATGCTCTTTTATCCATCTGGTGTTATGGCAAGCCATCTCAGCTGCATGAGCTGCTTCTTTCAACCCCTAGCAGCCTTTCATCTCGCCTGGAAAAGTGAGTGCTCCCATGTTTATCCCTGATCCAAGGAGTACGAAGAGTCAGGGTACAGCACAGGGGTATAGGGGGAGGAGGATGCACAGCAGCAGACAAAGCGTTGGGTAGATCTGAAGGCAGTCTTTAACTGACAAAGGCCCCAGCTTACCGCATATCTGTGACATTAAGGATTAGCGGCTGAGAGACAGTGCTCTGCCTGCACTTGTTAATCTCTCCCCTCCCAACATCACTCACTCAACCTCATTCTCTCCGTCTCCTTCTCGCTCGCCAGACGCTTTCTCTGCCCCAACTTTAATTAGTTTTAGCGCGGATTGAAGGAAAAGTTGGTGCTTTCTTCAGGTGATAAAACAGTAACTGCCACCGAGCTTAGTCAGGGTTAACAGAGTTGAGGTCAAGTGTAGACTCCGGGGAGTTTTGATCAGACTGCAGAGAAAAGGACTAAGAAGGAAACCAGAGGCCAAAAAAAGAGATGGAAATTGGTTGCCTTCTGTTTATGCCTGTATCATTCTGTTGTTATGAAACAATGACAAAAGGCATCAAGCACATTTCTAACAAACATATTAACGGGAGGAAAGTATTTCCAGCTTGTTCTCATTCCGAAGTCATCAAATGTTACCACTTTGTCAGTGAATGAACGCTATCTTTTGCGGCAGTATGATCGCCGTGGGGCGGCATCAGTTTGCAACTTGCCTGGATGGAACTTTTTGGGTGTTATGATACGTCACCGGTCAGTACCTGCCACTGCAGTATGACAATACATTGGCGGAGTCAGTTGATAACTGGGCCAAAGGGCACCTCGCTGCTGGACGGCATCAGGTTGAAATGCTGCCGGTAACGTCATATGGTGGATGGGTCCAACAAACTCTGGGACTTTCATGTGGGAGCCCAGTGTTTGCTTCTCAAATGAATGTTGAGCCAAACCATGATGTTTTTTCCTAAACCTAACGATGTGACTCTTGCCAAAACCAAACCACCCATACCTTTGTTGCATAATTCTAAACGTGCTTTTGTTGATTTTCCAGCATTGGTTGCCATGTGCTGTTGTGCCTAAACCTTACCATGTGCAGCCCAGTGTTATTCCTAATTTGTAAAATAACAATGCTATGTGAGACTTTTTGGCATAAGTGCATAACAGCAAAAAGCACATTTCACATGGGCATGGAACAACACTATATGGTGTCAGCTGATAATGCAGCCAGACAGAACCAGTCACAGTGTTATTATACACTGGCGAACAGCCGGAGGGTACCTGCTGCACAACTGGCGTCACTTGAGAACATGGCCATAAAGAGCCTGATTCCAAAAAATAAATAAATAAAGTCTGCACACTCAAGAATGCTCCCATAAACATTCATTAAATAACATACACGTGTGACATTTTGAGCCATGGCCCCTCTTCAGACATGTCTTAATTTATTTTTTGGAATCTGTTTTTGCTTTTTGCACCTAGTCTTTACTACTTTTGGATGTGTGCGCTACTACAACTTTTTTCTCGGACAGAACCTGATACCTAACTTGTAACATGTGGACAAAAGTACACTGACGAAGCTATATCATGTGACAAGTTTGGATAATAATGTGTTGCCATGTGCTTTTGTTGAAATCCTGACATTGGTTGCAGCATCCCAGAACATCAACAGCAGATGCAGAGGCCATACATTGAGTATAAAATGTAGATGTGAAAGTCTACTGACAAAGTGGCATTATGTAGTGACTTAGGATGAGAACATGTTGGTATTTCTTACCGACTTCACTTCACAAAGTAAGGTTTTGCTGTTTAAAAGTAGAGGCTTAAATTGTAGGCTTTAAATACCTAAAACACTGTATTCATTGGTATGTTTTTATACCCCCAAAATATGTTGAAGTTATTGTTTCACTTTGAAGGTCCTGCTCAACAAGATGAGTAATGTTTTTTGATGAAATAGCCATCTGGACATAGCTCCCTATTCATTAATTATGCAAAGGAGCGCTAATCAGAAATAATGGGCTTCTTAATTACAGTCCCAACAACAAAGCTAGAACAGGTGACCAGAAGCGGCTTGGCACCTGGACATTCCACCACATGCAGTTTGCACCAACATACTGCAAATTGACATAATGAGGTTGACAAACTGTCAGCGATTAATGAATGGCAGTGAAAATCGAGTTAATTGTCTTGCAGGTGTTGAGGTGCTGCATTTCATCTTATCAACGTGTTACTTTCTTAGTAAAAAACAGCATAGTGCACACAGCATACTGCACACTGCAGTGCAGCCTTCACGCCTTCGTATTTTATTACCAGCAGCATTGGTGGTACTGCTGAGTGGTTAAAAAAAAAGTCATTAAACAGCCGTTTAGCTAATGCTAAAAAAGGTATGATTGTTCCTTTCACCTTTTTTTTAAAAAAACCTTAATTAATACAGGCAAACATGGTTGGAGCTTACCATGCTTTGCATTTGCAGAGAATTGTCCACTGTTAGTACAATAGTTATCCTGGGCACCCAGTTCCCTGCTGACTACAAACAAATTAGCCCACCAACAGCAACTAACAATACAATTGTATGTGTATGACTTTACAGAAGTATATTATTAAAAATATACCCTAAATGCACATTTACTCATATACATACACACAAAACACATGTTTTCTCACAGAACGGTTTGCATGATATCCTACGAATAAGTACCCCATGAAGGACATTACCTCTGTGACGTAAAGTTATGTAATCCATGTAAGTTACTGAGGTTAAACATGGTTGGTTGTCTTTAGGTTTAGACAAGTAAAGTTCTGTGGTTAGAGGAAAGCAGCATGGTGATGAGGTATCTTAAAATGACTCAAATTTCACTCAAGTTCACACAGCTCCGAAATTACTGCATTACTTTTCTTAGGAAAATGTACAAACAGTTTCTAAGAAGATCCTGAATTATGCCATGCATGCACATATGCAAACTCATTTATTGTACCTAAAAATCCACATATCTAAAAGTATTACCTTGAGCTTTCATTAGGGTTGCAAGATTCTAAGGTTTGATAAAGTATGTTATTTTTCAGTATTAAAGAAAAACGTTACCCCCCCAAATTACCATTTCTCTCCAGTGAACAAATAACTCAAAAATTGGAAAAAAAAAAAGAAAAGTTCTTGATGGACTGAAGTTGGGCGACAGTGTTTAAGGTATACTATACAGGACTGTCAGTTACTGTTTGTAAATATGCTCACCAGCGAACGTGAAAGTAGGTTCTTTTTGCTTGATTCACTTTGCTTGGTGTTCGCCTCTGTAGTGTTTTAAAGGTTTAGCTCAGATTTTGCAAAGTCACGCAAAAACACAACCAACTGCTCAAGGCAGTGGTCGACCAGCAGCTCCCATGCTCAGTAAAGAAAAATTACTGTTTTTGTCATACAGTCTGGATTTTGGGAGAGAATAGATAAACTTTGCTTTTCATTCAGTCTCCTGTTTGTGCGTACGACTGGATAAATGAGACTTGGATTTCACTGAATTAGCTGTGTAAACATTTGTAAATAGATCATTTGATTTAATTTTGCTGTTGTTAAATGTGGTTGCTAATTCATTAAGAATTGTATCTTCTTCTTTTTTAATTCTTTGTTCACTGGAGGCATCTAAGAAAAACTAAATTTTATTCATGAATTCAGCCTAACACCGGTGAGTAATTGATATACAAATAGTCATTTTGGGGGGATGAACTAAGCTCCATGACAAGTCTTATTATTTGTTGTGATTGTGCAATGCTTTTCTCAATTTCAACATGTGTGTTGTTTGCCCCACACAGGACGTCACACACACAGCTTACTGTAATAAATAGCACCTGAGGTACTGCAATTAATTAAGTCTCATATTTTAATGTGTGTCCTGAACGTGGGTGGGGAAAGTGTTTTTGTGTTGATAGTATTAGAGCAACTACAACAGTGACCACTCTCAGTTTCCCTCTGGAGACTCAGGCAGTGAAGTGGTACTGTCTTGTGAAGTGGTGGAGGTAATCCTTCAAATGGTGGCTGGAGACAAACCTAGGTGGATTTGAATTCACGATGGACCTTCAATGAAGTTCACGCCAAGCTTAGAAGGGAGGCATTTTGAGAAGAAGGGATTTTGAAAAGAGTTTAAACCCTGCATGAAAACAGAAAACTGTTTAATAAAGCTTGATAAGACTTAAAAGAAGCTATCCTTTTTCCTTTCTGTTTATACTACATATCAATACAAGTGAGCTCTTCATTGCCACTATTCTTTTTTTAATTCATGCTTTAGATTCTGCCTTTTCTTTTTTTTACTCTGAATGATTACTTTCATGTCCACTTGTAGCTTATTTATTATGATCTTTGGGTTCAGAGAAGAAAGTAGTTTTCACATGCAAACCCACTTGCATGCATGCAAAGTATGTGGCTCACTCAGGTTGTTTGTTGGGCAGTGTTGGAAAAAAATTGACTGGCCAAATAACTATTAATGGGACATATTCAGCAATGCTAACCTATCCAGTCTGAATTATATGCTACTAGGCTGACTGAAATGCACACATTTTTACATGTGTACAAATATAATGTTGTATCAAGCATTAAATTTAATACTATATATATATATATATTTTTTTTTTTTTAATTTTGTCTTTGTTTTGTTGCATTTTGTCTCTTTATGCTATATCGATGATGCTACAGTGACTTCCTGTGTATCTGTTTATCAGCGTATCCTCTTTGGATAGACTTTTAGTCTACTACTACTTTCTTTACTCCCATGGGTGCATTAGTCACATAATTGCAGCCTTTGCAATTATGCATTTTTATAAGGTTTATTGGCCAGTGATTACATGAGTTATATAGGAATTGTGGAACATTACTTTTCGTAGGCATGCAGACAGTGAGAACAACCTGAGTTTTTTGCTGTTGACTGGACAGCAGTACAAATATATCTTGCCAATTGATTTAAAGTCTTTACACTCCTGAAGTTTAATGGGGATCATGATTTGTTAAATAACAAGTCTGAAACTAGCTAGTACTCATTAAGAACTCATAAAGGACTTTGACACACAGACTGGGTGACATACCCAATCTGGAATTTGACTGCGTTTATACTGGCCATTACCCGTCAGTTGAACAATTGACTGAAATAAATTAGTAAGGCAATGCCAGGTCTGTGTCTATCTGAGCTGTTGCATTAGCATTGTTCATGAAGGCCGCAAATGAGCTCCAGGCAGACTTCAGACAGGTTGTAGAAGGGCAAATTGTTGGATTGATGATTCTTTTAGTAGCGTCTGGGGTTATTTGGGTACCAGACCACCTATAAATATGCAGTTTCAAGTAAAACACCCCTGATTATTACTAAGGGAGCATTAGTGCAGAGTAGTAATTATTTTTTTTTTCCATTACACTGTCTTAGCTTCTGCATGAAGCACATGACCGGAATGAAATAATGGATGCTGTCTATTCATGCTGCAGAATAGCGACAAATAGTAGCTCACATTTGCTTTCTTCAAATGTTTTCCTGATTGATTGATACCCAAGAAAAGTATTTTTAAGTAAAAAAATATATATATTTTAACATTGTAAAAACATATCCTTTCTTCGGGACAAGTAGTAAGTATTTATTTCCTTTAACTTTTGATATGAGTATTTCTGAGCTTGCTTTTAACACATCTCTAGTTAATGCTGAAAAAGAATCTAGCTTGTGAGACTCCAAAGACGATACCTGGATAGGTCTTTTTTGCATTCAGGGACAAAACCATCCTATCAATCTGTGTCCCACTGCCAGTGCACAGCTAATTGAGTGTCACTTTGAATATCACAGCTTGCTATCTGCTTAGAAGAAAACTCCTAGACAAGGAGGGAGTGCAGAATGGGGTGCCATTGTACTCCCGCATCATGCACATCATCAATCTTGATTTTAGAGCTTAAGGGGATGTGAATGGAGACACTGACAATGATTTCTAAACTGTGTTTTTTCATCTCGGTGTCCTCGGGGATGGACCCCACTTGATTGTTAATAATCCTAGTGTTTAATCCTTTTTCAAGTTGTGTTTGCATGATATCTGCTGAGATCGCTAATGAACAAGATCGCAATAACAGATCAAAACCTCAGAGGTCTGAGGTGATTAGGCTAAATCATGACTCCTTCATGTCATCTCTCTTGATCTCTATAGTCTCCTCTTACAGCCAGTGTAGTTTCACTCAGGCTACATTAACATGTTATTGTCTCTCGGTGAGCACATTGACATTCACGTGCTGCCTTCCCATCATGGTTAATTTCTCATCCAGATTTAGCATCTCTATATCCTGATCACAAGCATCCCTGCACGAATGAATTATGTACCAGAGAATTTTAGATATTACCCATGAAAGAAACATTACCACTTAATAGATGCCATGGCCTGGGATTGGACTAAAATAAATGGGGCTTTGGTTGCAGTGCCTAAGGCATTTATCTTTGTTTACCAGTGTTGAAATAATGATCAGCTAATGGTTAACAAATACACTGTAGACTATTAATTTGCAGCAGTATTTTTAAATTATTTACTCCAACAATGTTATGTATAAATTTAAGAGTTTACAAATTATCTTCATGATTAACAAATAACTGGGTTTAAAAAATTAATTGAATGCCTATTTTGTCCCTCATAAATAAAATAAGTAACAATACCTATAAGCTCAGTGTCTCAAATTTAGGTTTCTGTCCAAAAGTGTAATTAAAAACTAAATGCATATATTCCTCACTATAATTTTTGGTTAAACTGAAAATGTAAATTCCAACTTCATTCATAAAAAAAATGATTAAGTAACAACAACAACTGTTTGACTATGTAATTTATTATTGGAGCTGTTGATAATATTAATTATAACTATAAAAAGTGACAGATCTTTTTCCCATTAAATACAAGTTTTGGAATGGCAAGTCATTTATGTTTTGATGTTTTATATGAAAGCCAAGGAAAAGCAGAAAAAAATGTTGGTTGACTGCTCCCAACATGTGCCTTCGCTTACACATATTGATCAAACACTGTGTGTTTCCAGATGATGGAAACATGAGTTATCCAACAAATTTGTTGCAGCACAGTCTGTTTTATGTTGGAGCTCTCTGTGGTGGCACCTCCCTATACACAGTAGCAGTGGGCTCATTGGGACGAAGGGGGGGCTTGCTGTTTTCCTGCAGTGCCACAGTGTGGTCTGAACACAGCCACAGATGAACACTGAAGGATGTTGGGTGACAAATTGGAGATTGCTGTCTGATGTATGTCTGAGCTGTTGAGCTTGAACACTCTGAACACAAGTCTTCAGAGGACAAACAGCTTTTCCAGTCTGACTTTCTTTTCCTCGAGTCAGGCTGGATGAGTACCATTAGCAAACTGTTTCGAACAAGCAGAAGTAGCGATTGTCAATAAAATGAACTTAACACCGTTGTTGTTACTGGCATATGTCTAATAATTGACAAGTTGGTAACTAAAGTTGATGAAAGTAAAGCTGGTTAGTTGGTAAAGTTGGTAAACAAAGTTGGTTATCTGTTTTAGGCTATATTGCCCCAACTGTTTCAGAGATCCTGATCAGATCAACAGATGAGAAGAGGTATTTGCAGATTTTTGTAAGTGAAAAAGAGTTTTAGGCCCAACAGAATGAACAGTTTAGTTTCACTTTTAATGTGCCTGATGTTCTGCTTCGCATCTCTGCCTCTGCTGCGCTATAAATAACCCAACGCTGTTTTAATGCCGCTCTCAATTAACAGTCCAGCTCCATTGAGACTATGGTGGGACAAATTAGAGGCAGGATGTTCTCATTGCAAACTCATAAAATTGAGCCACTTTGCCAGACACAAGCGTGATGCCAAAAGGCAACTTTTGCATGCGCATGGATGCCACTAGATGGCGTCAGGTAAGAATGCAGCTCACACAGAACAAATGTTATGATGCGCACATGGTAGGCATCACCTGGAAATGTGGGCAAATGAAACCTGTGCACTGTGTACCTTTAAAACACTGCTGGTGATAATATAAGGAGTTCCTTATAGTATAAGGAGTGCAAGAACACCTACAAAGCAGGTCAGGGGGGCAGGGGACAGGTTGTACAAACCCGGATTTCGATACGGGTCCAGTGTTTGCTTCCTGTCTGAATGCAATGTTTTTTTTCTCTATACCTACCCATGTGCCTCTTTGCCCTAATCCTAACCATCTGTGCCAGCATGTGCCTTGTTTACGTCCCGGCATTGGTTGCCCTGAGCACTTTTTAAGAAAGCCTGCGATTCATTTCCTGATTTCCCCACATTTAAGTAACCCTTGGCTTTAGTCAGTAGAACAAGAGATTAATTGAACACCTCACTAATGTTTACGTCCCCATGAGCACAGGTACACTCATGAACACGTTCAAGACATACTCTGTGAGGGCAGCCTATACGTTCATGATTGTTGACATGCAAATAAGCCTTACCTTTTAAACTATCATTCATTTAGTCACGGGAATGACTGACCTTCATCAGTCTCACCCACCCACACAAACACACACATTTGATAACATCTGATTAGCTTAAGAGTGCCTCCCACTTTGCCTGTAATTAATTCAACAGCACTTGGAGGGGAAGTAGTCCCGTTAAAGCCAAATCTTCTGCACCATTTAACCGGGTAATGGCAGAGATTTTTATGATGTTTTTATTAAAGGGCGACCTTGGCTTTCAAGGTGTTGGCAGCTGCTGGAGTGAGCTGGGACAGGGAGTGACCAAATAACGTACAGTGTCAACTTCTTTTTTGATGGAGCTGATTATTCAGAAAACTCTTTGTCACTTTACTTTGTTAAAAAATAAACATAACCACAACAAACAAATACAGAATAGTACTCCTGGGTACCACTCTCCCTCTACAGCAGCATAAAAAAGCTGAGACTTTTTAAAGAGTTCAGACTTTGAATCTTACTAATGGAAACATTTAGAGAGTGTTGCACCCGGCTGTACACACAAAAAGTGACAGAAGTAGTTCTGTGAAGAATGAAAAGGGGGAGCCTGAGGGTTCAGACCCTGCCAAGTTTCACACCTCCACACACTCGCCCAATCACTGGTTCAGTTCAGATGCTTTTAGACGATCTGACAAGCACTTTATTTGAAGCACACTGAGGCTTTAACAAGACACACTGTTTGGCCCCAATTACACTTGTCCTTTCAAGTGTCTCCCACCCGGATAAAATCCAGATGCAATTTAATGCAATTTAATTTACACTTAGCCACGTATATGCCCCTTCCTTTGCCATATCACAGATCTGATTGCAATCTGATTGCAATCTGTCTTTGTATTCCCAGGTCACATGCAAATCAGGATTGACCCTTGGTTAATGCTGCGATTAATATTCAAGTTGAACGTGGGACTTAATAATATGGAAGTGCCTGGAACACAAGCAATCATGGATGTCAGCCAGAAACCAACATTAAATGTAATTAAAGAGGAAAGAGACAAGTTTTTTTTTGCTTTAAATTATCATTATGAAGAAAATGTTGATTGCACAATGTAATGGCCATAGAATAATGACACCATTGGCAATTAGATTGGTTCTCTATATGCCTTGCTTTTACTATGCAAATCTTTCTGCCATGATCTTTCAGGAAAATGAAGGCGTAAAGGTAGTGCGTCAACGATTGCGCAACCAGAACAGAATTAGGATAGCAGCTTTGTTTTCCCCTCCAGCTATTGGTAGTTAGTTGTTAACTTAGGAATCTGTCACATCTTTACCATCCATCCCAGATTGTGTGGCATAGTGCACTTGGAGCTGTTAAGTAAATGCCAAAAACATAATTGGAGCATAACTTGTATATTTGGCAATTTAGTTACAATAGCAATTTAGCTTGCTAGCTGAAGACTTTCCGCCAGCTAAGACAAACACTTAAATGTACTGTGGTCATGGGCTATAAATGAGACAAAACTTTTATCGTCTTCCATGGCTCTCACTCATGTTGCACCCTCACCCATGCAGATCAATGCTTTGTCATTCGCTCTGATCATTCAACAACTGAACTGACCAGGGATCAGATAAACATCACATTATCTCAGGGGACAGACCCTGTAAAGGCTATTTTTACAGATTGCTTTGTGATGCTGATACACTTGTACGGAGTAAAGATAACATGCATCTTGGAGACAGATTCATTTTTCAACATCTTTTTGGACTATAATCTGTATCAAATGGCCCTTGGATTCATTTACACGTTGTTTTCCGGCATTCATATGCATTTATTAGAGATTAACACAATAGAGAGATGACAGGAAATGACTTAAAAGATAAGAAGAATGACACTGGCAGAAAATAGGCATACCTACATAAACTTAACCCACAAGTCCACTCAGGTACCTGCCAGTCAGATGATCAACCTAGAGGGGTTAACAGGAAACACCAGCACTTAGTCCTTGGAGGTGTTAAGAGACCTGGATACAGGGTCTATGTCAGGGCCGCGTTCATTCCTATGAGACTCTCACCTGCTGAGCAAGCTACATCCAGTTTAGAGCTTGGCTAACTAGAATGGGGATGAAGTGATTTATTCGTATGCCTCTTCAAAAAATTGCACCCGTGCCTTTTTCCGAGTGTATGTCTATGGAAGTATCCTCGGCCCAGTGGGATCATGTGAAGGTCTTGAAGGTTGTTTGGCTTCTATGAAAATTGGCTTCAAAGCCAGGCACACTTCCCGGAGGCTTAGTTTTTCCCCTTTCACCACAGGGCGTCCAACGCTTTACTGTGTTGATCTTAAACAGCAATCCGCCCAAAAGGCATTGAGTGACTGTTTGACATATACTGTATAAAACAAAAGAAAAAGAACATATGCACCACTTTTCAAGCACAATGAAGTATTAGTCTAAAGAACTGTTAACTATAATATTTAATGAGATTTATTCTTAATACTGAAAATACCAGTGAAAACATTTTTTTCCAAAGGTTCCATGTCTTACCTGTCTTGACTGTGTGAGACTGTGCGACTGTGAGATCTAATTTGCCCTTTTGATGATATAAAAGGCTTAAGAAGTGTAACCTTAATAATGCATAATAATTACATAATAATTTCAACAACTTTGCTTCGCTCTTTTCCTGGCCTCGCCACATACTCAACAGATGGTCTAGCATCTTCAGACTAGAGACGGCATCTTCCCACTTTTCTGGCAAGTGGCCAGTAGAAAATGGCCAAGTCATCCGTGGTGAAAAAAAGTTAAGCTGACTTAAGTGCTGCCAAGCAGAGATGTGGCTCTGGCTTCCAAGATCACGGTGACAGTTTCTGGTCCCAGGAGGGTCAAGGCAAGAGCAGGCAGCGTATCTGTGGGAGAGTGGAGCAGGACCGGATCTCCTGAGCCACTTGACAAAACATAAAATCCGATATATGGTGCTGCATAAAGTTCATATCTTACTTCCTTGATAATTCTTATTTGCAGAAGTTTAAGCACAGTTTCCCTCTTACAACACCTTTTGTGTGGTCTAACAAAAAAGCCTTAAAAACAAATGATAAGCAATATCTAAGGTTATACCCAGTATATCCCTATAACAATTCATTTTTAATCCTTTTCAAGCTATTTTGAATCACCTATTATTAAAAAAGACATAGTGCTTTATAGCATCAGCACCAAGTCTACTCTCACACAAGCAAGCTGCAGTCCTCACTTCAAATTAAAAGTATAACTTACTGGGACCTGCCTGCATGGCTTGTTAGCAAGCTTTTATTGACCTGGGGCTATTCATAAGAGAGGCTCCCCAACAGGACCAGCTCAGGGTCTCCTGTGCCTGTCTACCTGCCATCTCACGCATGAGTCTCCCTATGTGATGCCTCGCTAGATATGCTCCCCTGAGCTGCACTGACAGGTCATCTTTCACAGGCAGCCACTTGAGTGTCAGCTGGAAATCAATTGCCGAAGACGTTGGCTGCCTCATGCCCAGTGACACATGCTCCAGAGCGACTCACTGTGCTCCAAAACCTTGTTTTATCAAAGTCTGTCCAGTCTCTCGGTGGCCAGTGACTGCACCTCGAGCCAGGTTTTGGGAACTATAAGACCTCCGTGTTTGCGTGTACACATAAGTGTGTGTTTGACTTGCAGCCGAAGAAACGTTTAAACCATACTTAAAGAAAATATATGATCGTTTCAGGAGTGCATTAAGAAGAGAGACATGGAGAGAGAGAGATATGTTGGTGGAACGCAGTCAGGAGACAAATTAGACATAAGCTGACATTTATGCAGTGCAGTAAACACCTGGTTAAGGGAAAGAGCTGCATATTCAAAATTAAAATGTAGGACAGGGTGGAGATATTGCATTGGTATAAAAGGAAACAATTTTATTCAAGGCTAAGGCTGCAGGTGTATTAAACACATAATTTTCTGTTTGCCATGTCTCAGACAGCACACAGAGAAGTGTTATATGCCCGGGGCAGTGCAAACTTTTACCAGCCGTGAGTGGCAAAATCTGTCAGTCTTGACCTGTTACGTCCCTGAGAGCTAACTGTCTCCTGGAACACAAGGGTCGCCTCAACAGTCACACAGATCAAGGTAACCGAGTGGAGTGCCTTGGGTTATTGCCTTCGTGAGTAACATAATTTGGAGGTGAATTTATTTCAGATGTTTTGTGGACAGTGCTTATTGCTTTCTGGGACTATCCCCCTTTGCTCAAACAGAAACAGTCCTGGGAGCTGAATTATGATGGTGAGGACAGATAGAGGTTGTGTCTTTGGCTGCCGTGATAAGCAGGGCCAGTTCAACAGTTAGTCTGGATTTTTTTTTTTTTTTTTATGTGGGGTTATATGAAGTACTTATCCATAGTCAGTGTATTACATACATTAGATGTCAGTCACAATGCCACGAGTTTGGAGAAGCAGGCTGCTTTTAGCCACCCGAAAAAGTACCACCTAAGAAAAGTAATGTCAGATAAGTGTTTTAGTTTTAAGTGCTATTTTGAGAGTATTTTCACTGCTTTACCTTTCTGTTAGGCAGCCCGTTCCAACCATGGATATACCAAAAATTCCTGGATACAGCATGGAGGCGGGGCCCCATTCATTCCTTTCAGAGCTGCTCTGTAGGAGCAATCTATTTGCGCAGTCTGATGTTCCACTTCATGGGGCCAACAGAGCATGTGCATTAGAGACTTTCGCCAGTTGAGCGCATAACTTACATTTTATCACTTTGCTAGCTTGAATGGGGATCAAATTATCAAATCTTGCGGCTCTTCCAAATGTTAATGCACTGAATGGATTAAATCTTGATAGTGTAATTAGTAATTTCACAGAGGTTTTGATGCTCACAAAAATGTATCCACTAAAATTTGCTACAAAGCCCAGTTTACCTCCTGGGGGCTTGGTTCCTAAGGGGCAGGCATTATCTGCTGAGATTCCCCTTATCTTTTGTAGTCAAAGTTACCAAACTCTGTAGACAAAACCATTAACTAACTGTAGCTTGCTGAACATGTGGCTAAAACATGTTTTGTTGATGACTCTTGCACAGTACTGCTATGCTTGGCTTCCATGTCAAACTCCTGCCTGCTTCTCCAAACTGGTGGCATACCAACTGACATCTACTGTATGTAACACACTGTGTATAGATAAATACCATATACTACCCAATTTAAAAAAAACATTAAAGTCTGGGTAAAGTGAATTCAGAGATTTGTTTCAAAACACATTCTAAATGTTGGAAACTGATTGTTGAAAACATGTTACAAAGGCCCTTTACTATATAGTACTGAATTGTGGCGTTAGATGGTTGACTGTTTTTTCAACATTTTCCTGTTTTAAGATTCTTTGGGCAGGCCTAAAACCATACTTCGATGATGAAATGGAGCTATACTCATCATAACCCCGCCCCTGACAATGTAGCAGTATAAAAACTAGAAGCATCATTAGCATAGTCCCGTGATTGGGTGTGGCCTCTGCTCCTCCAGCGGACACGCTGCTCCTCCAGCGGACACGCCCCCACTGTTTCAGATCAGAGAATACTGTGCATTTTTTCATGATTTTGAGACCTTCTTTTACATACTTGGCGATATTTTTGGTCATTCAGATTTGGTTAAGTGTTTAATAACACATCTTTCTGTGATGTGACAAACTCAGAACACATTTTAATTATCACTTTACCCGGACTTTAACTATCCCTGTAACAATGTTTAACTTAGAGTTTTTCAGCCGGCAAATAAGAAGCCTGCTTTGGTCTTTAGTCAAGGATCATTTTAATTGTGAGTGGTAAATCTGCCATTTATCATTGCCCTCTAGAATAAAAAAGTTCAACAGGCATAGCAGCAGTAACTGAGGGGGCAGGAAGAAGTAAAATTCAGCTGATCCTATGATACATTTTTAATGTTTAATCATATATACATTGACTTATTAAACCAGTTATATTACAGTAACTAAGCCACTATAAAGTAGCACAATCAATTCAAACATTCAAACACTGCAAAGAAATGTCATATGAGGGCACATCAATTCCTGCTCTGGGCAGACAATATGTGAAAAAGCTGTCTGGGTGATGAGTTGCCTCCCCACCTCCATTGAACTCCGTGGCTTTGGAGCTAGGAGAACACACACTGAAATGAGATGTGGAGCACTGTTATTCGATGCAGGATTCTGTAAATCTGCTCATCCCTTAGCAATGTACAAAAACTATATTGACTGTGAGCCTACAGAGCCATTTGCCCTGTCCTGGTAAGTTGCTGTTGTAAAATGAATTCTGAAAAGCGACTGTGTGCCTGAAGCAGCAAAGTTTTTTTCTTTTTTGTTAAAGCACACCAGTGCCTTTGTCACAGAAGTTTGGATGTAATTGATGTGATGCACTTTATATATTATGTGTAGGAGGCAACTATGTGTACGTGATTGTTAGTACTGATGTTTGTCTGCGTGTGTGTGCGTGTGTGTGTGTTACAAAGAGAAATACTTCCCCTGGCTGACTGCCTTTTCCTCTGTGTGTGTGAGCCATAATTTGACAGAAGATAATGCCCCACAGATGAATCAATTAGATAGAGGTTTGCATTGGCCTTTACTTGGCTCACACCACTGGCAATAGCTCAAGCAAAGTATTGAAATTGAAAGAGCAGTTCTTACATGTGGTTTATGCATTCTGTCATCACTGTTTGTCCTGTAGATGAAACAGTTAGCACACAAATGACCAGGGTAGTATCTGGGTTTAAGGTACCATATTTAAGAGATAAATTACCAATGTCAGTTAGTGCTAGAATATTTGGATTCTGGACTGTGTGTACTATGTTATGGGTTTCATGGCTTGTAAAGTTTTACAAGTTCTAGAATGGTAATTTTCTAGAATGTTACAGTTCTGGAATGCTTTAGTTCTAGAATGTTGAGGTGCAATCGTAGAATGTTAGGTTATCGATGTTAGTTCTAGAGTGTTAAGATTCTGGAATGTTTGTAATATTTCTGGGTGTCATGGCTTACAGAGTCTAAAATGTTACAGATCTAGAATGTTTCAGTTCTAGAATGTTGAGGTATTATGGTTTCTAGAATTTTATTGTTCTGAAATATTTTGGACCTGGAATGTTTTTAGCATGCCATGGATTCTAGAGTGTCATGGATTCTAGAGTGTCATGGATTCTAGAGCATGTTGAGTTCTAGAATGTTTTGATGTTCTGGAATGTTACTGTTGTAGAATGCCATGGTACATTTGTTTTTTTTAATATTTGTATAGCACCTTTCATACATAAAGTGCAGCTCAAAGTGCTTTACATACAAGATTTCAAACCTAACAATTCATGAGAAATATGTATGTAAACACATATATAAACTCATACAAACACACAAATACATTGTACATATACACCCAAATATGCACAAATAAAGTAAGATGATAAAATAAAATAAATTAAAAGTCATTATAGAACACATGTATACCATAGCTCTGGCAGTGAGATGCAGAACAGGTCAAAGGTGAGAAACTAATTAAAGAAATAAAATGTAGAAATATAAAAGATATATTAAAATAAGAATAGTAAAATTATGAAAAGGCATTTTTAAAACGTCATGTTATTAATGTTTGTTAGTTCAAGAATGTCAGGGTTTTTGGACAGTTTCTAGCTAATATGTCATAGATCTAGAGTATTACCGTTCTGGAATGTCATAGTTCGAGAATGTAAAGGTAAATTGTAGAACGTTAAGAATGTAAGTTCCATTGGAGGATGTGAAGTTATCAATGTTTATTAGTTCTAGAATGTTGGGGTTCTGAAATGTTTCTGCCATATGACGGCTTATAGGGTGTCAAGGCTTGTAGGGTGCCGCTGGTTCTGCAATGTTGTACTTCTAAAATGAAGAGGTACAGTTCTATAATGTTAAGTCATGAATGTTTATTAGCTCTACAGTTTTAGTGTTCTGGAATGTTTCTAGCACCTCACAGATTCTTTACAGGTTCTGGATGTCATGATTCTAGGATAGTACAGTTCTGGAGAGTTATAGTTCTAAAACATTTAGGTTGTAAGTTCTAGAATGTTCGCGTTCTGGAATTTTTAAAGCATGTCACAGGATCTAGAGTGTGATAGGTTTTAGAATGTTTTGGGTTCTAGCATTTTATGGTTCGAAAACATTTTTGTTCTAGAATGCTGCGATGCTGGAATGTTACTGTTGTAGAATTTTATATATCTATAATTTTAAGGTTAGAATTTTCAATTATTGATATTTGTGAATTTACAAGTTTTAGAGTGTCACAGTTGCATGAGTGCCACCGATTGTAGAAGGTTACAGGTTCTAGAATATCACAGTTCTGGAATGTTAAGGTCTGATTGTTGACTGTTGAAGGTGTGAAGGTGTATTAATATTAGGATGTTAGGGTTCTGGAATGTTTCTAGCATTTCACAGGTTCCAGAGTGTCTTGTGTTCTAGAATGTTTTGGTTCTAGAATGCTACTGATCTAGAATGTTGCAGTTCTAGAATGTCATGGTGCAATTGAAGAATGTTTATTCATGAATGTTTTAGAATGTAGGGTTGTGAAATGTCAATAGCATGTCACAGCTTCTCGGGTCAAAGTTTCAAGAGTGTAGGAACTCTAGAATGCTGTGGTTTCAGATTGTCAGTGAAACTGTATGTCATAGTTCTAAAACGCTATGGTACCATTTTAGAGTATTAAATGCTGAATTTTTCTGAGTTCTAGAATGTTAGAATTCTGGAATATTACTAGCAAGTCACAACTTGTAGAGTGTTTCAGGTTCTACAATGCTTTACTTCTAGAATGTGGAGGTACAATTCTAGAATGTTAACCTAGCTACATAGCAAGCTACCTACATGAACCTATAGCGTTTCCCTTGGCTTGTGCATCACCTGTGAGCATAGATTTCAGCAGCTACAATGATGGAGTGGCAGATGAATACTTGAAATATATTCAAATATATATAACCCAAGTTGGCACAAGCTGTAACGCTATCAAGAAAATCAGACCAGCCTAGCTGCTGTAATATCTGTATGTAGAGGATTAGTGTGTGTGTTGAATTTTAGAAAAAAGTCAAGCTATATAAGTGTTCTGTGAGTAAATCTGCCATCCTTGGCATTTTGGACATGTTGATGTTTCTGTCTTCTATTAAAGCTTCTTTACTCCCCATAAAGACTGCCAGCAGTAATCTATTTTACACCCCCCCCCTTAAGATTTGAAACGCATTATAACAAAGCTGACTGTAATTTTCTTATGGTACCGCTCAAGTTAATGGAGAAACAGCACACTAAAAAACAATGTTCTTTTCACAGCCAAGTAATGGAGCAATTTACAGAAAGCCCACACTTAATTGCCACATGCCAAGACGGCCTGAATAAAAATACGATTTAGTTTGTGCTTCTGTCATTTTTCTTTTGACTTAGGCATTTTGACTTTGACTTAGGCATTGAGCTCCAAAAGAATCTATTATCTATCTGTTTATTTTCTAAATCCCGACCTTGTTTTCCATCGTTATGTGTCTAAGAGAGTCATGGTGAAAGCAGTTTTTGAAATTGGTCCAGTATTGAACAAGAGGGTCCAGTTTGAAAAATATCAAATTTGGCCTTGAAGAGATCGTGTTATATGTGTTGTTGTTGTTGTTGTTGTTTTTTACAGTATATAGTGTCTATTTAAGATTACAGTGCCCACTAACATGTTATATGCTTGATGAGTGTGATGGATGGTGTTCAAGTTTCTTTGCATTGAACCAAACTGCAACCTCCGAGAGTGAACAATCAAGCTAATGTGAAAGTGTGAAAATCTGCAGTTTCTGGCCACTTGAAGCTGGCTCCAGATACCAGTCATTCCCCATGGACACCTATGTTAAAATCTCCAACTTGACAGCCGAAATAAACATGTTTACAGCCTCCTACAATAAACGTTTTCGATCTCTATAATTAATATCAACACTCATGACACTCTGTGGGGGGTTACCTTTTTTGAAACTCACCTATTTAAATTTTATCAAGGGCCAAAGTTGTACATGCGGAAGGTTGGGGACACAATTGACACACTGTCTGCAAGGCATTGCTACAATCTGTGAGCCAGATCAGAAACTGCCGGCCAGATCCACCCTTCTCTCTTTCACAACTTCAACCTCTCATTCAAATATGGTCATTTCTGGCTCCAGGAAACCAGGAAACCAAGATGGCAAAAGGACAAAATGCTGAACTTAAGGTTTCAAAACAGCAGTCCACAAACCAATGGGTGACGTCACAGTAGCTATGCCCATAATTTATGCAGTCTATGCGTTGAACTGGTTTCCACCTTCTTTCTTGTTCCAATGCTGGATGCTCACTGGTTGCTGTTTGGCTGATTGATTTACCAGGTCTAATGCCAAATACCTTAAAAGGGATCACCTGTATGATTGTGACACCAATGGAGACCGTAAAGCCAAATGTGTTTTAAATTTTCTGTGTATGCCAAAAGTAGTTTGGCCAGGTCCACAACATCACCATCTATCTGATGTTTGCTGGGTGGTGACACTTCTTACTGCTTGTGCTTTGTATAAAAAAGGGATTCAAATTCAGTCCTACCAGCACTACAGCCTGTTCCAAACCTGTTCAAAACCTTAAACTGAAGCTGTTTTGTTTGTTTGCGGTTGGTCTGTTGTTGGCAAAAACATTATCAGTCTCCTCCCAACAGCCATCAAGTACAATCAATGGAGAGGATTACTGAGTTCAGCGTTTTCTCTGAGACAACTTACACCTCACAACTTCTGTTTTCACACAAAATACTGACAAAGCTGAGCAGCAGGACCTCATGCAAAGGGTAACACTTACAGAGAACTAAGAGCTTAGCCTGGACTAATGCCTGCCACTTCATATTTAACAGGTGTGTAGAGGTTAGCAGGTAGCTCACCATTAGTATCAACATTTACAGCGATTAGAAGCTGTTATTTTTTTCAGGTCCAGCAAGTGACAGTTTAATATGCAGTCTGTCTTGACCAGGACCATGTAAATGGGTGCACATATTAATTGCATGTGAGTGGGCACGACTTCAAAGAGCTGCCAAGTGAACAGGGAAAGCAAAGAGTCTGCATTTCTGCCAGGGCAGAACCCTGGTGTAATCGGGGATGTAAGAATGAGGCCATAGCAGTGCCTTACGTCTTCACATTTTCCCATTTTAGTTGAATTTTATTTGAATAAAGGGGTCATATCTATCTGCTGTGTGTGAGGAAACAGTCTTACATCTTTAAAGAACCTTTTTGTGTGTGTGTTAAAAAAGGATTACTAAATTAGCTTGATAATTGCAAAAACCTTTTCTTTCCAGTGAGTACTGCCGTGTAGTCTATATTTTCGGATTTGAAGGTTGAAATATAGTGATTATGCTTGGTAAGACAGGCCCCGGGTCCAAACTGTAAATAGAAAAGGCTATTCATTTGATAAAGATGAATTATTAATTCTTAATTATGTTTTAGAATATTGGATATGACAGGGGTTGTAAGGGGAATGTGCTCTCATATTTCAGTTTCACTGAAATTCACTTCCTAAATTGCCTGGTTTGAAACTTGTTCAGAGGCTACATTGTGGCTCAATGTCACCACAAAGAATGATTATCACTGTTCCCTTTGTGTCAGGACTTTGTATCCTCTCCACTTAATTTGTCCCAAATTACAAAGTAAAGGATAAGTTTGGTAACATGGTTTGAGATTGCCAGTGTATTGGGGGTTAGACCGCTAATCTGTGCTCTCACTCCAATATCTGAAATTTTTGCGGGTCCGTCAATGCAGCACAGCAGGTGGAGTTCTTTTTATCTCCTTTGCAGCTGAATGTCACTTTTGGGGTGGATAATTGATCTGCTGATACATTCAGATTGAAAGCTGAGAGAAGGAATTTGCAGATTTTTGTAAATGAAGAGAGTTTTAGGCCCAGCAGAATGAACGGCTTAGTTTAACTTTTATTGTGCCTGATGTTCTGCTGCGCGTTTCTGCTGCTGCGCAAAAAATGACCCAACGGTGTTTCAATGCCGCTCTTAATTAACAGTCCAGCTCCCCTGAGACTATGGTGGGATAAATTAGATCATGGCATCCCGCCATAGTCTAAGTTATTAATGGGAAACACTGCGCTTCATTTCGGGCATTATTAGTTAAGAACATGGCCGGATGGAACCTGTCGCATACGCATGATTTGCCACAGAATGGCGTCTATTGAAACATTGCCAGTAATGACTTAACATAAGGAGCACAAGGGCAGGCGGGAGGGGTGGGCGATGGGTCCAACAACCCCAGACTTTCATACAGGAGTCTGGTGTTTGCTTCCTGTCTGAATATAATGTTTTCAATCATCAGTGCCAGCATGCGCGTTTGTTGATGTTCCAGCGTTGGTTGTATTGTGTAAACATAGCCGCATCATTCCAATATATGCTTTTGTTGGCATCAAAGTAGCGCCGTCTCAGAACGTCAACACCAAATTCAGAAGGACACCTAAAACATAATACGTAGACATGAAAGTCCACTGCATAGCAGCAACATGTAATGATTCGGGATGAGAAATTGTTTGATATACTGAGGTTTGTTCCTCAGTACCTCAGAGTTCAGTTATTAAAGCATCAGTTGGCAGACTAACACAGCGTTGGTATTGGTCTTTTTATTATGTGATGTGTTGACAATAAGAACACACTGATTGTCAGCCTTGTGCTTCACAAAAGACAAATGGAGACTAAGAACAGGAAGCCTCACTCAACTTGTCATGGCACATTTTTGAGAATAATTCTCAGCAGCGCACTCACATGTTTCACATTTTGAGTCTTTGGAAATGTTGCCTCTGCTTTTGGTGTTGAGAATAAGTGTTCTATGTATTATATTACGGCAGCACCAAGAAAAGATTTTTGGATAAACAGTCTTTTCTCTCCTTCTGAATTCAAATACTAACCTAACATTATCAGTTTGTACCTGAGAGTACAGGCCTATTAAAGCAGCAGCCTGGGGGAATAGTTGGCAGAGAGTAATAGTACAGTTCATATGAAACAAGGTTTTGAAATGAGGTTTGGGACAGGCCTGTTACTCTGTTTTCAATGACGCACATTGTGAATTCTATTAGATCATGTCGACTGGTGTCCAATTTTTTCTCCCCCCTCGATTATTTTATTTTAATTCCTCACCAGTGAAAAATCTAAAGATTTTACACATGAAAGTGATGCACACCACTGAAATGCGAGTTAACCTCATCGTTGTGTTCCATTTTTGTGAATAAGGCCCATATTTTTCCCTCTTAACTAGTGCCCATGGCCACATCACACGACTATATAAGCTATATATTGTCTTTTATTGGGGTTTTTGAGGTAGTCTAGAATTTCTTTCCAAATTACATAAATTTTAGCTTCCCATCATTGGCTTGCTATCCACGTCCAATGAGACTCTGAGGTGCTTCTGATGACATATAACACTGTAAATGGGCCTGTCTAATTCTCCTAAAACTTATATTCAAATCTGGACTCAGAGTGCAGGGCTGCTGTCAGACTCCAGAGTTAAAAAGAAGTTTTGCATGCTGCAGGGTCTTTTCCTATCATACCCACTTCCTGGAAACAACCTTCCTGCTGACATAAGAGTCTGTTGAGGCCTTTAAATGCAAACCTTAAACTATTTTTTCACCTTAACTCTCAATTAGTTGCTTTGTCATATCTTCATGCTAGTCATCCTACCAGCAGGTCCGTCTCAATCTCATGAATCTGTTGAGCCTAATACATAAAGTCCATGTTGGTCTTGCCAGCAATAATCCTGTAAACTTTCTGAAAAAAACACCTTCACAATCACATGAGCAGCAAAACTGCATGCCGATCACTTTGTCTTTCTGTCTCTCAGCAAAATGCTCCACAATGCTCAGCAGCTATAATCACTTACTGTGTCTGTCTGCTGTTTGGAGCTAAGCAGAGAGTGTACAGTGGGTTTTAGTGGCTTTTTCACTCAAAACAGCAGACTGCTGTGCAGTAAAGTTGAGGGGCTGACAGCTGACTCTGACTCTGGTAAAGCTGAGGACGTAATGACTCACTAAAGTTAATTTTGGGTCCAAAAACACGATTCAGAGACCAAGCAGAGTATTAGGCAAAAGGAGCGGGCTAGAATACCATTACTGTGACAGACAGACCTGTTCAAAGCTACGGTTACCTCAGCCTCTGACTGAGAGCTGACAGAGTCTCACCAACAAGAAGCAGGGTGAATCGGTGTGATGTTTTCTTCACATTACTTCAACTACAAAAGGCTCTAACACACATACATCAATATACGTGGCCTCACAGGACCGACTACATGTTGTGAGATCTGTCTTGACTACAAGATTTAAGGCTTCAAACAACCACTGAGAATCAGCTGTGTCCGCCAGAAAAGTCTCACAGCAATCACAGAACTATCGGAGGCTGTCAGATGATGACATGACTTGCCTTTTAAAACTCACAAACTTTGTGTGCAACTATTAATGCATGCTGCTACAGATATAGAATAACACCCCCACCCTTCATCCTATCCCCCAAATAGGAATGGACCTTGGGTTACAAGAAATTTGCCGACTGAAAAATAGAAGCAAATAGCAGAAACAGTCATTTTTAAAAGCACTCAAGAACAACATGAAGTTTGACGCCCCTGTTGGCAAGAAGACATGATTTGTCAGTTTTCTAAAACCATAAAATCTCTGTTGCAAAGATTAACATGCTTTATAATGTCATCAGGCTATGAGTATAACTTGGTTTGGTTTAGAAGACAACTTAGTTAGGATTTCTCAAAGTTTGTGGTTTGGATTAAAATGAATGTTTTGTTCAGGTTAGAAAAAAATCTCTGCTTTTGGTTTAAAAACTGAACGTTAACTTGAACTTGAAGTGAATGTTGTCATAGTTGCAATTATTATTATAATTTCTTGGTGACGTGTACATCAACTTAATAATGGAGCACATTCCACTGGAAAAAAACAAGGTATTTTTAAAAATTTAAAGGATTACTTTACTTGTCCATATATCCCTTCCTCCCTCCTTCTTTCATGCCTCCTTTTCTCCTGTCCTCTCCTGTTTTGTACTAAGAAACAAAAATGCAAAGGTAATGTAGTGGAGTATAAGTATACATTTTATTAAGGAAACGTAGCAAGTACGTAAAAATGAAAGTTGACAAAATATAAAAACTAAAGTACAGATACTCTCAAATAAGTATTGTAATACAGTATTAATACTTTGCTATATTACACCACTGAATATAATCAACTGAGATACAAGCACTGCCAGCCAGCAGGACATTTTTTTTTATTTTAAAGCTAAATTATGTTTCTGATTCTGAATATTTCAGGAGAAATATGCAGTAAACAGATGTCTGTTAGTGTTGTTCTTAATCTTTTTTTCACAACTGCTTTTTTCAGGCTAGTTGTGTTTAGCAACTTCTGCTGTCCTCAAAAACAATAGCATTCTTCACTCAATTTATTACATTTCTAGAACTAAGTAACTGACTAACCAGCTGACTTCAGTCAACTTCAGCTTTGTGTCAAAAACAAACCCCAATTACATCTGAGAAACTTTCCAGGATGTAAAGGTTCTGTCTTTTTGTTTACAACCAACAGATCATAAGATTGTGTTTCTTTCTTCATTACATTTATATTTATTGTTACAAAATGTATTTTGATCAGTGTGGCTGGGCTGGTGTCATTTTGGCTCATTACTGGATTTCATCCCGCTGTGAACCTGCTGTGCAGAAATATGAAAAAAAAGTAACTGGTATAATGATGTTGTGTAAAGCTTGATAACGAGAATCTAATAAATTCAAAAGACTAACAATGAAGTTAAGCCACAGTAAAGCCAGCTATAGATCCAGCAGAGAGGAAACAGTGCTGCTCTTCTATCATTTACCTTGCCAGAATTAAATTAAATGTAGGCAGAAAGCAGTTGGGTGCTTTCCAGAAATAAGGTGAAAAGAGTGAGCAGGCAGTTCAGCAGCAGAGCAGTAGTCCTGCCGTATTTGTTCACGATGACTGGCAGGATCTGTTCTTGTGGGATAATTGTTTTAGGGTCACCAGTATGAGTTTTATTTAATTTTGCTTCACACAAAATTAGCAGGGCTAATGGTGAAGAATTATGCAGCATGTCCCTTTTGTGTCCAACTATTGAGGCATATTGTCACTCTCTGGACTGCAGCCAATCTAAGTCTAAATTTGATACTCTCATAACTTTATGACTTTCAAACAAGATTAACTATTTTGGTTTTCTACAGCACATTCTGTCTCATGTCAGCATCCAACATTTGGATAAAATCTCCACTGTGCGATAGTCTCTATCTTAACAAAGCCTTTTTTTTATATTAATATGCCTCTGCGCTGGCATTAACTGTGTCCAGAGGCATTATGTTTGTGGGCTGTCCATATTTGTGTGCCATTCTCGTGAGCATGATATCTCAAAATCCCCTTAAGAGATTTTTTTCAACTTTGAAACAACCATTCACTTGGAAGTGATATTTTTTATTCCAAAAGGTCAAAGGTCAACTTGACTGTGACATCATAATGTTCTGCAAAAACACTTATCTGGCCATTACTCAGCATCATATCTCAAGGACAGAAGGGGAGAGCTTTGATCAGGTACTGAACTGTTAACCCTAGTCTTGGGTGTCCACATTGAAACTGTGCTGATTGTATAGATCTTCTGTGCTACTGCGGGCTAGATGTGTGTGTGTGAAGCATCCATGTAAACTGTGAATCCAATGTGATTGGTGCACAGGGGCATATAATTGCATGGCCGTAATTCTAGTTTATTTTTGTTTTTGTTTGTTGTTGGCTGCAATGTTTTCAGAACAATTTGTGTTTTACTCAAACACAAGACAGTATCCATGAAATACATTATTATGATAGTAAAATGTGCAGAAAAATACGGTAGTAAATCACATATAATTGCTGTGTGTATTAATGTAGTCATTCCTTCACTCTCTTGCTTCATTGGTTCTAGTTAACCTTATGTATGAGTTACTTTTTACGGTTTTGAGTATTTAACCAGGCATTTATATGTCTGTTTGTATGTTGATACACAATCGTGCAAGATGCAGTCACAAAACTTTACAGGTGTGTAGCTGAGATCACAATGAAGGGCGAGTTCAAAGATGGGTGTAGACCCTCCACTTTATGCCCCTGGCCAACATTAGTTTTAAGTCTTGTATTGCTGTACCTCAGCTGAAGTGACAGCTAGTTTTCTGTGGTAATGTAACTAAAACAATCACATGAATTGCTTCTTAAATATCTTCCAATAACAGGTGGATTATGTCTTATTACAGCCAACTTTTCCAGTGGGAACATTTTAAACAGTGCAAAAAAAAGGAGGGGAAAAAATCACATTCATTCAGTTGTAATACATTTTGTCATAGTTTACATTTCCAGGTGTTTTTCTTTCCTCATTTCAGTTGTGAAAAAATGGTTGTCAGCTAATACTTCCCATCATATGTTTTATTCACAAAATGAACAGTGCAGCAGATTACTGTGTTTCTCGGCTGGCTCGCCCGTTCCCCTGTGAGTTTGCCTTTCTGTTTCCTAGCTGCCGTGTGTTTGTCAATCACCTCTCCAGAATCATAAACAGCTAGCCCTACAGTTTCCCACTGAGCTACTTCTTCTGCCTCTCAGTGTCAGTTTGCCCTTCTCTCAGCAATATTATCTGTCAGATAGATGAAACTTCTCGAGGTCCTCACATCAACAGTGTCTACTGCAGCACAAGCTTTATGGTCTCACTGTCATTTCCTTCATCTTAAGTGAAATGATTTCTTTTATCAATAGCATTGGGCTTGTATGAGTCATGGTTGAAGGTAAATCTCCAAGAAATATGTGTGGTCCTGGTTGCATGTGATGGGTGCGGAAATGGTTGGATGTCAACTGAGAGCTAATGAGACAGCTCATTCTCATAAGCCCCCATATACTGCCACTTTTGCAGCATTTTCAGCGTAAGATCCTGATGGCAAAAACCAACTTTTGCTACTGCCTGATATGCCGCTAGATGACGTAGGCTGAGAACGCAGCTGGAGAAAAATGTTTGCGGTCTTCTTATATATAGCATGTGATGTGGACCGTCGACATCAGTTGAGAACTCGGCTGTACAGAACTTGCTGTGTCCACATGATATGCTGCTGGACGATGACAGGTTGAAATGCTGGTAATGACTTAAAAGAAGAAGCATAAAGGTCACCATATTGTGGACAGGAGGGGCGGTGGATGGATCCAACAAACCATAAACTTTCATGTGGGAGTCCAGTGTTTGCTTCCCGTCTCAATGTGATGTTTTTTTTCTACAACTTACCACGTGCTCATTTTGCCTAAACCTTACCATCCATGCCACCAGGTGCTTTTGCTGATGTCCCGGCACTGGTTGCCATGTGCATTTGTTGCCTAAATATAATCTTGCGCAGCGTAACTCACCATGTGCATGAGTCACCTTAGCGCCATTTCGGAATATCAATAACAGACTCAGACAGACACCTAGAGTGTAATATGCAGATGCAGAAGTCCACTGCTAAGCTGCTATATGTGACAACTTGGGATGAGAACATTTTCCATGAGAATGTTCATGGCTGGTTTCTACCTGTATGAATTAATTATAGGGCACCAAGATGTGAGACAGTGGCTGGAGGTGAAAACAATGCAGCTTTCCTTTAATCTCTAAATACAAGAAGGTCATAAATAAATATGAAGATACATTGCATCTGCCAGGGAAGAAAATCAGTATTTACTGAAAGTCAGCAGCAGCTTATGTCTCACCAACATCCTGTTCCTCATTTTATTCTGCCCTGTTTGGAGACATCCATGGCACTGTTTTGAAAAAGTTTATGTATCTACAAAATATATCCTCGAATAAGGCAGAGGTGTTTCAAGATTATTGTGGCTGATTATTATGTTCAAAGAAGCTTTATTTGGTTCCCCAGGGTACTATTTAGGACTGTTTTTTTAACACATGTATACTAGAAAAGCACTCGGAGGGTGCAGCAAAGGCCAAATGCCTTATCTCGCAATGTTAACGAACGTGAAACATAATTTGTGAATTAGGGCCATTCCAAAATTTAATGGGATCTTCCTCGGTCTTCCACCAAGTTTCATAAAAATCGGGCCAGTTGTTTTTCTTTAATCCTGCTGACAAACAGACAAACAAACTGAACAGAAAAGCTCCTTGGCAGAGGTAACAATGCATGTAACCCTTGGGGCATGTTATTCACAATCTTCTAAAACTTAACTAACAAACAGCATTCATATATCAACATTTCTCAACCTAAAATGTGTAATAGGTTGAATTTAACACTCCATCGTGGAATAAGTTTTCATAAAGACTAAAACACTGTTCTAGTCACTTTTGCCTCTTATAGGTTTACTGCAGTGGCTATGTACTGATCCTAAAGCTCTGTCAAGCTATACAGTATGCCAATACGTCTGTTTTTCTCCCAGAAATTAGCAAATCTGACAACTCATAGATGTTCCACAGGATAGGAGAACCACTTAGTGAAAAGGTAGAGAGCTCTTGAGAAATTGAAGAGGCTGCAGTGCTTCCACCAGGCAAATATTTTTGCTTCAACTACTTGTACCTAGATAGACATAGAGAAGCCTTGAAGCATGCAGCAACAAAACTTTTCAAGAAGCTAGCAGTTAACAACGCTTTTCTAAATGTAGTGTGAACTATGAAATAGTTACTGCGGTTTCAAACTAGCATATGCAGCATTTGCAGCCATCCTGTTCCGAGAAAAATACATTTATATATGAATACATTACAAATTGTTTGAAAAATTATTATATTTACAAATGTCAGAGGTCATCAAAAGACATTTTAAGATTACACTGACCTTGACCGTCAACTTCCAAATTAAATCAGTTTATTGTTGAGTTGGATGTTTGTGCCAGATTTTAAGAAATTTGCTAAAGGTGTTCACAAGCTGTATTGCTGTCACAAGAATGTGAAAGTCAGGGTCATGGTGACATTAACCTTTTGACCACCAAACTGTAATTAGTTAATCCTGAAGTCCAAGGGGATGTTTGTGACAAATTTTGAAGACATTCCCTCAAGGTGTTTACCAGGTGTATTGTGTTCACACAAATTCAAAAGGCTGAGTCATTGTGACCTCGATCTTTGACCACCAAATTCTAACCAGTTCATCCATGACTCAATGTGGACTGGACGTTTGTGCCAAAATCTGAAGAAATTCCCTCCAGGTGTTCTTAAAAAACAGATTAACAAGAATGAGACTGACAACATCGGAGGAGTTGAGTTTATTTGTTTTTTTCTTACTTGCATTATCTATTGGTGCAATTGTTTGTTGTTTTTTTTTCAATAAAGATGTAAGTGGGAAAAACATTATCAACTAATTGCTGAGTTGAAAAACAGAACAGAAAAAGTTCACTTTTAAAATATTTAAACTCAACCATGATCATCAATAACGTCAGTCCAGATGCAAACTCATTCCCAGGCTGTCAAGTGTACCGCATTGGGGTGGTGGTTCGATTTGACTTCCAACCCTGAGTGCTGGTATATGACGACCAGGGCATGAGATTCAACAGTCAACTCTCTTTGTCCAGAGTAACATATAGCACCTTTAACCAACCTTTTAAGGGCCCTGAACTGAGCAAGATGTGGGATGCAAAATGTGAACACCCTGTCCTCCTATCTGCTATATCTATGGTATAAAAACTGATTCTAGGCAGGAGTTCTGTACATTTCCTCCTATACATATCTGGCAAAGCATACAAGCAATATATAAATGTACTTGGCAAGAATCTGGATTTTTCCAGCCTATACAGCTTTTGGAGATGATCTCATGTAGCTGCCTCGCTGTGTGTGCTGTCACCTGCCTGTCATCCTTGAGGGAGCCAGCGGCTGGCACTTCCACCAGTGTGGGCATGCTGGCTTACAGTTGCTATGACATTGAGACAATATCTGTGTGTGCGCATTTGCAAGTGTGTGAGCAGTAGTGCATGTGTAAATCCTCCCTCACACTCTCCTCTGGCACCTTTTTTTGTTTGTGCCTCTAAACATTCAAGTCAGCCACTTGAAATGTTAAAGTTCAGTAAAATGTAAATGAATATCAATGATTTACATACACACATACAACACATTTACATTGCAAACTCCTGAACACAGGATAGAACTCTGAATTTAATGTATTGCTACTGCTCCGGTCCTTTGCAAGTACACACTGTCACTTCAAATCTGTGACAAGCAGCAATGTAGCACCTCCAGGTGATATTTTCTGAGCATATTTCCAGGAGAATGGGTGGCGGATGCCAGCGGCACTTCTCTCCACTGACCTCGTATATTGCTGCAGAATCCAAAACCTTCTGGCCACATTACTATGCACAGCAACTGATTGGCAGGAAGCCAAGGCACATTGAAAATGTGTTAGTCTTAGCAAATTGCCTGGAGTGAGGCTGCGTGGCAATGACTGTATAATCAAGACATCTCCTTTCCTCTTTCCTTCACCATCTCCTCAGTACCATCACTGATTCTTGTCTTTTCCTGTTCCTGGGCTCTCCACCAGCCTCTCCTCTGTCTCAGAGAAAACTTGTTATTGCTACGTGGGTGTGTTGGTTTCAGCAAACTGTGGGTGTGAATTTTAATGGCTAAAACTGTCCAGTAAGTTTTAAATGGGCACTGTTATGTGTTTGTTGCGATGAACAATCAAAAAGAAACTTCTTCCAAGATCTTACTTTGTTTCCTATGTGCAATATGCACGATGTCAGTAATCATGCAAACCAAACAATTATGTTGTTACCTAATTTACATGAGTTCTTTTTTTATCTGCATAATGAGCAAATAGAAAAAAAGTTCAAATATGCTGACAACAGCAACGCCATCTAGCGTGCTTCAGCCTGTAGGTCTGACTACATGGAGGAGCAGGTTGTCTGATAAACTATTGGAGAGACTCCCCACGAGGTATAACCACAGCTTTATTAATAAACATGTCAAATAAGCTGGACTTGTCTCCTATAAAACCATGGTTAGTAGCAACTCCATTGAGTGTGTTTGGGCCGTTAAATGCAGTTCCAGCCTGTTGTTCTTCTGAAGCTGTCATATACCACTGCTTTGTTAGTGATTTCGGTGTAAGATACCGACACCAAAAGTCACCTTTCACAGTAGTACGATATGCCACCGGGTGACGTCAGTTTGCAACACAATTGGATGGAATCTGTCATGGCTGTATGATACGCCGCTGGACAGTGTCTGGTTGAAACACTGCGGGTAATGACTTATATAAGGAGCACATGGTTCCTTTTACGGTTGGCAGGAGGGGTGATGGATGGATCCAACTAATGCTGGACTTTCCGCCAGGAGCTCAGTGTTTTCGTCCCCAACATATGTAGAGCCAAACCATGATGGTTTTTTCTCCTATACAGAGCCCGTTTTTTAGCCCATTTACAACCCACATGGACCCCACATATAAAGGTTGGCTAGATAGCACTCTTCTAAATTTGAAAAACAGACCTTTAAGTACCAATCCACCACTTTTCTGAAAGAGATCAGATTCTCAGGGCCAGGTGAGACATCAGGGATCAGATCTGAAATTTTGTGATGTAAACAACTGCAAAAATAGCAAAGGTGAACAAGTTAATAGTGTGAGGCAGAAATCACAGTGAACAAAGCAAATCAAATGAGGCAAAGTTAAGCGAAAGATTAAAAAAGGAAGCTCCCTGGGAGTATGACCTCCACCAGTTCCACTAATTTAAAGGTGTGTAAGCAATATGTCACATTAAAATTAAAGGAAGTTCAACCCCAACAGATTCACTGAAAAGGTGAAAAATTCACAACCTGTTGATATCATTTTAACAGGGGCAATCTGCACTGACCTTCTGTGGCTTACACTTGGCAAAGAAGATCAGACCCCAAAAGCCACGCTAAATATAGCAACATGTCGATATGCTAAGGCACACAGTGACAAATTGTCTCCTCTTGTTTCCTTCCTCTTTCACCTTAGCTGATAAGATAATTGGTTTAAGCTACCCTCTTTTATCTCTGTTTAGTGCACCATCGGTGGCAGCACATCAAAACAGGTGAGGAGGGGTCAGAGAGCTCAGAGCTGGCTGCTATGACCCGTCTGGACACTTTGAAAGCTTTGAACCGCCTCAAGGAGCAGCTAGGTGTGTTAAGCCCTAGTGATGAGGGCCAGCAGGACCTTTTGTGGCTTTTATGAATAACCTCACAAGAGGTTTTTGGTCATGGCTGTGCAGAGACGACCAGAGGTTGCGAGCAAGTGTAGTAGATTGCAGCCCATGAGGAGAACTACTGGTGTGAAAATAGTTGTTGTCCTCTTCACCTTCGGTGGAGCTTCTTTAAACTTTCTCTCAGTGACATAGTTGGGTTGGAGACGTCTCATTTACATTTATAACTAAAACTTTGAGTCACAAACTGGAGACAGACAGTTTGAAAGATGTTGTTGTTTACCTATCAGAGTACATGTTTTCCTCTGACAAAGAAGATGCTATTAGTTGCATTATGGGAAATGCAGGATCTAGGGTTTTTTGGGGTTGTCCTTTGCTGCTTTGATTTTCATTATTGTTAATATGGCTGTTATATGTGTCCTTCATCTTCACCAAAGGACTACTGTAAAGATCACATTTCTCATGTGTTCTCGACCCACCCTGATTGTAGCCTTCCAAAATTTGTAGGTTGTGTACAATTTACATGGAATATATACACATTTTTCTGCATTACGTTTTGCAGAGAAGTTGCAAATACAAACCTGGATTTGCCCTTTAAAGAAACCAAAGTATATCTGTATGCGGTTGCTTAACTCTTATCTTGACATAGTTTTCAACCAGCCTATATTGGTGACTACAGCAGCATATGCTTGTTTTGCCTTCAGGGCCGGGGTAAACGCTAACCAACTTCCCTTTGAAGACACAGAGACTTTACTTGGGTCTTACGGAGCTGAAATGTTGAAATGAAACCAACACGGTATACTGAGCTCAGCAGGTGGGGGTGAGGAAAGACGAGCCTTTCTGCATGTTCTGCAGCGTTTGTTCAGTTTGCTTTCACAGTCTTTCAACCCCATAAAGAAATAGCTGAAGTAAAAGTGGTGTTGCAATACTGTGTTGTTACAGACTGTTGCACAGTTTGAAGTGGGTATACAGAAACCCTGGAGCTATTTTTGTGGATATATAGTGTCTATCTGTAAATATTGTAGACTACACCACCTTAATGGCTTTAATGGACACCAATATATATACACAGACAAAAACAGTATTATAGGCTAAATGAGGCTGATTAAAAAGGAAACAAATGTGTACACTCAAATAGTTAACTCTTTGGGGGGATTAAGACGTAAAATAAACATGTCTCAAGTATTCAAGACAAAGTTTTGAGAGTGTTTGTCTTTTATTGTTTCAGAGCCAGTGTTGCAAAGTCCCTACATGCAGCACGCTTCAGGTCTTCTCCAGTTTTATTATTCAGTTGCATTTTGGCAGTTTTATTTCACCTCTTCTGCTTATTGTATGCACTCTACAAAACACTACCAAGGCCCTCCAGGGGTTGGGTAGCTAATCAACTTTCTAACTCTAGCTTTAATGGTAGGTATCATAAATATGTATGAAGTGATGCTTCACATTCCTAATCAAATCAGTGTGCACAACAGAGAGCATTGGATGGGGTGGTGCATAATCTATTTGCACGCATTTTACTTTTAGACAAAGGCTTCGCTTAAATCAAATATTCATTGGTTGTATAAGTAGTCTTAAACTGAAATAGAGTGCCCTTTGGTAAACACATGGAATAAAGATTAAGGATTACATTATTCAAAACTTTTATCCATTCAACTTTGGGCTCCCAAGTGATATATGTGTCTTTTTTATTACTTTCAAATCCCTTCCACTGAAACAAAATCAGACCAGATCAGAAATGAGAGAACACAGTCAATTGCAACAGTGCAGCGAGTTCATTTCAGACGACGGGCCTAGCATTTAAAAATCAACGTGCATAAAATTGCGCTGATGCAGTGTCTTTCATAACGGCGAATGACGCAATGTAATGATGACATTTAAAGTACCCAGATAGCTTGGCTTTGAATCGAATCCAACAGCTGGTAATGGAATCAAATGGGTGAGAATAAACAGGCGAGTATAAAAGGCACACATACACAGGGGGGTACCTACCGAAAAAGTCAATGCACATGCGCTCTGGCATTTGCCAACACACACCACACTCTCCCAGACCTCCATCGCCCTCACATTTTGGCAGAAACGTCTGCACCTCTGCACCTCAGGAGGCATCAGGATGTGATGCGACTGATACAGGATTATTTGCTACATTTGCCTGGAAGCAGCAGGTGATGATGTCCTCCCAGTGACAAATGATGTTTGTTCAGTCTTACCTAATGTTGTGTCAACATTTTTCCAAAATATGAGACTGGAGTTTAAAGCATCTATGTGCAGCGTGCAGCAACAAGGCAAATTATTACATCGTTGTTTTTTTCTTTTGTAATAAAATGATTGTCAATAACAAACATAGATTGCTAAATAAATCATAGCTATCACAGGGCCTCATCTGGAATGATTTGCTGTGTCGGGGGGTAGTATTTTTTTGTGACGTGATTAAGGTGGAACCGACATCCTGCTCCCAAGCCACATCCTCCAACCCAGGCAATAAACAAAGTGCTCCTCAACCAGATAAGACAGAAAATCCCACCAGCATTTTCTGGAACTACCCCAAGCTCTTTTTGAAGTTGGATGTGTACAAAAACCTCCAAAGAGAGGTAAGAAGCATTTGAATCGGATGCCCAAACTTCCTCAACTGACTCCAAATTAGAGTTTTGGTGATATGTGCGTATGAAATATATATAAGGAAATATAATATGAAATGAAATATTTCCACTTTTATGTCTGCTTGGAAATATCTCTTAAAGCATACTGGCAAAGTGGTCGAATTGCTTTTAATGCTGGCGAGGATAGCCATCATGGTGAATTGGGTCAGGGAAGACCTTCCTTCTATTTCTATGTGGAAATCTTTGATCTCTGAGGTTGTGACTCTGGAAAGAGTAGAACATCATATTGATGGAAGGAATTGAGTGTTTTTACAGAAATGAAAGAAACTTTTGGAACCTATAAGACTTTAATATAATTTGGACTTACATGAGTAAAAACTGGACAAATCAGCTTGATGTACAAAATAATAATTTAACCTCCCCACCATGCTGTGCCTCTTATAATGCAATGCATGCATAATGTTATGCAATGTTATGTTTTTTATGCTTGATCCTGGGGAAAAAATGAATAAAATAAATGAGTTAAAAATGAATAAATACATAAAAATAATGTTACAGCTCAAAAAAAGAAAAAAAAGAAATATTTATATCATGTTAATAATGCACTGCATTGCGCTGGGCTGCGTCGCTCGTGGACAGTTGGGACAGGCTAATAGAAAACAGTGCAGTGACACTGACTTACTTGCTGAAGCCTGCTTGTGTCACATCCAGGTGGTACACAGTGTTATGCTTACACACTCTCTCTCTCCACCTCCCTGCATTTAAATTTTGGGCAGAATTAATTTGCCAAAAACGACAAATCGCATAACAGAGAAATTAAATTTGAATTTGACTTATAGCTTTTTTTTTGTAGATATTGCATTAATATTGTTACCATGTAGTGAAATTAGCACCAGTCCTCAAAGTCCAAAGGGACAGCGGTTTTCCTCCCGGGTGTTCAAGCTGCTCACTTTTTCCTTATTACTCTTTTACTGTCCTGGTTTAGCCAACTTGAATTGTATCGAGCCACAGCAAGCCATGAACACGTGCGTCTCCTCTGTGTCCTCACAGCATGTAGCTTCGCAAAGCCACACTGTTCTGGTCCTGCTGAGTAGAAAACCATGACCACGGCCTATCCGTGACGTTCTCCCCCTTGAAACAAGCTGTGGCTCAATATGTGAAGCTGAGCTGTTGTCTGGAGAACACTGTGCTCTGCACAATTGTCAGTGTGTGTAACTGAGTCTTTGTAGATAAGTTTCACTCCTGTTCATACTTTCTGCCTTGTTTACTGTTGGCACTCAGTCGTGTCAGAGCGGTGTTAAGTTACCACCGATGCAAACTGTACGGTTCCGGCTGCTTCACAGTTTAAGTTTTTTAATGCTGAATCAGCAGGAGGCAGTTGCTGTGAATATTTGGTCAGTGGATCAGTTTTACATACTGCAGGAAGAATATTACAAGGAGAGGCTGCCACGGTGAGGTGTTGGCTGAAGAACTGCAGGTGAAAAACCTCCAACACTTCTGAAAGCCTTTAACCTTGCCCTGCTGTGCTGTGGAGAAACACTTGCACCTGGTTGCAGTTTCTCATGACTGCATAAAAGTGAGCCCAGGCACCCTGTGAATTACCTCTGATGTGACTGAAAAAAAACATTACAGAGTATGACAGCTGTACTTCTGAAAGGTTTTTCTTTTAATTAAAAAGAAACAACAGTTGTCAGACATGACAAGAAATGGAAACACAATTTGAGCAAATGGCCAGCTGAGTATTAGAATGCTGGAATGAGTGAAGTGGAAACATATGTATGTTTAACCATTTTAAGACCTGTGGTGAAATCACTTTCCCTAAGCAGTTTGTTATGATTTCTTGATTTGATTGTTATGAACATGGAAAAGGCGCAGGGAGTACTAGTATGAAAATTGTATGAGATTGCTAGATTTTAATATATTATAAAAATGTTAGGGCAAATGTGTAGGGAAAAAAAGAAGAAAAAAACAGGGAGAAAACTGTGTAATTATCATGAAGGCATATTTAAAATTATGATACAAAATTATTATAATTTTGATTATTTATTTATTTATTTTACAAATTTCAGGGTTTTTTTGTATTTTCAAAAAATGTTTGCTCATTTTTGAGTTACATCTTCTTTCTTTGCTCATTGCTTTCTTCCCATCTTTACTCAAAGATTTGCAGTCTCATGCTCTACTATCGGCATACAATGACAGTTATAAAAATAATTCAATCAATAAAAAAAAACAACTTTTAATTCGCTAAAAAAAAGCCACCTACTGTATCTTTAAACAAAACCGTCATAATGGTTGGCCGTGCAAACAGAAGGTGAAAATAGAGAACGTTTCACAGATATTTGAGAGATATGTTGTGTGTGTCTCAGAACAATGTGGTTGGTCAGTGAGCATTTACTTAGAGGAACCGTAGCATATGCTTCTTTGGTTGAGCGCTTATGTTAATTCCAGTTTTGTGTGCATACGGTAGATGGAATTTTGTAAAGAGCGTCCTGAACTATGCTCATCCGGCAGTAGGCCACCGTCTAAGACATTACATGATTAGCTTGGGTGTTCGTTCTAGGAGCAACATTTGGATATTATTTGTATTTATAGATCATCACTGCTCTATACTCTTTCCTATATTTCCTCAAAAAACAAATCTATGTTTTGAGATAGGTACTGTATGAATTTTCAAGAAAATGTCTTGTAACCTCCACTAGTTGTTTGATTTTTTTTTTTATTTTCAATGTTTACTTCCATATGAATTTGCTTACTTTTTAGTTTTTCATCTTTAAATTGCTCTTCTGTGTCGAAGCTTTTATGTCATTGTGAGAGTATTTTCCAGTGTAAGGGAAACATTTGGTAGACCATAAGTGAAAAGTGTTAAATGTGATTTATTTCTCCTCTTATTAAAGTTATTAAAGCGCCCACTGTCCTGTAGGCTGTCCTGGCCAGCAGTATCAGGTTCACCTAGGCCTTCCAGGCTATAAAGGCTGCCCCAGCTAATTCACTCTCTCCATTCCTACAGCAGACATCCACTCAGCATCACCGCCTTTCCGTTTTGCAGCTTTAACACCTCCAAAGACCACCTGACACACAGCCATGCTTGGCTTTCATTACTGACTTTGCTGAAAAGTCTTTTGTGTGAACCCCCTATCTGTCACATTCACTGAGCTAGTGTGTGACAAACATGAACATTGTTATATGTTAAAGATGAACTCATACTTCATGAGCCATGGCCTCCAGAAAAAGAACTTAACATTTTAGTGAAGACAGATTAGTACAAATTTTTAAGTGTTTTAAAATTATTTTTCTTTTTCATTATCATTTTCCTTAGGCTAAAATGGTCTTTATTATCTGTGTGGAAAAAGCTCCAATTCTTAAGTTTTGCAAGTTCTTTACCCCAATTGAATTTAGACATGTATATGGTATTTTGGTGACACTTTCAGATAAGACGTTTCAGATAGATTAGAGCAGCAGTGGTGTTCAGCCCTCAGCCACTTCCACAGAGCCAGAACACTGCCAGTTGTGATAAAGAGTGCACCGACGAAGGCCTTTACAAAAGGTAATATTTTCTCACATTTACTATAGATTTCTGTGACTAATGTGTATAAATCCAGTCAGAATATGGTCTGATAAAAATTCTCCCAACTCAGCCAGATCTCCTCTGCTGCACCACCAGTCCACACTGACTCAAATTTGCTTACACGAACTGAGATCTGACCTGAGATTTGATCATCGCCTTCATGTCTACAGTAAGCGGGTGTCCGTCAGATTTGCGCAAAACATAAGCAATATTTATGATAAAAACACTTGCAAGATGACTGCAAGTGACGTTATGCAACTTTTCCTCTTGCAATAACATTTCAAGAAGCATGGCGATGGATGTTAAAAACATTAGCAGGTTTATTTCTATTGCAGCCGCTGCACTAGCCGTCATTTTCTCCAGTCAGAGGCGACGTAGGTGTGTTATGGAGCAATAAAGGAAAGGCGAGCCCCTTATGCAGCCACTTATGAAGGATTTGTGGGAGTTGATAGTCCACGATTTCACAGAGGAGTTGTGGATTTAAAACTTTTGGATGATCCACTCAACTTTTGAAAAGTTATGCGATTCAAACCTGCAGCGCCTGTTACATCATCCCTGAAGGGGCCAGTTCCTACCAACAAGTGCATAGCCATAGCATCATCATACAAGCCAAAAAATGTTTCTATTGCAGTTTTGAGAAAAATTGCTTTTTTGAATTGCCTGAAATACCAACTCATGCAAGTGTTAAAACTTTTTTGCAATAAATGGGCGGTTTCTTTTTCAAAAATTTTGTGTTTCCATTAGGCATATTTTATAATTGCAGTTTCATTTTGTGCATTTTGAGGGTTAATGGAAACCCTATTGATAAATACCGAGCTTTGCGTGGAATTGACTGTAAAAAAAATAATAGAGCACATCATTCCTCTTTAAACCACACTTGACCTCATAAACAGTTTTCGGTTGCTGTATCTTGAAATGTTGCTGTTCAGCTTCAGTAACATTACCTTGTCCGAGTTGAGTTCAACCACTTTAGCTTTGTTCGGCACAGCTGCAGTGACAACACTCTAAAAGCAGTGTTAGCCTACGATATAGCCCCATTTATAAGACATGCCTTATTAGAAAGTGGTAATGTCAATTGTGTAATAGAAACAAATTGCCGTGCCTGATGGGTCCAAAAAGATATTTACAGTAAATTAAATTTAACTGTCAGCTGCATCCTGCAGGATCCGTACTTACCTGTCTTCTATCAGTTGTCAACACATTTTTAGAATTTTTTTAGACACGGCTGAGGAAAAAAAACAACCCATGCCAGTCAGCGTTGTGTAATTTTTCAACATGCCAACAGGTCTCTCTCTCATCAGCAGAGTCTGACACGAGCAAAGCCCTGGGTAGTTGGGTTTCTGCCAAGCATGCAACATGAGTGTCATTTTTACAATGCAGCTTGACATCACAGTCCCACCGCAACACTGCAATTTGTGTGATAAAGGCGGTCCATGCCGCTGTGAAAGGGAAAAGGGCACACGAACAATAAGGACCCTGCTCTGCTTGTTCAACTCAGCTTGAAAGTTTGTTAAATTTAGTTTAAACACCCTGGGAAGGTGGCGCGTCGCTTTCCATCCCCTAAAATGAAGTGGATGAACAGTTTAAGCCAAAATAAGGGACAATTTTGGTCAGGCGCACGTCTCCCAGCGGGTTTTTTAAGGATGTGAGTTGTTTTTTTGTTTTGTTTTTTGTATGTTCAATTGTTAAATGTCAACACTTTCCACAATCTCTCCCATGGTAAATATGGTTCAAGGGAAGAAAACATTATGGTTAAGGCAAGGCAAGTTTGTTTGTCAGGCACCTTTCAACAACATCAAAACTAAGAAGTCTTCATTTAAGATTTAAAAGGGTATTATGACTGGATATTTGAGGTACACAATAATAAGAGATAGTGGGACATTAAAATAATAAAATAAAATAGAAGATTAAAATAAGTACAGCAGAGCTACAGTGTGTGTGTGTGTGTGTGTGTGTGTGTGTGTGTGTGTGTGTGCAAGACATGAATGGATAAATTATATATAGAGAGCCGACCTTGAGCCAGAACATTCCATCTATGTGGTGAATAAAAACTGATCATTTTCGGTAAGCAATTGTATTTTTAATAATCTAGTTGGCACTTGTAGATGGTGAACAGAAGAGGCCTTGGTGAACTCGGATTTTAGTGATTCATACAAGTTTAGCACTGTGCAAGCAAGTCTCACCAAGTTGTTCAGACTGTCTGGTAAATAACTGAAGCTAACTGTGGTGGAAGAAGTATTTAGATTATTTGCTTAAGTCAAGTAGCACTATAAAACTGTGAATATACCAACCCGTTCTCATTACGAACTCCGACTTCACAGTGCTTTAGGATCGCAGAGCCAAAATCCACCTTTGTGTGCATGAAGTGCCACTAGACAGCATCAGGCAAGAACAAGGCCAGACAGAACCGTTCACGTTTTTTATTATATGCCAGAAAACGGCCGGGCGGCAGACAGAGCAGGACAGCATCAGCTTGAAACACTGCTGGCAACAATATACTTTTTTTCCCTACTCCTTACCATGTGCCTCCTTCCTCTAATTTTAACCATCCGTGCCAGCATGTGCGTTTGTTGACGTTCCAGCATTGGTTGCATGTGCTTGTGTTGTCTTAACATAACCATGTGCCATGTCCTTCTATTATGTGCATTTGTTGGTATCCCAAAACATAAACAACAGACACAGAAGAATACCCAAAATGTAATATGTAGACACAAAAGGGTGAGATAGGATGAGAATGTGTTGAAAAATACTCCACTACAAGTAAAAGTCCTGAATTCAAAACTTCAGTAAGGTAAAGCTATGTAAGTATTATTAAGATCATCATTGATACTTTATGTTTGTGGAGTTAAAGTATTAATTGTGCTGTAAAATGTCACCTGTTAGTGTTTTACTATTATATATGATGTTTTTAGATAAAAACACTGCTGCATTGATGTGCATGACATTTTAATGTAGATGGTAAGGTTGTGCCACGTATCTCTTTTTAGCCTTTTCAAAAAGTTTTTTTTTTACGCTTACCCAGACAGGTTCAAATAGTTTAATTATTCTAAGAAGTACTATCATTTTCTCAACCCATAAAAGAGCAATTTTTCCTTCAGTTTTTCAGAAATATTACTATAATATAGTATGAAATATTCTAAATGGAAAAGTTACCAGACAGAAAAGTGTAGTGGAGTAAAACAATATATGCCTCTGAGATGTAGTGTAGTAGAAGTACACAACTGCATAAAATGGAAATACTCAGGTAAAATACATGTATTGTACTGCAGCACCTGAGTAAATGTACTTAGTGACATTCCAACAGTGGTGGCTAACCATGCTGAACGCAGCACCGAGATCCAATAACACCAAGACTGTCTTTGGTCACGTTTAGACGAGAACATGACAATGATGGTCATGTACACGGATCAACAAAAACAACCAAAAACGCTGTAGTGTGCATGCCAGGCCAGTCGTTGGCGGTGTAACTTCGTAATGACACATCATAGAAAAACACCATGCACATGTGTGAAGTGCGGCCGTGGTGTCACCGTTCTCACAGAATCTGCACATTGCCAGTTTACGACAGCTGGGGTTTCATTCTCAAAAGATTAACCACTTGAACCTGTTTGCAAACCAAAAGTTTGCATTTTCATGCCCCCAAAACTCGGTTTTCATGTGAACAAAAGGCCAAACCACAACAAAAGTTTTTATGTTTCATGCAAGAACTGTTGCTGAGTAAACTGCCCCTTTATTTAGGTAGATGTCGTTCATAGACTTACCGAGAGTAGTCTCTGAACTTTGATGTGGTTGAAATCCTGACTGAAAAACATCAAATTAGTTGTTAAGGGCCAAGAAGGTGTTCTATTCTTTTTGGTTTGGGGAGAAGAAAGATTGTTGTTACAGGCAAACATTATTTGTCGGCCTGTGAAAGAACAAAAACTTTGGTCTCCAGCATGAAGTCAGACAAATCACATAGCAATCCACCCACCTGACCTCCAAATCCTTCCTCTCTGTATTGTGTAACGAGATCATAAAAAGCTCAAGAAAAAAAGAGAAAAAGGTAAAAACTGCAAGTCTGAGCTTTATACACAACAGCAGCTTCCAGCATATTGATCTTAGTGCTAAGAGTCTTTTTGGAAGACAGAGTCCAGATCAATTTTAATGACGACTTTAATAACGACTTAGATTGGGTCAGACCTACTCTTGGTCATAAAAGCACTGATTCACACCTTAGAAGTCTGACACAAGGCTAAATCACACTCTCGTCCCGTAACTACTTTCTAACTTGCTTTTTTAAGCACCACCTAAATAATATATCCAAACTGACAAAAAAAATAACAAAAGAAATAAAAACTGGAGTAAATCGTTATAAGAAAGCTGTTTTAGTTTATTTCGAATCATGTTGGAGGAAGTGTGTAGCTCCAGAGTGCACCACTGTATCCAGCCTTCACACCCAAACTTCACCTTAAGCTGCCGGGCATGAGAACTGTGTATCGACAGAACTTCAGAACAGATAAGCAGCTACTACTTTGCTCTGTATTACCTTATTAGTATTCTATGAGCACAGTGTTTGTTGCCTCTCCCATCAATATGAGGTGTGGGTAACACGCGTGGCACAGATCCAATTCTGTATAGCAGGGAAGCTGGCACAGAAATCGGAGTATTGACTCTCTATAATTCACATCAGGGAGTTTTGTGCCAACCATGATTGCATGCTAAACACCGATAAATAAATAAAGATGTCAGCAAACAAATACAATACACGAGCAGGCAGACTGACAGCGCAGTCATGGCGGATAGTCTATGGGGATATAACTGAAACACATGCTGCCAGTTGTGTGTCTGTATATAATCTTCTATTGGCAGCTGTCAGAACGATCACCCGACCTGATTTAATTTTTATGAGATGCATTTTGTGCCCTTGAAAAAAACACATCAAAGTGCTTTTTTTTTTGCTTTTTTTTGTCTGGGAGCTTTGCAGAGATGTAATTTCATCTACAGTCGCATAACAGTGTGAGAAACAACAGATCTCAACTGCAAGACACTGCTGGTGTAATTGGAATGAGTGGACTTTACTTCCTGAGGATGGTTTGATTGGCACACCAGCAATCGTATCTTGACAAGTCAGTTGATGTAGCTCCCCGCCACATTCTGGCTTTTTCCATTTATATCCATCCTCCCTGTCATTTAGATTTGCCATATATGACAGAGTGCACAGTTAGGGCTTTCAGTGTTGAAGATTGGAAGCAAAAAGGCAGCACAGTTTAAGTTCATGTACATGTGGTTTAAAGAAGGGCAACAGTTGTCTGCTTCCATAACAGCCGTCCTCTTTTCCTCTTTATTATTAGCTGTCATCACGCCTACTGTGTTGTGATCACAGTTTACTTTTAGCCATCTGGGACCTGAGTTTGCAAGAGCTATAAAAAATAGCATGAGTTTTTTATTTCAGGGAGCCTCAGGAAAATTATTGGTGGAGGTTTCCTATGAGACATGGCTATGAGTCTGCGGCCATGCTTTCAGCTTTAAACGCAAACATCAGCAAATTCACAACTTATGCTGCGTTCGCAACTTATGCTGCGTTCACATGGAATCTGGACGATGGTTTATAGCAAACCGGATGTTATTTTAGTGAACGAAAGCAGGACGGTAAAATTAGGCGGGGTCGGCAGAGAATACCGGCATCGGTAGACAGCATTCCCATCCAAAGTTAAAAAACATTTTTCCATCCTACAGAACAGAATTTTCAACTGGATATTGTGTAGCTCTCACACAAGGGGAAAACATGGCCGATTTGGACAACAAAGGGCTAATAATTTTGGTGCACATGGAATTGTACGATCAACTGAAATCCTACGGGGATGTTGCGAGAAAAATAGACATATGGCAGGCGGTGAACACTGAATGAATAAATGACTTTTGGAGGGATTTGACAATCATTTTAAGTTTGCAATAAAATATGAAGTGAAAGCTTTCTTTTGTGGCTTTGTTAATTGCTACAATAGTTGCTTGGCTTGCTTGGCGGTACTCCTGTTTGTTTTTTTCAAACATGGAGCACACTAACCACCACTGTCTCTATCTAGTACTCTGACTATGGATAAGTACTTCATACAACCCTACTTCAAACAACCCAAACTACCCCTTTAAGGTGTTATGGTGTTCCCAGCTTGTAAATGCCCAGAAAAGAACATTTGACTCAGGTCAGATAAATGTATTGAGGCGTAAGTGGGTGCACTTCTACCTCGTTGTTCATACCGCGAGTGAGCTCCACTACTCATCTGAAACAAGTGGAGACAGATTTCCCTGACTAAAAGTTCCTCCGAACGAATCAAGTGTGGCATGAGAGGTTCATACTGCAACCTCCCAAGGTTTTTCCCTCCAGCATCAAAATCACACACTTGTAGCTACTGGATTTTTCATAAAGGACACTGCCATGGCGACTCCCCTATCCTCGACCCATTTAGTGTGTTCATGAGTTATTTACTGACAATGTCGACCCCTTTGAAGCTCCCTCTCCCCAGACACGCACACTTGAGCGCACACGCACACAGAATATCCTGATGCACATATGCCTTTCTTCTTACAGCCACAAAAATAGAATCTGTGTTTACTTATTGATAATAAGAGCTTCCATATTTGAGAGATTTTTCTCTTTCTGTTATGACAATATGTTTTACTTTCTTGACAATACGTTTCCTGGACATGGATTTTATCTCTGGAGGTCTGGTTTCAGATATGCAGTTTTGGAGAATTTTGAATTTACAATTCAAAACCTCTTGCTCTCACAGTGTGGTCCCGCTCAGAATCCTGGCAGCTTTACATACACTTTAGACATTCAACCAGGGGAATAAGTTATAATTCATGTACAAAATGTACATAAAACATTGATATACCCTCTTTTGCCACATCCATACCACAATTGCACAATCCTTACCCCAATGCTTTAAAACAGCAATACTCAACTGTCACTGGCTAGTGTGCCAAATGTACCTGATGCCTGCAGATCATTTTATACTTTACAATGAAAATAAAGTGATCCATACTGGGATTTCTTTATACTTTAATAAAGAGACTATAAATAAAGTGCTTGTTTGAGTTTTAAACAAACATGGAAAATACAAGTCATGGATAAGCCTCAGCTTGTCTTTCAAAATTAGGGTTCAGAGTCTATTAAACCTCCCAAAAAACTAGGAGACCATTTGAAATGCAATTCTATTTGGATTGCTACAAATAAATCTCAGTTTGGAGGCTCTGGCAAAAGACACTTTAAAGTCCGATTTTTAAGTATCTTTTGCATCACTTGTAATGGGACTCAGTACTTTGCAGATGGCATCACACCTCTTGCTGCACAATGACTCGCCATAACTGCAGCACGGAACGTCACAATGTGTCAAAAGTTTGATTGGTGCAATGGAGGACGTCTGCACTGCAGCTTAACAGCTTGATTGTTTGAAAAGGCCAAATGATGGCCCCTCATTTCTCATGATGCCACACTGAAAAGCAGTGTCATCAGCGTAGCAAAGTACTTCATGAAGCTTACGCCACTACCATAGCAACCCTTTCAGATAGGTAAATAGGTTGGTGATGTCCGCACGGAAAAATCCAATCTGATCACTTGGAAATAAAAGTGCAGATAGTCTATCTTAAAGAAGTCTGCATGTAGCCAACACCAGGGAGTGTAATTGAGGTGCTGCATCTCTGTCATGTCTGGGACTAGGGTTTTCATTTCATGCAAACAAAATCAATACTGTAAATCTGACTTCACACCAGAATAGGTCCCCCAAACAAAACTCCTCTTATGGCTGGGTGATAAATCAAATTTGTTTGACTAATAAAATTGCGTTTTTTTGCACAATGTCTTAAATGTTCTACATCATTGCAAGAAAAAGTGAGAGCTTAATTAGCTTGATTTAAATTGCCTTTAAGCACCATGATTATACCTCAAGCCTGACTTAATACAATACTCACATGCTGTATACATTCATAGATTTAATAGGCACTGGAAACACTCCTCCAGTCTAAACAGGCCATAAAGCTGTCCCCTCTTACAAGTGAGAGCGCTTTTTTACAAAAGTTTGAGAGTCGCCTCATCTCCACTCCATCCCACTCCAATTTCAAACTGGTAATGCTCAAACCATAAAGCAGTCCCGACCTGGAATACATCTATGTATTTCTCACACACACTATTCCCTATCAAAAGATTGGTTGTTGTGGGCTCGCCAATGGAGTTTACAAAGTACTGTCAAAAGGAATGTGAGTGAGCAATGAGCGGGGTGAAATCTGAATTGAGCACAGAGCGATACTGAGCGGGGCGGCATGGAGTGGCTTTGAGTTGGGGAGCTGTGGGAATGAGCAGCTCTCTGGAGATTCTCAGCGCTTCACTCCACTCATATGCTCTGCCCTCTTAACTCTTTGATACCTGGAGCGACATCATTTTTCCTGTGCTGCTTACAGGCACATTTACAAGTATTAAAACCTGTGAACCCTGAGCAAATTGGTGCAATTTCTTATCAAAAACATGGGTAAAAAGGCAATGAGCAACTTGGTTAGAAATGTTCCACAAAATGCAAGAATTTAGTAGATTTAGAAAACTGTTTTTAAAAGCAAGGGAAAAACATCTAGGGAAAAAGAAAAAAGTTTTTTCCAGGTTATTTACTTGTTTGTTATTTGTTTGACTTTTTTTTTCATTTGTCGTTCTTTGTTTTTTTTTGTTTTTTTAAATACATTTTCAGGTAATTTTTACTAATTTCTTGCTAATTTTGGGATCATTTTTTTCTTTTGTGGCTCATTGTAAAAAATCAACCCAAAATGTTTTGGTTTAAAATAGTTACAATAACTACACTAAGACAAAGGGGTCAAATTCTACTGAAAACAATCATTACTTTGGGCTTAACTTTAGAGTGAATTAAAAACAGTGTAAATTTTCCCCCATTTCTTATAATGAAGTCCTGTTAAGACTTTCTGACCAGCTAGTGCGGAGATGAGAAATTATTGCAGAATGTATTGAAACACCCTGTCATGCATTATTACTGCCTATTTCTAACTCTTTTTTGTATTTATAGATTTAAGAGAAATAAGTATGGGAAAGTATGCATTAAACTTCACCTCACAACCCTCCTGAAGAGTCTGCAGCTTCCTGATTGGGCATCATTACTTCTATACATTCACCTCAATGTAAAACATCCAAGTTGGGCAGACTTGTAATCTGGCTCTAGGCGTGTTTGTTTATTCAAAGCTCTTGTCAGGTTTCCCACTGGCATCCTCAAATTGTCACTGTCTCTTTGTATCAAGCTCAAAAGGGACTGGAGGCACTCTGGGAAATGCAGCAGAATGTTTATGTCAGTGCCTTAAAGTAATCCATGCAGCTTAGTTAGCGTGCAAGTGTCCTCACTTCACTGAAAATCCTGCAGGCCACACACTTAATCAACATGAGTGTGTCAGAGACTTCATTATAGCTTTATCTTCCTTTCATTGTATCCTCCATACTAACCCACTCATATGGATTCATTCTATCACATTATATCTTTAACTCTTTGAAACCTAGATTGGCATCACTTTTGTGCTTCTCTCAGATGCCTTTCACAAGTATTTAAAAGCTGAGCAAATTGGTTGAAATTCTGTCCAAAATATGATATTTAAAAAAAAAAAAAAAAGCAATGAGCTACTTGGTAAGAAATGTTCCTCAAATTGCAAGAAATTAGTAGATTTAGAAAAAATATTACACCAAAAAAGGGAATGTCAAAGGGAAAAAGAAAAAAGCTATGGGAAATTATTTAAAATTTTTTCAGAAACCTTTTTTCAGGTAATTTCCTTGTTTGTTGGTTTGTTTTTCCTTTCTGTTTCTTCTCTTTTTTGCCAATTTTTAGGTCATTTTCTTGTACTCTTTAATTTTATTTTATTTTGTATTGAGACAGGCCAAGTCACATACACAGTATATATATATATGTTGGTCTGTTTTGGAGCGTTCCCATCATTGTTCAGCACTTTAGAGCAACACTGGGGGGAAAGTTATCCAAATTAAATTCAAGTATTACCACTCAATAATGAATGGGCGAAAGCTCTAAGGCAACAGGTACCTCATCCATCCTTTTAATGACTGGTGAAGTTTGTCGAAGCCAAACGTTTATTATCCAGGTGTCGAAGGGAAAAACTCATTAAACCTCTGGTGTCTTCCTGTTGGCTAATAGGGAGGATATTGCACTTATCTCGCTTCTAATAGAGTTCATAAAAACCTTAGGTGTATTATACATAATTGAGGCAAGCATTAATAGTCTACTTATAGATTTCCATAGTGCACAGAAATGTATGGAAACCTATGGATGCCTGTATTAGGTAATTGTTGGGTGCAGGACTGTGAGGGAGCTAAAGCTTGGTTAAAAGCTGCATTAAATGTTTGTTTCGGTCACTTGGAAGCAGCAAGCTCCAAACCTATCACACAAGTTGATATGGTTAATGTGTTAGCAGTTGCTTAGTTACACATCCAGCAGACAGAGCAGCTTTAGCTTTCGTTGGGATTGTTTAGCTTGGGTGTTGGTCTCCACAAACAGCTCATCAGCAGTTCCAGTAAATGCTTCACTATTCAAAAGCTAGCTTTGTGTTTATTAAGTGTCAGACACTAAGACCTAGTGAACTGTGAGGTAAGAAAGTCAGGGTAAGCCAATCAGAGGCCGAGTAAGGCAGGAATAGGCGGGCCATTCCTTTGCTATCCTAGGAAACAGAAATTCAATTGCGGGACAGCATGTCAGTTTACGGCTATTAAATTCATTATGTCTTTACAAAATTCACTTTTGTTTTCACAGGAAATGTATAGTTTCTGCTCACAATATGCAGCCAGTTTTTTGTTTCAAAATGCACTTAAAACTTTGTAAAATGCTGTTTTTGCATTTATTTTCTTGTGCAACAAAAGCACATGGTTTGGCTTGGCCTAAAATTCTCACAGGAAGTAACCAGCATGCTCCCAAGCGAAAGTCCAGGGTTTGTTGGACCCATCCATCTTCCCTCCAATCCATTCTGTGCTGACCTTCCAGCTCTTTAAATCACAGTTGTTACTGGCAGTGTTACAAACCACCAAGGTGGAGGGTATGCACATCCAAAGGACTTTTACAGGTGCTGAAATCAAACCGAGGCAATAGTCAAACAAAAGATCTGCACACTGTATCAAAAGCTCCAAGCAGATTTTAATTGTGCGATGTTTCGATCTAGCAGAAATCAATGTCAGGCATTTTCAAATCCTGTTACAAAGTACCACCACCTGTTATGCATCATACAGCTGCAAAAGCTTCCTCTTTACATTGGTGTCTGACACTGACATCACTGACACAGTGGCTGTATTTGATGAGCTGGGATTGAGAGCGGGCTGTTTGGTTAGATTAATAGAAAGGAAAACACTGTTAGAACAAAAAAAACCAAACAAACTTGGTCAACTTTAGTAGAAGATCATGGTTTAGTTAAAATAACTATGTAAGGGATGAAAGTGACGTAAACTTATTTATTTAGTTATATAATGTACCTATGTAAAATACTTTGCATAGTTTGGTAGTTTTTTTTCAGTCATGTCACTACATTGACTTTTGGTTTTACTCAGGACATAAACAGTGTTCTCCTGGCTGAAAGTCCATGTTTGTTTGATCCAGCCACCGTCCCTCTCGCCCACCTGCGCGGACCTTCTCTCTCTTTATTCTTATCACATGTCTTCACTGTGACTAAAGATCCTCATTGACATTGCATTGACAATGTTTTAGTGTTGCCAGCATATAATTTTTACACATCTCATACCCACCGCCATGTAATATGTTGTTAAGAATTTGTTTCCATTTTGCATAATTCTATGAGACCAGGCTGTGAGAGCGGTCAGAGAAAAAAAAAATAGTACAGATGTGGGCTGTAAAACCTAAACAATGAACAGAAAGATGGTAAAAATCTCAATAAATCACGGGGAGTGTGGTGGTAGTTCTCTGTGAGTTTGTCAGTATACGAGTGGCCCCAGGAAAGAAACTTGCTGCCAGACTAAATCCTGGACAGATTTTATTATTGCACATTCTAAACATGGGTCTATTTTGTCGTGGGTATCATGACCTCTCATGGCCAATTTTAAAGAGGCACTTCTGTTTGCAAGAACTGTGGCCAAAAGGTCCATGCTAATTTTGAGCTCTGAGTGAGCCCATACTGATGACACACTGTATTTATTCCAAACCTCTCTGCCCTATTGGCCTCCTTATCAATATGCAAATGAAGGGTAGAGGATTGCGGATGTTGACGGGGTGCCCGGTAAATATTTAAATTAAAGAAGCATGAAGGCATAATCAGACCTAAATTATGATGGGAGTGTGGGCATGCTGCAGGGGTGGAAATTGCAACGCCGATTCACATAACAGTCACACATACCTCTTTGTGATCCACAAAAATCAATATGCATACTGCTGCCCACTCACATTGTACTGAATTTGGAATAAGGGCAGCTTTGACACTGACAAAGGAAGGTAATTAAGTGTTTTCCTTGTCGGTTGATTTCGTACAGATTTTTACAGTGACAAGGAGTCGGAAACAGGTCGAAATAGGATGACATCTTGCACTGCAAGCAGATTAGCATTTCAATGCAATTTTGACTGTATTGAATTTAGACTAGGAAGGCCGGCTGTGGCATGTGACCTGCAAATATGCTACCTCTTTCATCTTTTGCATTATCTCTTTCCAGCTCTCTCTCACTGTTAGTATGTCTCCAAAGCCAACCAAGGCTTTCTTCCAGGAGTCCACGGAACAAGAAAAACAATTTAAGCAAGTAAATTTGTATAATTGAAATGAATATTGAACGTTTAGCAAATTGTTCAGAACTACATCAATGCATCCCCAGTAACAGCTTGTAGATACAATTATGGCACAGAAGACAGCTCCTCAATACATTCCTTAGGCGAAATAGCAAAGCCCGCTAATTGGGCTGAAGAAACTCGAAACAGCCAATTCCCAAAGGGCAATCACATTATACATCACTAATTACAGTCACGCTATACGGTATATGCTGGCAGTGTAAAGGCACACAATTACAAGTTGTCAAAGACTTTTATTATGTAATAATAAAAAAAACTCCACTGGTCCCTAACCTCTCCGGTGGATCACAGAGTGACTGTTTTGGCATATCAGGAAAATGAGATAATAAGAAAACTATTTATAATTCACTTTTATATATGATGCAAAGTGAATTAAATAGGGATTAAAACATTCAATATCAGCATAACACTATTAATCAAATAATTTTGCATTAAGAACCAGACCAGTACAGTATTACTGCACTTCAAGTTCCAGTAAATAAGTCATCATTCAGAGGACAGATGGAAACACACTGTTCCATCTCTAAACCTCTTTCAACCTTTGTGGCGCTCAGTGTAATTTTGACAAACGGCACCCATTTCAGAGTTAAGGAGGCTTACACAAAGGACAATAAGTACTTTCAGATACTTGGAGACCCAGTCCGTCACACACAGTACCTCCTTTAGAAAAAAAAAAAAAACTTTAACTTACAAAAGAAAAACTTGAAAACTGCTGTTTTGAAAAAGAAAATCATCATGTCATGTCTCAGGAGGCCTTGCTGAGATTAAAATCTGTTATTTCACTTTGTGCTCCAAAGGTGCGAGAAATATCTCCACAGACCATAGACCTGCAACTTTGTACACTAAAGACTGTGTTGAAAAGAATTGAATCCTGGCTGTGGTCACTGGGGTCAGCTGTGTGTGTGTGTGTGTGTGTGTGTGTGTGTGTGTGTGTGTGTGTGTGTGTGTGTGTGTGTGCGTGTGCGTGTGCGTGTGTGTGTGGACACGGCACCAACCTCCGTACAGTGGTGTAGCTGAGGAGGCACCTGATTTAAAATAGGTTTTAGCTCATATTCATATTCCGATGATTAATCTACAACGTTCTTAATGGTACTCGATTCTGTATTTTGTCACAAGTAGACTATGTGTAGTTTAGCATGATAAAGAGTTAGTGATGTACTATGCAGTAAGTAAGTAATGAATGTATCTATTTATAAGGACAATGTACATAAGATTGAGTTCTTGACAGCAGTGTTATGATTATTATATTGTGACCTTGGCATTTACAGTATCTTCCATAAATAATGAAAAAATAAATGCTTAGAGCATGAGATGTAATGCTGTCCCAAGCAAACTGTCCCTGACCTCTGTAGCCTTACTTTTCTCCACGCTATAAGAACACTTCTTCCTCCATTAGACGTTGTCAGTGAACCTAAAGTCACTTTTTCAAATTAGCTGCATATATGAATGCAATTTGTGGGAGGAAGGATATGCGTGTCAAAGCATTTAGGGCCCTTGGAAGTAGACGGTTGGTGAGCTGGAACAACCTCCTCCAATCTGATGCAAACTCTGCACCCCATGAAGGCTTTAACTGCTGCATTAGTAAAGTGTGCTGAAAGTGGGCTTCTTTGCCTCAAGTTCAGGCAACAATATCAAAGATACAGCACAGTTTATCTTATATAACTTCCAATTTCACAACTAGCATACAGTGGCATATAGAACTTCCTTATAAGACTGTTGAAGAGGCAATTCAGGGCTCAGACAATGTGTTTCGCTATACACACATATATGAATCCATTATAATTACAAGAGATTGCTTATGACAACCTTATTTTTCCATTCATGGTCCCTAAGGCCCTTCATACCATATTTGTATCTGTACCTATAGCTATCTTTACCAGTCTATCTATACTGGTGCTCATGTAGAATGGGGTCCACACAGATGTCATCATTGCATTCATTTGTGAGGAGACTCCTGGGCTCATAAGTATTAACTGTCAGTGTTAAGAGAAATTAAGCGTTTCCAGTCTCTTGCCGTGTACATGAGCTGTCAGTCGTCTGTCATTCACTGAATGAACCTAAATGGAACTAATGGTTGGGACACACTGAAAGCTTCTGCCCGAATCCAGTCATTGTTGAAGCAGCTAATCAGAGCAGTCTCTCAGCGAGCGTCTGTGGGAGAACGGCAGGTGGTGAAGCTGAAAAAGCACAGAGGAGTGATGAATAGTTATATGAGAACGAGATGAGAAAGTCTGACAATCATCTCTGGGGATGCAATGTGTATGTACCGACTCGAGATGCAGGCAGGCAAAAGCTGCATCATTTATTATTACCCCAAACATTCGTAGCCAAACACGAGCTTCTCTTGGGTTTGTCATCCTCAATCACGTCTCTCTAAATCAGGCTACTCAGAGCCATCCGTTCAGTCCCAATCAGATCATCAACCACCCAGGATGAGTCTTTTTTTTCCCTGTCTCGCCGTATGACAAGTCTGTGGACAGGTGGGCGTGCAGGTGTGTCCATTGATCCAAAATGACAGGTGGCCTCTGAGCTTGTTGCCTCTAGACAGTGGCTTGGCAGGCTCGGTGGGGAGGGCCAGCTGCACCTCAGAACAGACAGGGGACAGGCCAAACCTGGCGCCCAGGAGGCGTGACTAAGGCGATGTCAGCGCCTGCAATGTATCGTGAAATTATTTGTTCATGAGAGAAGGATTCCTGCGGTGCTTCACATTAATCTTTTGTGACTTTGTTTGTCAATAAAGAGACAGACGATTAGTATGTAGAAAAGAAGTAAGAGGAGGGATAGATGCTAAAAGGTCTCAGGATGAAGGGAAACCCACACCACTGGCATAATGTACTCCATTTTTGCAAAAGACAAACATAAAATACTAAGTTTAATACTAAGCACACACGATTAGTGTCACTAATTCAGTGTTTGACCAAAAGTCTCCTCCTCTTTTCCTCAGTTATAATGTTGAGAAAACCATCAACCAGCAAATTCTAATCAGTTTGTTCTTTTGTCAAAGTCGACGTTTGTGCTAAATTTGAGGAAATTCCCCTTAGGTCCTCTTGAGATATCCCTATCACAAGAATGACACAGACGCAAGCTCAATAAGACCTTTGACCACCAAAATTTAAAATATGTTCATCCTTGAGTCCAAGCAAACGTTTGTGCCAAATTTGAAGAAATTCCCTCAAGGCATTCTTGAGATATCGCGTTCACAAGAATGAGACAAATGCATGGTCACGATAACCTTGACGTTTAAACACCAAAAATAGAATTGCATCATTCTTGAGTTGAAGTGGATGTTTGTGCCAAATTTAAAGAAATTCCCTTGAGTTACTCTTGAGATGTCACATTCACGAGAATGAGACCGCTGCAAGGTAACAGTATACTTGACCTTTGACCTAGGGCCACCAAAATCAAACAAAAGTTTATCCTTGAGTACAAGTGGACATTTGTGCCAAATTTGAAAAAAAATCCTCAAGGTGTTCTTGAGAAATTCACAAGACTGTCACTGACTATCATGTACAAAATTATATTTTGTACCTAAACTGCTGGCATATATGGTCAGGTTTTTTTTCTTCCAGTATATCAACTCCAATCCCTGAAATGTTTGTGTTACAGCTTTATTCAAGAGTCTGCAGAGCAACATATGTACACACCTATACGAGTGTGTGTAGAATCATGCCTGTACACTCTCATGCACTAATAGACCCACCTTCCATCTGGTCTGCCATGGGAATGGCCAAAGTCCAGACGTAGTTCAGGTTTGCCAGCTGTGAGCACCTTTAAGTGGCCCGAGGAGCACCATCTGTACCTGCTAATAGGGATGGGATGGGAGGTAATGTAGTGCTAAATAATGGTGCTGGGCCACTTGGCACCACCCGTCCCCCCTAACCTCCCCACGCATCAAAGCGCAGTCACTTTCTCAAAGCAAGCAATAATGTGGCCTCATCATTTCACAGGTCTCGCTGTGTTTACCATGCTGTGACAGAAGTCAGGGCATATTGATGTTTTTATTAGGGCCTTTGTCTACACTGGTGGATGCCTTCTCTTAATCCGACATTAATAATCTTCTAATAATGTGTTGTGAATTACTGAGAAGAGTTTGACAGCTTGTCCACAGTGTCTTCTGCCTCATACGCAGGTGTGTGCTAGGAAAAGTTTAGACTCTCTGGCACTCGAGTAAGTAAGAAGTATAAGAATGGATGGATGAATGTTAATGTATATACAGGCTGCCAAACCAAGAAAATCTAATTCTGTCTCAAAATAATTTTATAAAAATGAGCACAGTGTCAATTCCAGTGGTTAAGGTAATACTTAACACAACACTGTTCCCCAAGGATTTGCCTCAGTGAGGAGAAAAACCCTCATCAACAATCATTTACACAAACTGTTGTTTTATGTCCTCATGCACTGTTATGTTTACTACTCTAAGTCCACAGTTAATATTTTACAATGACTCTTGCAGCAAGAATAACTTATATGCATCTTTGAGAGAATAAAGCTAAAATTAAGAGTAAATGAAAATAAGATCTTTCAAAGGTTAAACAGCAACTTAATTGTATACTTGGTGTTAACATTCAAAGTAAATGTCAGCCTTGTGCATTTTTGCAAGACATAAATACACTGAATTTGCATGTTTCATATGTGTCATATCAAAGTGCCTAAAATGATGACATATATGTGCTGACTCAGTCATCTGGATGTGAAGGGGATGGTAGTTGCCTGCCAAGCTGCAGACCACTCCTCAACACCAACAAACTAAACCGATTTTGATTTAGCAAACCATCACTGTTTCCAGCGGCTTTTTAGGTACCAGAAGTGGGTGTTCTTGCTGTTTTTCCAATAAGGTTTTGTTTTTTGTTTATATTTCAAGTGGAAGCATGTGCCCCTAAAACCAGGTGTTTTACTTAAATGTATTTATTTGCACATACATGTGTATAGAAAAGACAGGAGACAAAAAAAGGTTCAAACATTGCGCAGGAAAAGTTAGAAGCCAAGGATGGCTTATGGAAAAAATACCTGCCCTATTAAATAACAATAATCAAACATTAAAAAATGTAATTATGTTGATATAAAAGTGAAATCAGCTGCTGCAGCTTTTCATAAACAAAACAGCGGCAATCCACAGAAAAATGGAAAGGGGAGGGGGAGTTCTCTAACAAGGAGTGAGTTTTTTTTACCCACAGGCGATGCAGGAAGAGGGGAGCTGCAGGGAATTTACATAGAGAAATATACCTCCATTTCTGCAGTCACTTCTGCCAGTTGTGTGAACGGTGTTTTGAATGAATAGAATAAATGTTTAAAATAGGTATTGGTCTTGGTTTCTCTACCTAAAGTTGACTGAAAATGTTATGTGGTCATTTTATTTCTTCTTTTTTATTAAAGTGTCCTATAAAGCATGCTATATACAGTATGTTTTCAGTGTGTCTCAGTTGCTGTGGAAACTCAGAAGAAAATAATTATTTTCGAAGCTCTGTGCGAAAATTTTCACAGCTTCTTTTACTTTAGCATATTTTGTCACAGCAGTTCCTACATTTCTTGTTTCTTGCACTCAAATTGAAATGCAGAGGAACAGCTGTGTATTTGTTTATTTGTGATCGACTAAGGTGATTCAAATGGATTATAAAACTTTCGAACAAACTGCTATAAAAACTGAAATGTTTCAGATGTTAAGAAATTTGGCTTTGCCATGATGAAATAATTTGTCAAAGGTGAATTTCAAATCTCACATTTAGCTATCATTTCAAGTCAAGTCAATTTTACCTTAATAGCCCAACATCACATATCACTATCAGCCTCAAGGAGCCTTATAACCTGTACAGCATACAACACCCTCTGTCCTTAGACCCCCTTTCATATATTATCAGCCCATTAAATGGCTGTTATCATATGTAATTACATCAATTAAAATGCTTCAGATGGGGCAGATGCACCTACCAGTAGGCCAGAAGATATATCTAAGTAAGTTTGTTACAGTTACCTTCATGGGTTACCTTATGTTGTGCATGTGATGTGACATACTCATGTACATACGCAGCTTAACATATCAGTGATGACTTTGGCTGGAAAATGAAAAATGGGCAGCAATTTTCCTAGGTCAAAATCTTGTGTTTGATTGACCCATCTATCTATCCCGACCTCCTCCTGACATAAACTGTCACTCTTTATACAACGTCATCTGACATTACTGGTATCTGACATCATAATTACTACAGCCACTAGAGGCTGCAACCTAACATTAAATGTAAAAATTGGACGTAGAGTAGGACCTTACTTCCTTAAATCCTTGCTCCCAATGACAACTGATAACAGGCATTAAATGGGCTGATAACATTCAAAGCGAGTGCTCCCAGGATGAATACAATCAATGTTATGCGTGGAGAATAGACCAACATAATAAAATTATAGCACAAATAAGTTATTTATTAAAGAATAGACATTTTTGGAATATATTTGCTTTATTGGGGATTTTATGTTGGCACACCAGTTTTTGAATGAGGACCTGGCAGACATTTCCAAGTTGCAGCCTAGTTGGGAGGATGTCAGGCCAGAGGACTTTCTGCATTTTAAGGTCAAATATCAGACAATAGCATTTCTACAGTGGGTTTTAATGCAATGACAGAAAGTTGTTATACTTGTTGGTAATAATTCCAGAATTCCCACATAGTTTTGTGTTAAGTTAAATAGAATATGCTTAATTTTAAAATGGTAAATACGATTTTATTTACACTGTCAGTGGTTTAACAACTGATTATAACAGCAGTGTGGACATCAAAAATGCATGTAGGGATAAAGTGCGACAGTTTTCAGGTTTAGAATGATGATTACATAGGACATTGGTAAGCATCCAATGTTCCAAATTGCCCCCAAAAAGCATAGATGATGTAGTGGCTGTGGGCAGGACTAGATGTCCAACCCCTTGGAGATCTGTGGCTTAGGTGTTATGATTATGTAAAATTATGAAGAATTGTCTATTACGTTGAAATAAGAAAGAAAAAGTAAACTATTTGTTTGCTTATTTTTCATCATTTTCAACAGTCCATCAGCTCAAATATGTTTATTTTCTGTATTGAATAGGAACATGACAAAGGATGCTGTTTTCACAAGTGTTGCTGACAGTCACATCTGCAATATAATCAATGTTTTGTTGTGGATGGGAGCAGTGTTAATGTTTCACGTCTACTCATCAGATCTGTCACAAAATGCTTAATGGACCAAACAAACAGCATCTAATACAAAAGTCCTCCACAACATAAAGGCACTAATAGCCCAAAATCATCAAATCCTCCAAATTAAATGACAGAGAGCATTGTTTGTAGCTGCCTTTTAGAACGACACAGAAACGTTTTTTTGATCTGACCCCTATCAGCGGGACGATACCATTTATCAGTGCCTTCCAAAACCGTAACAAATCTCTGTGGTTTAGAAAAGCAAAAGGAGCAGCAGTCTCCTGTATGCTTGCCAACAGTTTGTTGACCCATCCATTATCCCCAACATCCCTCTGCAGACTTCCTGGCTGTATAATAACCTATAATCACCTGATTTCTTCCTTTGCTCCAGAAGCATGAGAGAAATAATTACAACCGCTGCTAGAGGACTTTGTCACTTGAACGTAAACATGCATTGGTTTGGGGGCATTTCCTGAAAGACAGATGATGTTTTTTTTCCTGAGGAGACAGTAATCCAGACAGTCTACTGATAGCGGCTTCTGTATGATGCTCTGTGCTCGTGGTCAGGAATTCACAGTTTGATTGCAGTATCAACAACAACAGCCTGCAGCAACGACTTCAACAAAGGTCACCGCTGTACAGGAGAAAGGTCGTCGCTGCACGGCAGCAGCCTGCGGTGTTTTTTGTGTCATGACATACTACATTAATGTGTGAAAAATTACAGTGTTCAGGGCAAACAAGTCCTGCTCCCTCACATGCATAGTGTGGTGGTGTCAACTTCACATGTAAATGACAGCTGACTGAAGAGCTCACTGGCTGTGGAAGTTTTTCTGTTTTGCGAACTTGCAGAAACCATGCAGTTGCACAGTAAAGTGGCTCTACCTCCGTGGCAGTAGAGAAAACACCAAAACACAAGTAAAGACGCAGATTTTGTCTGTATTTTTTTTTTTTGCTTATTTTCTGGCAATTTTCCTTTTTTAAAAATGTTTTATATTTATTTATTTATGACACTAAATTCCTGCTTATTTTGGGGCCATGTCTTGTTAAGTTGTTTAATGCTTTATGACATTGTTGAGGCTTCCTAATCATAAGTCTATGGCTATTCCCTGCACCGACACCTTCAAAGCTCAAATAGAAAAGCATCTCAAGACTTCTCCGACATCTCAAGACATCACCGTTTCATACTATCATCATTTCTAAGGTGACATAATATATGCGCTGACTTTCACATCTAGACTTCATGGCAGATAGCGTGACCTTCCAAGTTGCAGACGACTGTTTGAGACAAACAGCAACCCTGGTTGTGTTTTGCTGCCTCATTGCTGTGTTTCCAGCAGCTTTTTAGGCTCCAAACTTGGGTGTTTTGTAGCGACCCCTCTGTGTTTTTTCAGCAGGGATAGTACCACAAAAGTGTTTGTTTTTTACCAAAACATCGATTGGTTTTCTGATGGGACTGTACCCCCAAAGCAGGAATTTCAAGACAAAACATGATATTTCCTTACCATAGCCAAGTGGGTTGACGGATATTGATTTTTCAGGGCCAATACTGATTATTAGTAGTTAATGAGACTAATAACTGATATTTGTAACCGATATGTCTTTACAATAAAATGAAAATCTTTCTGTAATAAAAGAAACTCAAACAAAGTTTGTTTAAATGCCATTGGTAAATGTTTAGTAAAAAATTAAATTTTCAACATCAAATAAAGCAAGTTCCCAGGAACTTTTTTCTTTTTTTTTATAAGGTCAGGAGAAGATTTTAATAAGAAATGAATCAATAACAATAGCTCCCTGAGGTTGAAAGAATAAAAGTGATAATTAAAATAAAATGCTGATACAGATAAGTGGTAAAATGCCAGATTTCGGCTCCAATAATAACAGACTGAGTACATTGTAATAAACTGCCCATAGCTGACCTAAAAGGTATACTTACGAACAAAGTAGAAATAAAAATGGTATAAAATGACCAGGTGTGTGTGTGTTAATGTTAACTAAAGTGTGTGTTGAGTGCGGGGTGGCTGTAGGGCAGGTGGTGGTAGGGTTGGTGGTAACTCCTGCCAGATGGCAGGTCAAACAGTCTGTGAGAGGGCTGGGAAGAGTCCTTTACAATGCTGGAGGCCTTTTGAAAACATGTCCCTCGATAGAAGTCCTGGATGGAGGAGAGACACCCCGATGACCCCCTCAGCTGTCCCCACTGTCCCCTGTGTGGTCTGATTCACTTCAGTCTCCACAGCAGGTAGTGACACAGCTGGTCTGATCCCCAGAATCCAGCTGAGGGAGGTGTTGAGACATTGAGAGCTTTGCCGGTAGCTTCTTTTGGAGGATTGTGTCGAAGGCTTAACTGACGTCAGCGAGCAGCAGTCTGGCATATGAGCTCCCATTGTCCAGGTGGAATAGGATATGAAGGCCAAATGTTGCGGCGTCATCTGTTGAGCGGTTGGAACGATATGAACAGTGGAAGGGGTCCAGCAAGGTGGAGAGGCTGGTTTTGATGTGGCCCATGACAAACCATTGGAAGACTGCAAACAAAGCCATCCCGCAGTCAAGAAAACAAGCAGTGCAACAGGATGTTGTGCACAGTGCTGAGATCTATTCAGGACATCTAACCCTGTAAAAACTTGAGCAAACTGGCTTGGTTTCTTTCAGAAAACATGGAGGCAAGGCAATGAGCAACTTAACAAAACATGGCCTAAAAATTAGTAAAAGAAAATAAATAATAAATTAGTAAAAAAAAATTACTAATTAATCATCTGAAAACAAGCCCAAAAAAATTCAAAAACAAACATGAAAATAAACTTTAAAAAGTGATGGGAAAATGTATTTATTTTATATTTTCTTTTCCATAACAATGTTTTAATATAAAATTATTGTAATTATAAATAAAGCCTTTGTTTCTTATTGTCATGTAGTCCTACCCTTTTTTTAAAAAAAAAACTAATTTTAAGTAATTTTCTTGTCATCTTTTGCTAATTTCTTGTAATTTATGGGACATTTTTTACCGAGTTGGTCATTGCCTTTTTCCTCATGATTTTGAAAGACATCAAACCAATTTGTTCAGTTTTCAAAGGGTCAAATAGCTTGTTAAAGGTGTCTAAATGCAGTACACGAATACTAGTATCGATCCAGGTTTCAGGGGGTTAAAAATGTCAAAAGAGCCTGTTAAGATGTGAATGAGTTTTTACACAGCAACAACAAAATAGCTTGAATATACCACACCTACCGCACCTCAAACCTGCTACACAAACAAGGCTGAGTATTTTTTTTATTCAAAAATGACAGCGTCTGATGTATTACTGAACCTTAAGTGTTGCATGAGACCTGTCTATTAAATCCACATCATTTCATAAAAGCCAACATTAAATTTAGAAAGCTGCTAATGTCATTGGGCACATGTAGTAACTTGCACAGCATGTTGTCCATCTGTCTGTGACCCACGCTGGGTTTCTTTCACAGCCCCTCCACACACACACAAATACACACACATTCATCTCCATTAAAGCTAGTAAGGGGTCTGCCAAGCCCTTCACACCTCTGTCAGTCCCCATACTTTGGATGACATTGAGCCCAGCAGTAGTCAAAGAGCTACAGGGGAGGTGAGGGTGGCACCATGGGAGTCCACACAGTGCTGCACCGCTACTACTACTGATACTACCGTTACTATACTGTTTAGACTTCAGTTACAGCTGCTGTTACTATTGCTATTACTATGACTGCAACTACTGCTACGGCATCAAATAAAGATACTATAATTACTTCTGCAACTACTGACACTACTGCTACAACTACTACTGCCACTGTTATGATCTTAACTAAAACTATGACTGGTATGCTGCCATTCCTTGTACCGTGTATTCCTTGTACTTTTTGAACTCCATTACTCCGCCTCCGTTACAGATTTGCGCAAAACTGTGTTGATGACACACAATTGAGAGATGACTGCATTTCCATTGAGTGATGTTATGCGACTTCTCCTCTGTCTAACATTGTAAGAAGCATGGCGATGGATGTTCAAAACACCAGCAGGTTTATTTCTATTTCAGCCACCGCACTAGCCATCATTATTTCCAGTCAAAGGCAACATAGGCGTGGAAAGGCAAGCCTCTTAGACATGGGAGGTGATAGTCTATGATTTTACAGAGGAACTGTGGATTCGTGACTTCTGAAGAGTTATGCGATTCAACTGAAATACCACCTCATGTGAGCATAAAAACCATTTTGCGATTAATGAGTTTTTTCAAATGAATCAAACCATACTGCCGACACTCGTTTAGGTCGCATCCAGTAAGGAGACAGTGTGACAGTGTTTCCATTCCATTGATTTGTGCTTACCTGCAAGCATATGTATTTGGTGTACACCACACAAGTTGTACAACCTTATATTATTGGCTTTCATTCACACGGTTATGCTTATTTGTTTACACAGTTTTGAACTGTTCTACATTATTCTAATAAACACTTAAGAAGATGCACAGGGATCATATGCCTATAATACCAACAAGGAAACATTAACTTCCAATGGTTTCCATCATTTCTACCAGAAGGCGACTTAAGCGGGTGCGAGTGGGGAAGCTATCGCCATTGTTAGCAAAATGGCCAAAATGCATCACCCTGGTTAACCTGCCATCCCTTTTCATGCCCCTGGTCCAGACCCAGATGCTGACCTATTAAGACCTAGATCCATAACCTGTAAATCACTGAGAATTATTGCATTTAGAAAAAGTGTTTCTGCTTTAAATGGTGCATTGTTTGCAGCACTTGCTTAAGCAACCAGGAGGAAACTCACAGAACAATTGCATGTGCTTTAAATAATGTCACAAGATGAATCTTTGCATTCTGATAAGCACTGCGACTGGAGTCACTAAGTAAGATACACATACACAAGGGAGAGATGAGAGAGAGGTTATTTCACATGGCGTGCTCTAAAGAGAGAAAAGTAGACAGCAAAAGCAGAGCTTTTAATTATAGAGAATAGACAGACTTACATGTTCATTCTTCCCAGGGGCAGCTCTAAACCAGCGTGTTTCATTTTATGCTCCGAGACAGTGGTGATTTTCAAAAGCGACAATATGAAGCTCCACTATGACACAAAGCACAGAGCATCCGAACTGGAAAATAAAACATTTTATGTGGTACTGAACCACTGAATCATAACATAAGATAGACATAGTACTGTCCTGGGTTTTAATAAAATGCCTTAAAGTAAGATCAGCTTCATATAAATTATTTAAAAAGCTACAGGTCTTTATAAATTACTTTATAAAAGTCCTTTTCTATTAGCTAATATTTTGGAATGACAAGGGCATGATAAGCTGACTAACAGGTTGCTGTCTGGCTAGCACAAGTTTGGCAACCCCCCCCCCCCCCCTTTTTGCCCTTCCACCAGTCATTGCCCATCAGATCCAAAGTCATTTTGGGGTGGTGAGGGCACAGTTTTATTGGCACTTATGACCCACAGCAGACCTGCAGCCATCAACGAGGGAACTGACACCCCGACACGGCATGGCAAAGGGGGCCAGCGGACCATAGCGGCTTCATTAACACCGGTACATTAACTGTAAATCCAGGCAAAGATCCTCCCCAGGCCCCCATCTAGAACATCAGGTGAGAGGCCTCCAGCTCCAGCTTGTGAGGGTCAATCTGCAATAAAAGGCATCCGTTTTCATGGCCTGCGGCAGAGAGATTGCAGACCTCCCACTCCTCTCTCCGAGCCATTAACTTCACCCTTTCATGGCAGGCAGAGGGACCAGCCGCTGAGCTCCTATAATCCCGAGCATTACCTTCATCTGACCTTCACATGCCCGAGGAAAGAGCAAGGAAGTATGAAAAGATGAGACTGCAAGCTGTTGAAAGATCACGCAGCAAAGGAGGGATACAGAGTGCAGGTGTGATTTCCAGTTTTCTCTCAAGTTGTGCTGAAGTAAGACATTCTCTGGAGGTCATGTTCGAACACAGATGGACATACAGTCCAGTCTCTCAAGGAGTTTGTTCATAATTGAGCAATTTGGCAGCATTTTACAACTACAGTCCATAGTTAGTACCCGCAGAGAGTAGTGCATCCATTATATAGCAAAGTGGAAGCATTTATTCTTTTTGTAGTTGAAAACTTAAACTTGTCTTTCCTGTCATCATATCGTGACCTTACGTTTCCTTAATGTGCCGGGCAAACATGGTATTTCAAACTATTCTGGAATATCCCTGGTATTGCCTCGTAAACTAAGGCTTCAGTCCTCTGCGTCAGCACCATTCAAGCTCATGATAATTTTAATGTGGTACATCATGTGTGTTGCTAAAACACACAAAAACGTGCTGTGGCGCCAGAGGAATAAATCATGGATCCATCACAATGTAGAAATGAGTAAGAAAAGAAAAAAAAAAATAAAGGTATTAAAAAACTGAGTATTACACATAGTTCAAATAAGTCTTAGAGCGTTAAGAAATGTGTTTATGTTTCTTCATTTAAAAATTTCCTGAATCAGTATGTCCTGCGTTTTTATTTTGTAAAATCTGATAAAAAAAAATAACAAGTCCAAGTTTTGCATTTTTTAAAAGCAGCACAATTCCAATACTTTTAATTAGTATCATGGTTTATTGACTTACACAGTCTTGAAGCTTAGGTTGTACAGATTTTAGGAATTTGAATCATTTGAATATAATCTAAGAAATGACATCACAGCAAGCAAAAATACCCCTGGAGGCACAAGCAGACAATTTCTATTGCTGAGTTCAAAGGGTAAATCGTAATGTGGAATCATCTAAATCAACATTTTCACCGGGGAAATGAAATGCTTGGGTATGTGTCTTTAAGATACTGAAATAACTGGTGCTTCATATGTAATAACCACCATAATATTCAGTATTGCATTTTAGTTTCAAATATTGAATCCGTATTTCTTATTCTACATTTAAACTATACTGCGGCTGTTCTTGTATGTAACCAGAAAAACTTTACAGGCACCATCTGTGATCCAACTCAAAACAACAGAATTGCCCAAACACCAAAATTCAATACGAAAGCAAATCTGGTAAATGTTTGTTTATGTGAGATTTTCTAATAGGAGGTCAAGTTAGACAGTGATAACTCTGAAAGAACACAGTACACCTAACTGAAGCCAAGTTTAAAAAACAGTCATTATATTTGCCATAACCAAAAACCTTTCTTACCTTAGAGGGGCCCAGTTGCAAAGGCAACTTTTTGAAGAGTTTCATGTTGTTTACATCCGTCTTTAAATATGATGTAAGAAGAATGGAAAAAAATGTATTTTTGCAGTATTAGTAGACAGAATGGCACACCTATACATGGCTGTAACACTGTACCTGGTTCACCATATTTTCACTGCAGTGCCACCTGCCCTGGCCTTAAACACCGCTACTGAACGCACTTAAAATCGCTTACCCAGAACAGCACCATATGACTCACCTGAGGGTTTAGGTTGCAATATTGCACGTTGCCCTTTGTGTGGTCCTGTCACAGGGACACAGCGGGCCACAGAGCACTTTGTTTGTTTTTGAACCCCCCAAGGATAAAAAAAGGGACATACTTAAAAAATAAAGTCATAGAAATAGAATGAAAGAGTAATTCAGGTAGGGCCCTTAAGGGGAAATATGGAAGTCCTGCAGGGAGGATCCACACGCTCCCTAAACAGAGAGCAACAAAGCACTCTGAGCTCCAGTTGCACTACTCACCTTGCTTTTACACAGACAAATGGATATGCATTAGTGAATAGGTGTGCGTGCTTATACGTGTGTATGTGAGAGTGTGTGTGTGTGTGTGTGTGTGTGTGTGTGCGTGTGTGTGTGTGTGTTGGGGCTGATGTGCTTGACACTTTCACCAAGTTGATTTCCACCTATAAAAAATTGAATCGTCTGAAATCTTTTGTTTGAAGGAAGCACTTCTAGCACTTCTAGATTTTGAATAACATCATTGCATTTAACAAAACTTTTGAAGGAGCATTATGAGAGCGTATCTGTGGCTACGTTTACATCTATGCACTGTTTGTATGTTTTCCTACAATAGTAATGCTCAAAATTCGTACCTATCCCACGTAATGACAAGCCAGTAATTCGTGCATAACCCACGTGTTTTGGAAGACTGGGATCACGTGAAAGCGCTGATGGTAGTAAGGAAGGAAGCGGCCTAGTTAGGAGCCCATTTTAGAGTATATCCTCATAACGTTTCTTTTCCTAAACTTAATCTCCATAACTTTAAATTAATTACGTAACTTTACATTAATGAAAAAATATGTCATTGGTTGTTGTTTTTTTAAAGATACCATATGAACTGTTGTGTGAGGATATGTTGTTACATTACAGTGAAATGTGGCCTAAATTGGATTTTTTTCAGATCTAGAGTTGTGTGGACGCAGAGCTTTCTTTTTTTTTTTTTCTCTTTCCCAATCAGATCTAGGTCACGAACATATGTGGGCCTAACACCTGGAACACACTGCATGCTTGAGCAGCAGTGTCGCATAACCTGTAGTGTTTGTTTTCTGCCCCCATGTTTTTGGAGCAAGTTACAGCAGTCAGCTAGACTGCCTACCTGAACAGTGCTGGTCAGGTTGCGTCTCAGGCACGCCTCAGCTGCCTCTCAGGCGTGTCTCAGCTGCCTCTTAGGAGCATCTCAGCTGTCTGTCAGGTCGCCTCGCAGCTGCCTATCAGCTGCCTCTCAGGCGTGTCTCAGCTGCCTCTCTGGCGCGGTACATCTAGAAAAATGCTGGCTCGTCCATTTTTTCCACATTACAAGCAAGGTTTTTAACAGAAATAGACAGTGGAAATGGTATTTTGATCATTATATTGTCTCTATACCACCTTTTACTACAGTAACAATGTCTCTGTCTGTCACAGATTACCCTAAATAATTTAATGTGAGCCCTCCAATGGAATAAACAATGCCCATTATTACTAATTAGTAAGCAATTGATATTATCGGACCTTGCTACTATTGCTATTGTTCATTTGTCATTTTTATGTGTTTATTGTATGACGTTACTTTTATTTTTCAGATTTCTATTATATTACGCTTGCACTTTTTACAATGCATTATACTAAGAAAATTTTTGGTTAACATATTCTGCGTTCTATGATGTATAATTTTTTTGCAAAGTTGTCTCTCACTGTGGCTCGTAGAGGGTTAATTGAGCTTCAAGCCCTGTGATGAAAACATAGCCTATGATTCAGAGGTTGTCTGCACACAGTTCTCAACATGGAGGTGACTAAGGTGGCGGCTAGCAGCTAAACGCGGCTCTTTTATAGATTTCTTTCATGCTTTTCAACCCAGAACTGAGTCATGACCCCTACAATAATGATAGATTTCTGAGGACACATGTTTTCTGTACTGTATGCTCTCCTTATAATGGTACTGCTAAGCAAGAACTGATTGAAGTATCTTCAATCAGGAAAATAAAGCGTAGAGTTAGACGTCCTATGGTCCTGTATGATACAGTCCTTGTTCACTCATCAGTCCTGGAGTCTTTCGGCTCCCAGCCTGTGAATTCCTTGACTGAGTACTTTCTGACACCGAGGTGAGACTTGAGCCGTCCTCTATGATGACCTTTGCTTATGTCACATTATATTGTATTGATGGGCCTATAAAACACATCCAATCAGGCATTTTGTTCTTTGTTACATTCACAATATCAGCGTTAACCTTTGAATACACAATCAAATGTCCTTTGTGAGATGTACAAAAGGAGGAATATCTAAATAGGTATCACAATGTCTCTTCCTTTTGTGAATAGCGCACATAATAGAAGCCATGATAAATCTCTCCACCAGCATCTATCCTCATCTATCCTTCATTTGTACCGTGGGGGCTGCAGCAGCTATTGATTTCCAGAAATAGGAACGGAGCAAAATAATACAAAGCTCGTGTCTCACTTGTGAGTGGTTATCGTATCATTCAAATTGCCACCTGGTTGGGTGCCTTAAGAGACAGCATAATTACAATTTCCCAAACATTTCCTCTCTGGAAAGAAACACTATAGCAGAACTACAGTGTTGCATGTAGTGCAGTAAAATATGAAGCTTCTACGCCACCTTTTCTTGGTGATACTGGGGCATGGTGTGTAGTATTCCATGGTAAATAGTAAAAAACATGATGGAAGAAGTACACCTTTACTTGAGTAAAAGTAGATATACCACAAAAAAGCAACAACTCAATTACAAGTGAAAGTCTTGCATTGAAAATGTTGCATGCAGAGTAAAAATATGTTAATACTATCGGCAACATGTAACTAAAATATCAAAAGTAAAAGTATATGCAAGGTTTTCCCGTACATTTATTTGTGGCAGCCTCCCATGAGAGTTGGACTGTTCATTATGAGCGTTGTTGAAATATATATATACCATTTGGTTATGCATTGCACCTGTCTGAGCACAGAGTGTACTCTGGGCACAGATGGAGCAGCAGAAAACCAGGTGCAGTGAAAGTGAAAATTAACCATTCATTCTGATGGGTCTAAAAGATTGCTTTCACTTACAGCAGCTGATCCTCTCATCCATCAATCTGATCTGATCAGCTCTAAAAGGATGGACAGATCAATTACCCCCATGACAAGTCACAAACTACTGCTGAGGAAAAAATGAAGTCCTGGAAATACACATGTGCTGCATTCATGGACCGACAAAAACCTCAGAATTTAGAGAATGGACACAGAATGATAAAAAGACAAAGCAAGCAAGCAAACAAGCATTTAAAAGAAAATAAAACAAATGACAGTTTGCTGTTGTCGCCTACTGTGTCATTTAATATAAGCATTTAATATATTTTACATTTAAAAAGTGAGTATAAATATAGCGCAGTAAAAGTACAATATTTCCCTCTGTTCTGTTGTGGAGTAAAACTATAAAGTAGCATGAAATGAAAATACTCAAGTAAAGTACAAGTATGTCAACTTGTACTGTACATAGTTAGCTTCCAACACTGGCCATGGTGCAAAACTTTCACATGCAGTACAAAGGGAAAATAATTAGTAAGTGTTTAGATACTACTTTTAAAAAGTAGTATTTAAAAATACTGCTGTTAATCTCATATAGAAATTACATGTTTGTTTTTACCTTGTTAAATGTTATGTACGCTGTGCCCTAAAACCTTTTACATATTGTAGGACTAACACAAGAAAAAGGCACAACCCTTTTTTTTCTCTAAAACATCAAATACTTTTATGTAGCAAGAGTGTATTGCATCATTTGAGTCGCAGCAGTGCAACTCATCTCTCTGAGCCGCAGTACATCTGTGCAGCTGACAGGAGCAATGACTTCCAAATGAACAGCACCACGGCACCCTCTGCAGGAGAGGAGAGGAGAAGAGAAGAGAGAAGAAAATACAGTGTTAACAAGAGCAATTTTAAAAAAGGAAAATCATTTTACCAGTAATCCAAAACTTCTACCAAATGTTTTACCAAAAATCATTTTCCCAAAGCACACCAGTGTAGGAATTAAGCTGTTTAATCAGCATCTTGACAATTCGTGAACAAAATTTGAGAGAATTATCTATTGAGTGCATTAAAACAAATCTTACAACTTGAACTTAAACCTGAGAAAAATGAGAGCAAAAACAAGAGTGTCGTGTTTACATTTTTGTTCAGTATAGAATATATATATATTTATAACCATGTTCTCACGCCATTGCTTTTTTATCTTTATTAAAATAAATATTACATTTTCAAACTGTGCATTTACACCAGAGGACGCATGAATTAAAAATGACAAATGCTGCAATGAAATTAATCTATTTTTTCAGTATTGCACATGCTTGCACATGTCTGCTATATACAGCCTGTCTGCAGCAGTAAACAGCCCTGTGGTGATATTGCACGCTGTCAGTGCAGGTGTCACACACCTGCTAATTTACAGCAACTGCTGTTGTTACTGTAACATGTTGTTGGGACCTGAGTGGCTGTTGCAGTATGACTGCATTCATCACTGCAGCGTCAGAAACTGCAGAGAGCTAGACGGCCCCCAAATAAAGATGATTTGTTTGGGGGCCACTTTTGCAAAAAGACAGGAGGCCAGGGGCCAGACACAGCAGCCCTGTACGTGTTTCTAGGATTTAGAACATTTCGAGAATTTTAGCAAGTTTTTAGGATTTTAGGACATTTCCAGATTTTTGTGTTGTTTCTAGGATTTTATGACATTTCTAGAATTTAAGCACGTTTCTAGGATTTTTGGACATTTCTAGGATTTTAAGCCATTTCTAGGATTTTAAGACATTTCTATTTTTTTTTTCAAAATTTCTATAATTTTAGCACATCCAGAATTTTTGGACATTAGGATGTATCTATGATTTAGCACATTACTAGATTATTGTAATATTTTGGGGATTTTAAGACATTTCCAGACTTTAGATTAGAATTTTAGGACATTTCTATGGTTTCAGGACATTTCTAGTATTTTAGGACATGTACAGGATATTAGGACATTAAGGGCTTAGCTAGGACCTTTTCTAAGCTCTATTTTGATGCTGTTTTATGCACTCTGGGACCTTATCGATACTTAAAGTACAAAAACAATTCCCAATGTGAATCACATTATTTTTGTTGTGAATTAGAAAAAGGCCGGGGGCCCCCAGCACCCAGCACGCTAACCTAGGCCAGATTTGGTCTGCTAAGTAAGTTGTAAGTTGAGTATCACTGCACACGACTACTACAAACCTGCATGGTGACAATTCTTGCTGACAGAATCAGAAAATCACTTTAATTGTACATGTTGCAGTGAAGTATGCTGCGACAGAAAACGGTGACACGTGTCGACATCTTTGTTTTTCACATCTGTTTTGAAAAATCCATCCATCGACTCAAAACCTTAGCACTCAAACAACAAAAAGAATTTCGCTGCGGAAATTCAGACATTCTCGCTGTCTGTATGTGCCTTTTGTCTGTCAGTCAGATGCTCTGTGCTCCTCAGTCTGTCTCTCTCATCATCCCCACTCTCCCTCATTGGCGCAACAAAAGGCAAACATGCCTGTGAACTCCAGGAGGCACATAGGATTCACTTCCAACTCGGAGCGGATCAAAACCGCAGAGGGTGGCATTGCACACACACTCTGTAACACTCACGCAATCAATCATATTTCTTTCTCTTTTGCTCTTGTTCTCTTTGTTTCTCTCTCTTCTACACACATCATTTGTAACCCAGCTATGGCTTTGCATTATCTTCTCCTTCTATGGCATCAGCATGAAAAAAGTTTGGGTATTGTTTGATCTAAGTGCACATTAGGGGGGTTTTAAAATACGCCGAGGGCAATGGTTTTTTTTCTGTTACTTACAGTACATATGCAAGCATGGGGTCCAGAGCATGGGAGTGTAGCACCAAAGCTTGTGTGTGCAGCACAAAGAGAGACAGTGGGATCCTCAGAGTGCATTGTAATGATTTTTATCCCCATGCAGAGATGACTAATAGAGAAGAAAAGAAGAAAAAAGCTAATCTTTTTAAATTGTTTCTTCTTATCTATCTATAACCTTCTACTGGTTTTAAGATGCATTTGATTCATATGGGTTATTGTGCTTAATTAGTTTAGTGACTTCATACTGCGCAGCGTTCAGTCTCGTGGCTCCATTCAAATGGTTTAAACAGCAGTGAGCAAACAAACAAATCTTGATTTCACATAAGAAAGGAAATGAAGCAGGATGCAGCAAACTGTGGATAAAAGCAAAAAATGCATGTACATCTTTGAGGCAAGGTAAGGAGACATTTCTTTCTCTAATTTAGTTAGAAAAAACTAAAACAGGAAACAGCTGTCTTTTATTCAGCCACACATAGCAGTGATATTGCCAGAGGCTCAAGGATGAGACTTTTGCTCTTGAAAATACCTGAGAACAATATAATAAGAGATGAACAGGGATCCTCAAAAGCACTTGCATCTGCACAACATCACTTCACATATTCAAATTAACCTCAGTCAGAACAGCATAAAGCAGAAGATGTCAGATGATACAGCATGTCCTGGTGCTGGATGTTTCCCAAAATATGAAAAATATGAACTCAAATACTTGACATGCTCACCTATAGATTGTATGTTGTTTTGTTGTAGTTTTTTTTCAGGTTTTTTGTTTGTTTAATTATTATTTTTTAATTTTTTGTACGTCTTCATATTCTGATGTTATTCTTTGTTCTGACCTGCTGTGGGATTGCAGATGCTTATTAGCTCTATGCAACAATCTGGTATCATGCATCAACTTGTTACATTTATGTTTTAAACTGTACGTGGTCCCTTTTAAATAAATGAATGAATATTGTTAAATTAAATTCTGATTTGAAAGGGTTTGTCTTGTCATCATCAGCTGGGTTCTGGTCTTTGACTGAAACCAAATGTTGGGACTTGCCTCACTTGTTTTGCAGACTTTGCAAAAAGTCTGGGAGTGCTGAGGGCTGTCCTCATCCATAATGCATCTGGTCCACAAGGGGCCTCAAGCAGACTTTTTGCAGACTTTCACAGAGTCCGGCACGAGTGTAGAACTCATACTTAACCCTTTAAAAATAGATACCAGCTGAAGGCCACCGGAGACTGTTGTTTGCATGATCCTTTTTAAATACATCTAAAATAAGAACCGTAATATTATTCACTCTATTTGCAGCAGAAAGTTAAGGCTTCTCTCTTCCCCTTCATCATGTCATGACCTTGTACCGTACCTTACTGGAATTATACCAGAATTTCCCTATATGGTGGCGGGAGATAGTTTTTTGCACGATACTCTCTATACATTGATGTCATTACATTTCATGTGGTGCAAAGTCACTTAAAACATGCAGTGGTGCCAGAAGAATAAATGATGATTCTTTCACAGTGCCTTTGTACTCTGCTCATAAAAATGTGTGTGTCTACATATTGCGCTCTAGGTATCCTTATTATATAGCTCATCTGCTGTTGACGTTCCGCTGCAGTGAAGTCAACACAAGCACATGTTGGGATTACACTGCACGTGGTTATGTTTAGGCAACAAAAGCATGTGACAACCAATGCCGCAACGTCAACAATGATGGCAGGGATGGTTAGGTTTAGGCAAAAGAGGTTCATGGTAAGGTATAGAAAAAAAACATCACGTTCAGACAGTAAGCAAACACTGGACTCCAGCATGAAAGTCTAGGGTTTGTTGGATCAAACTGTTCTGTCCAGCCACATTTTCAGCTAATGACGTCCAGCAGCGTATCATGCAGACATGAAGGGTGGCTTTTGGGGATCTTACACTGATACCATTACAGAGGCGGCAGTATTTCGGACTTTGGAATGAGAACGGGCTGTCAACGTCTGATAAACTGCTCCGTGTTTCCGTTTACTGCACTGGACTCTTGTTGCAGCTGAGATACAGTTCAAGAATTTTTGGCAGCCTATAGTGTAGCATCCAAGCCATGTTCAAACCCCCATCATCCGGCTCTACCATCGCGATCTTCTGCCACCAGATACAAAGGACCAAAGTTCAATCAAAGACCTTTCCCATTCTGTTTGACGAAATCCCAGGTTATCCTCCACCCTCTTACATTTAAGACACATTCTAGCACTCACTAATTTCTTATTTCCTGCAGCACTGAACACACACTTGAGATGCACTTACAATTTTTGATGACTTCTTTCTCTTCCAACAGAGGTGCTATAAAAGGCGCTCATCATGACTCACTTTGAAAAGCATCTGTTAAATGAATGCAGTGTGAGTGTAATGTATCGCCCTCTTTACCGCCTGCCTACATAAACGCCGTATTTGCAGCACGTTTCCTTTTAGTTTTTTGGGGAGGGAAGAGGGAATTTTGGCTTAAAGGCAGCTTTATACTGCAGTGTGTGTGCAAAACAGAAACTCAGTTCAATGCACTGAATGCTATGGCTTTCTATTGTTTGTATTTTTACACAGTGTACCGGTGGGGGTACACGGAGATTGAAAAGGCAGCAGTAACCTTGGGGGAGCCAGAAATGGCAGTGACAAAAACTCAAAGAGGAACATAAAACAATGGCTCCAGTGAAAGAGTGAGCGAGGCAGCTTAGGGAGCGGGAGGATTTAGAAGCTGTTTGATCGATCACAAAGGTGCAGATATCTAACAAGCTCAGCAAGCCAAATCTTAAAATGACTCACTTTGACAGGCATTTTGAGAGATGGGAACAAAGGTTGTGTCCCATTTCCATTCTACACAATTATACTTTACAGTCTATGTTAAATGCGCTAAACAGTAATCCACATACTGCTTTGGGAGTTTCTATACAATTCCTACCAGCCGCGAAAGCAGGGTGTGTGTGTGTGTGTGTGTGTGTGTGTGTGTGTGCATGTGTGTGCATGTGTCACCTGAGTGGCATCCTGGAGACACATATACCTCTTTTCCAAAAAATTAGCACATGTATGCATTTTTATTAAAAAGTTTAAATTTAAAAGTTTAAATTAAACTAAAAATAAGCTATAGACTCATTTCTCATTGCCAGTAGTACTTTATGTGTATGTGTGAATTTTTCACATATACATACGATGTCATGGACAGGCCAAAACACAGCTTAGTAAACACTATAAACTAGCATGGAGGCCGATGAAAACTCTATGGTGATTTCTTCTTCTTATATCTCTTACTTACTCAGTCTCTCTCTCAAATTCCATGCAGACTGTTAGTATGTATTTTAGGATTATGCATCCTCCACAGTTAGTACGAGACTCTATATCTACCTCAAGTAAAGAACTACCTACTGTATATATAGCGAAGCCTTAGTGCCTGTAAGTTGACCATAGATACCTGAGATGGACCAGTGCCAGCAAATGTAGCAACACAAACACATTTCTCACTTCTCAGAAGAACTTTAGTTCCTGACATGTTAGAATTTGATTCCAACCATCTACGTCATGACAACTGCATACATACCACTGTGTTTTCTCTTCGTTGTCGAATGTCACTTGCATGTTTCCTTCTTCCTGTGTCGACCCGAGCGCTCGTAATAAACGTTTCCTGATTGAAGCTTCAACAGGTGTCTCTGCTCCTCAGTTCTACCACAGAAATCATCCTATCACAGATTAATTTTTGGATTGATGTGTGAGCGCCACTGAGACAGATGATATGTTGTGTCGGCATTTCATTGCATTTTGCCGGTTAAGGGGCTAAAATTAGCTTATTCCCCTGGATGTTGTCTGTCCATCAGTTCTGATCAGAGCCGGAGCCAATAAATACCCATGAATACTACAGAACTAAAAAGCCAGATGTTGGCAGGTGTTAGAAGTTTTTGTGTTGTGAAAAATGGTACTATTGTAGCAGAAGCTACCTCAGGAGCAGTTTTGAGTACTTTATGTTTGTCTATATACATATTCAGTCACCACAAGCAAGGCTGCTGGAGGTGGAGGGGTAGGAAGTAGGGAACAAAAGTTAGTTTAAATCACAGATCGGCTTTAAAACTGGTGTGACCCCATGTCAAGATGGTCAAGTCACAACTTTCCATAGTTTCCATTACATTATTAGAAAATAGCGTAAATCGACACAAAACTCAAGCACATTTATTTATTCACTTTAAAGTTGACTTGACCTTTTTTCATAAATAATCATTTTTTTCTCTTAAATGTTTTTTGCTTTGTAAAGTACATATACTCTTACTTAGTGTTAACCCTTGTACCAGTCACAAAGAATAGGCAAATTTAAACTGACACTCTAATTGTAAATTGCCAGATCAATTAGATGTGTGCTGCTGCAGGCTTATTATTAGGTTTGTTGACAACAGGCACAGAAGAAACTTTGATATGACAAAATAGGAAAAGGGCAAACAAAAAAATAAAATGATGGCTTCAGTTTCAGAAACTTGTTTTTGTGCATGCTGCCTTGCTGTCACGCTGTCAGGGTGTACTGGGACACTTGAATATTACTGAGCCATTGTTAATATTATTAGTAACACCTGGGCTTTTGACATTTGGGCAATGTCTGCTGTGATGAATGCAAATACAGAAAGTTATGTGTCAGCGTTATGACTTTCCTCTGAAAAAAGTCAGATCTAGCAGACATTTTACATTATGACTGAGCCGATTCTTGGCTAGATTTAAGGGGGTTTAGTGGTGGGGATTGCAGTTTCAGTGTTCATTTTTTTTGGAGGTTTTTACTGGGAGCTGAATTAGCCACAGAGGTCTATTCCTCTCCAAAACAAACGGACCAGGTGATTAAAACTGGTAAAACACTGAATAAAGCAGTTTCACAGTGCAAATGAGTGTTTCTACTATACCATTTGACATGTTTTAGACAGAAGGCTCACCCATCATGTGCTCACCTGTGCTCACCAGACTTAAGATCCAGATGTTCAGGATGTCTCACCAGGAGCTGAACCCAGTGATTTTAACCGGTAAAAATATTAAATAAAGAATTTTTATGTTTCAAATCAGTAAATTTCTAAGGCTGCTCTTTGCAGATGGCCCTTTAATTGTGGTGGCTGATGAGAAAAGGGCAATGGTCCTATCGGGGGCCAGAGTTCGGTTTGTCCGTTCTGGGCTTCTGTGGAAACATGGTGAAATATGGCAATCATCATAAGCGAGCATGCACTCCCTATTGAGATATAAACAGCTCATTCTAAGGTGCTAAAAACACACCAAAACATATTTCCTGTTGATTAAACACTAAAGAAAATACATATCATATTCCATTTCCCACTACACACTGGACCTTTGGAATATAGTAACATGTCTTTGGCTATTCTGCTACTGCTGCAAACCTTGCAGACAGATGATTTGGGTTCATTGAGATTGGAACCAAACTGCCAAATTGACTTTCTGTGGGTGGAAACCAAACTGTTGTTGCTCACCACCTCATTCCAACACCCATACAGTTTGTGACACGCAGTAGTTCCCCCGATCAGCTATTGTTAAATAGCACGCATCGCATCGCTGCTCATGATCACATTATCATCATTTAGGAGGAGAAGCAGCTGACACCTGAAATGTGCCCCATTGTTTCATCATGCAAATGCGTGATACAGTCTGTTCTCACAAGATAGAGATGGATTATTAAACACGGCGATAAACATGACAGCATGCAATGCAGTTTATTGACCCATCTTTCACTACACAGCTGTGACAATCAATGCCAATGAACTCCATCTAATTAATCGGCTTTGCAGCCAGGTCAGTTACACACAGCATCTCGACAAGGATATCTGTGTTTTTATTTATTTATTTTAGTGTTGCGATTCTTGAGAGTGGCCTCTGTCTTGTTTTGGGCTGTTTGGGTGCAAAAACTTTTCAAGTAGCTTGTCATGTCTGGTCAAGCTACTTAGGCAATGTTTTTTTTTTTTATTGTTTTCTTTCTTAAGATTTACTTCCTGTTTTATTTTGTTACTCACCTTAACTCTTCTTGTAGATTCCCTCTTCCTGTCCTTGTTTGTTTCCCGCTTCTGTGATTATAGGCCCCGCCCTGATATGTTTCACCTGTGCCCAATTATCCCCGCCTTCCTTGTGTAGGCTATTTAGTCTGTGTGCTCCCTGTCACCTGTGCCACTTCATCTTTGTCCCTTGTGTCAGGCGTTTCAGCATTCTCCCTCGTGTTGGTGTCCCTGGTTTTCTACATCTTTGCTTGTGTTTTTTGACCTTGTCTCCAAGTCCTTTTTAGATTGTTTGCCTGTCTGACTGCCTGCTTGTGCACCCAACCCTTTTTGTGAAAGTAAAGACTTTATCCACTGAACTGTCTCCTGAGACGCGCACCTGAGCCCAACATCTGTGCACCAGTCTTGTCATAGCTCAAGACCACAACTGTAGGGAAATCACTGAATCTCATGTGCAAAAGAGAAATATTGAGTAAAGATGGTTAAGTTGATTTCAGCTACTTAGAGTTTGTATTTGTTTGTTCATAGAAAACAAAGGAAAGTTCCCACATGAAATTCACTGCTTTAATGCGATTTAATAATTTTATCAAGCCATTTGTCATGGTATTCTTACCCATACACAACAGAGTGCCTCAGGGAGAAGTTTTTCTGTAGGCTGATGCAAAAGTTAGCTTCGCTGTGGTTCTCTCATCAAAAATTTGATTTTGGATTACTGTAGAAAATTAGCTCTGTGGCAAACAAACATTTATGATACATGCATGTTTTATTCAGTGAGACAATCTTAAAAAATTAACACCACCAGGGATTTTTGAGGCTTTTTCTTTATAAAGTTTTTCTTTTGTTTTAAGCAGCTCATAAGTTGTTTGGATTCATTTGAATTACTTGACATTGCACGTCCTTTAATGCGACAATTGATCAAATCAAAGTGTTGGCTCTGAAACAATATATCATGCAGTCATGCAATCCTTAGTCAACGCATATTAGAGCTATGTTATGTCAACAGTTAACTTAAGAAAAATAAATTTGCTGTTATGTTTAATTACATTGGAGGTTATCCCTAAATGTTTACTCTAACATTAATTTCATTACCAACAATAAAATTCTAGGACTTTTCCATGAGTCTCAATGATTTTTTTACTATTTCCATATATGATTTTTACTAATGCCATGATTTTGCCAAAAGTCTCAATGACTTTTACTAATGCCATTTTTTCAGGTCTGGAAAACGAAATTGCGGAATTCCTTTTCCGGGTTTTCCATGACTGTGGAAACCCAGGGCTTGTTTTCTGTGGGTGTTTTTATGGGATTGTGGATCTCTCAGAGTAATTTCAGGGGAATGCTCTTGGTTTGCATGTTCCACATTTTAAGTGTGCCATGCAGTGTGGGACTTGACCTGGTCTTGTCTTGCCCTGCCTTGGTCTGGAATTGGTCAGACCTTTTCACATTCTTATGGATCTGCTCATTGGATTTTGGGTTCAGCACTCCAATGAGAGTCCCATTGTTAAGGCACCACCTCCTTAAGGCTTATGAGTCTGGCTCAAGGACACCTCAGCTGTTGTACTGAGGAAGTTAAGGCACAAACTAAATATTTTTTCCTCCCAATTTTCTCCCAATTCCCAGGCATTGCAGTGTGTGCCCTTGTTGTCATTCCCAAATGAAAAAGCTGTTGCTCCAAAATTTAAATAACGTAGGATTTTGTGGCAAACTGTTTGGCCCAACTGATTAACTGTATGGCATTTTGGGATATATACAAACAATGCGTTTGCCCCCATTAGGCATAACTGGGCCATAACTATCATAAGTAAAACATTTCCCCGGGCTTGAAAGAAACTTGTAGATTTAACATGAATAAATCTGAGCAGTCATTCAGAGTTGAGCACTTTGTTATAAAATACAATGCTACGCCTGGCATGTTTAACAAAGCTGGCATATTATCCAGTCTTTTTCATATAAGACAACCAGAAAACGAGGCTGAATTCATATGAGATGCTATGTCAATGTAGAATCCATTCAATCCACACCAACTCCAACCACCATAATAGCATGACTGTCCTGAGAAAGATGCCGGATAAACTAATGTTTTCATACCAGTCTTCTCCAACACTTATTACTCAATGCAATATAACAACACTGCTTTATCTCAATAGCCTGCTTTTCAAGAATTAGTGCAATTATTGCAAAATAGTCACAGGATGACACTATATTCAAGAAGTGATTACTAATTTTAGGTAACTAGAACATCACTGCACATAACAAATCCCACTTAACATTGTGCTATGTCCAGATGCCATTTTGGCTTGTAGGGCTAAAAGGTATCCACATTTGTGTCTTGAGAAAAAGTCAGATAAGTGCCCCACTTGTGCATGCACCACCTGATACAAAGTGCTGTGCATCGACCCACAGAGTTAGCATGACCACCTTTGTGTTATCTGCGGGTACAGTCGCCACTGCACTCCTGTTAACCACCCACTGAAACTACAAACAGGCACCTCGTCAGACATGGAGGCACATCAACTGGTCCTTTTGTTCTTTCTCAGCTAACCAAGGAGACCTGGCTGTCAAAGTTGGTCTCTCTGCAAAGTTCACATTTGCATTTTGCAAAGCAAATCCGATGCTTTCTTTCCACCATTCCCGCTGCTGCAATGAGGGAGGAGGGAGGGGAAAGAAATGTGTGCAAACAACAATACAACTGAGGCTGTAAGCAAACTATAAGTACAAATGCAAAACTTTAACTAAAAACTTAAGTTATAAATTCATAATATCATGAAGTTTAAATATAGTCATCTGCAACAGCCAGCAAATTTGTACGTAAGACCCATGTGGGTTTTAAATGGGAGGAAATATGTGCTTTACATCAAATTGTCCACGGTGTGTGTCAAGTTTATGGGCCCAAAGGGAGTTAATGAAAATATTATAACAATTTGAAACCTGGAGCAACATCACTTTTCAGATGCCTAAACCTTTGAACCAGGGGCAAATTGGTTTGATTTTTTCATTAACATGGGAAAAAAAGACAATGAGCAACTTGTTAATAAATGTTTCACAAATTGCAAAGAATTAGGTTAGTTTTTATTTTTTACAGATGGGAAAAAAGGGAGAAACTATACTTTTAATTATTATAATAACATCATTTTATTTATTCCAATTATTATAACTTCTAAATGCTTTTTTCACATAATTTACTGATTTGTTTATCAGGGTTACCACACATTTTCATAAATACAATTTCAAAAATTTTCTATGACTTTTGAAGTACCCTATAATACTTTTTTTTTTCTTTTCCCCCTTCCCTGGCATTTTTTTCCAAACATATCAGTTTCAAACATAATTTCACATGAATTTTACATGAAAGGAAAAGCTGAACATGAGAGGAAATGAAGAAACATACATGGCGGCAAGCAAAAGGTTATACATCAACACATATTTGAGCTGTGCTACAACAGCAGTCAGAGAATCTTTTTCTGCCATATATTTTTTACATATGTTCTGGAAGGTTGTCCATGACGTGATTGTGAAGTTCCATTTCCATGTTTTCTATGACAGGTTTTTTTTCCCCCCTTAATAATAATTTTCAAGTAATTTTCCTGTACCTTTTAGAAATTTCTTACTAAGTTTTGGGTCATTTCTTCATTCACTGCTCATTGCTTTCCTCCCATATTGTTCCACAGAATTCCAACCAAATTTCTCAGGTTTCAAAGGGTTAACCAACGAACTAATAGAAACACATGACTGTGAATGTTACTGAAACACAGAAAAACCTGTTTAACAGTAACAGCATGGAAGAAAAAAGTCATGTTGCCATTACAACATTTCACAGAGCAGTTGGATATGATCATGTTATATTATTGAAAAACAGATGTCGGCTTCAGTTCTAACATTACCCTGAGAAAGTGTGGAAATTAGAAAAAAAATAGGGTTTAGGCAATTTCCAAAAAAAGAAGAGATAAAAATATGCCCTGTGCAGGTACAGCAACTGAGCCGAGAATCTGCCACTTCGTTTTGCTCTTTCATGCCACACTGAGGGTTTTGTTCCTGGCGCCCCGGCGGATGAAATACTGAGTGAAATATTGCAGGACTCCTGTAAGACAGGTGGCTCATTATCCACATCATCAACAAAAAGGGAGAGAGGAAAAAAACGACCACCGAGGTTTTTGACATGAGGCAACACCTTATCCTCCTCAGAGATTTCTTACTGTATGTAATTAGCAGCAAGGACAGCGTTCAGAAATCCTAATGATGCTTCTGTCTTTTGTTTTTTTTCCTTTGGCATTTTCTTCCCACGACACTTTGTACCTCCAAAAGGTTGGAAAGGTGAAAAAAATCATCCTCGGAGCTTTGCAGCCATTACATAGCTCAGTGTTTAAAAATGTCACCATGCAAACGGCTTCCTACTGGTGAACACATAGTATCTTTGTTAAGCGGGAGAAAACAAATGAGGATGGATTGCTTCAGAGAGATGAGAAACTGTTGGGAATATTTGGGTTTCATTATGATTAATGAGCGGTGATCCTTATGTAAATTGGAAGGAGCGTTAATGACGGGGGTAAGGTTTGTTAAAGGGAACTTGGGTTTTCATCTCTGTGATTCGGGTTAACCTAGATTCCGCCTGGTGCTTGACGAGCACAGTAGTTAGCGTTGCCAGCGGAGAGTGTTTGATAATGAGGAAACCGCAGAGCAGCGGCTGGTGGAAACGAGGGAAAAAAACATTGTTCCATGGGTGCTCTGACATGAGGTTAATCAACTAGAACAGTTCTGACATCGTAACATCCAAATCACATTGAAGATTGTGTTTAGCCTAACACAAGAAATGTCGTATTGTAAGATTTTGTTGTAACAATCTTTGAATCACATGGCAGTATAATTAATATAACCGCATAATTCCATAAACTGTCTTAAAGCCTCTGAAACCTCAGCAGATTGGCTTGTTTGAAATGACCCAAAACGAATGAGAAATTTGTAAAAACTACTAGACAACTAACTGAAAAATATTTTTATAATATAGAAATATACTATAATAATATAATATATAATTAAACACACAAAATTTTGAAAGAGGAAAAAAAAGTAAATTACCTGGAAAAAAAGTGTTTGATAATTTATAATGCTGTAATAAATATATATTTTTCCATAACTTTCTCTTTTTTCCTTAGACATTTTCCCTATTTTTCAAATTCATTTTCCAAATCTACTAATTTCTGGCATTTTGTGGAACACTTATTATCACGTTGCTTATTTCCATTTTTTTCACATTGTTTAATGGAAATCAAAATAATTTGCTCAAGATTCAAAGGTTACATGAACATTGTTTATAAAAAAAAAATGTTAAAAAAGAGGAAACAAAACGTAAGAAATAGAAAGCAAAAAAAAAGGCAAACAAGATTTGGTAAAAGTGCTTAAATATTATAATAATTCTTAAACATTACAAACAGCCTATTGTGATAACTATAAATTAGATAGACATTAGACATTTCCCCCAGCTTTTTAAAAAAAGTACTTGTGAAAGGCGTCTGAAAGCAGCACAGAAAAGTGACATCGCTCCAGGTTTCAAAGGGTTAAATGATTAAAGCCTACCACCAAGTTATTAGGCACCACTGTGCTTTCATAAATGAGCAAAACTCCCAAATGTCTGGGTCTGTAGGTCAAATTCAAATGCTCATTATGCAGAATCAGGACTGTGCTTCTGTCTACCTGTTAGGAATAATTGGAGATTTTTGGAAAAAGGCTTATTGGCTTTCTTGCTGAGAGTTAAATGGAAGATTGATAGCACTCTCATATCTGTAAGGAAATCAGCGAGTCTGTCTCTGACTAAATGGGGATGTGCTGATATCATATATCCCCGCGACAATAATTGTGGCCAAAAATATCACAGAAAATGGAATTCAAATGGATTCAATAAAATCTAACACACTTAACAGGGTATAGTGCATTTTTTATCAGATATTGCAAAAGACTTTGTCACAAACTCAAAACATTATTAAAAAAAGAGCAGGTTAGTTATTAGAAGTTTAGAACGTCTCACTAGAAATCTTAGAAAGCACCATCATGTCTCTGTTTTTTAGATAGTGAATCCATTTTTAAAGGCACATTTATGCACAACGTTAAGATACATACGGACATCGATGGCGCTTTCTGTCTGTACCCTACGTTTAATTTATCTGTATTTGTGAATGCTTTCTGAAAACTTATGGACATGGACGAAACAAAGCAGTACAGCTAGAGATCAAAGGGAAAGTGTGGCATATTTCAAGCAAGATACAACCGTAGAAGACGACAAGGACATTTAAGAAAGCAGAATGGCAGAACTGGTAAAATAGTGAAAAGATGTCTCCGTCAACATGTCATGATTTATTATACAGCCTCACAGACCGCTGCCGTCTACAGCGCTGCTTTGTTAAAAAGTACATTATTACAACCTCCTCCTCGTTTGTTGTTGTCTGAAATATTTGACTCTGGCCTCTAGTGCCATCTAGTAGCTGTATCTGTGCTGTCATAAAGGACACATGGAAGTATAAAGGCAGTGACGTTTACAACCTAGAAACGGATGTGACTTTTTTTGTATGTAAAGGGAATAAATGAGGGATGATAAAGTTATTTCTGAAAGGCATGAAACCGAACACAATAGCAATGTCACAGGTACATTGAGAATTGAAATGTGAGGAAGATGGGTCCAACAAACCTTGGACTTTCATCCAGGAGACTGGTGTTCGATTCCCGTCTGAATGTGATGGGGTGTGGTTTTCTACACCTAATTCATGTGCCTCCTTCCCCTAATCCTAACCATCCGTGCCCTTGTTGCCTTATCCTAATCCACAGCAGCATGTGTGTTGGTTTCCATGTGCTTGCGTTGACAGAACATAAATAGCAGAGTGTAATATACACAGAAGTCCACTGCAAAGCCACAATATGTGACAATTTGGGATGAGAACATGTTAAAAAAGCCTGAAAGTTTTAGCTGATATGGTTTTCTGTGTCATGACTTACCGATTACTAGTTCACATCTGCACCTGCAGGTGAAGTTATTGACTTACATATAAGTAATGGAAAGTACAAACTGTGAGAGTCAAACCTGACGCGCCTGTTTATTTACAGGATAGTGTCTTTTAAGACAAGGTCTTGCTGCCTGTCCTACCACACTGACTAATATGCCTCCTCAGTACTCAACACAAGTACCAAAATGGATAAAGAAGTTGTTTGGAACACACTTCTCATCGATATCTTGGTTTCAACTTGGTTATTTTGTTTTGGCAGAGAAATATTTTAGTCATTTTAAATTGAAGGAAAGCATCAAGTTTTCACATTACTGAGTGGGCATTTTCAAAAAATCAAGACAAGTGAGAAAGACTCTTAAATCCAGCTGGTCAGAGGATCCACCAGAGGACTCTTATGTGTAACAAAAACACTTGTCTGCTTGGCTCCACCTGCTGTAGCTGTAAATAAGCTAAATCAAAGTGCCTGTTTGAATCCTGTTTAAAAGGATATTATGCCTACAGCACTGTTCATTACACATCTGGACTGCAGCACATGTATATTTTTGACATATGGAACATGGGAAAGGACATGCTCCTCCACCTGTGTCAACAGTAATATTGATATAATGCGCACAGTGCAGAGAAAGGGCGGATTGAGACGTTGCTCTTGCTTCACTGCTAAATTTCTCATTACACAGAAAGCCAGACATCCCGAGCAGCACTGATGGAGGATGAGTTGAGCTCGGGGACACTGTCGGCCAATTTCCCTCATTACCCTAAATCCTCCAGTGCTCTCAGAGAGATGATGTCCATTTTAATAACAAGTTGTGAGACAATTTTCAAAAGGCAGAAAAAGCAGCACACATAATAAATGACAGTGGTGGGAGGCTGTGTAGCCTGACCTTCTGAAGGCTGCTGAGTACTGCTCACACTGAGAACAACTCGGGACAAATAAAAGCCTCATTACTTTACTAAAATGCCAGCCTGTTCTTATTTTGAAGTCGTCAAATACCGCTGCTTGGTCAGTGATTTTGATGTCAGACACCGTCGGCAAAAGCCACCTTTCGCGACAGTATGATGCCGTCTATAAAGTGGTTGGACGGCACCTGTCAAGGAAGTGTGATGCCATGCCAGTGTGCGCGGTCATTTTATAGATGGCTCAAACAAACCCCGGACTTTTACCTTGGGGCCTGCTGTTTGTTTCCTGTAGGCTTATTAAGACAAACCATGATGGGTTTTTTTTTTTTTTATTGCTTTTGGGTTGTTTTGGGTGTTACACAAGGAAATATATACAAATAAGAGGTGTGTTAGGTGTGGAAAACACATACTCATGATGAATTTTACAGTAAATTTCCAACACAAAGCTTTTATTTTGCAGTGCTGCTTCTGTTTGTTCTTGCAGCATGTTTTAGTTCTTTTTGTTTTGAGCCAACGTGTTGTTTGGATGTTGGAAAATCCAATTGAATATCTGAAAACATTCTCAAGGTGTGTTTTCCTGCTAAATTGTGTGACCACAAAAGTCGAGATGCTCAATCTGAATACTGTATGTATCAACAGTTTATAGCAAAAGATATTCCAATACAAAGGTGCAGTAATAAGAATACGGCTGCACGTATGAAATGTTCCCTAGCTGTCTCATTATTTCGCTTGGATGCAGCTCCCGTTTTCTTCTTCTCTCATTAGGTGATGCCCCTTTATGCTGCAGGGCTGTATGTACATCTCTATCCACTGTAAAATGTGTCAATAAATGCATCTAAATGTTCCATAGTCGCATCAGTAAATATGCACTGCACTGTCAGCTTTTCAGGGAAACCTTGCAAGCCAGTTCCTGTATGTAGATTCAAGCTCTGTATTAATTTGTTTCCACCTTTGTGTTGGTCAATGCAAAATTGTATTTTTTTTATTTCCCGAGAGGATTATGTTCAGATTATTAGGATGCACTGTATTTCTGTGTCTGCACATCTTATATTGTAATAATGAAACACCTCTCATTACTAAAACTATTTCAGATTTTTGTTTTGGATCCAGATACATTAATTAGTGCTTATAATTAACATAAACCAAACAAACCCAATAATCACTCACTAAAACAGTTAAAAAGAGAGTGGAATCAGAGAAGATTGACACAGAAAGACACTTTTTCACAGGGTTCCCACAGTCATGGAAAATGTGGAAAAGTCATGGAATTTCACAATCACATTTTCCATGCTTGGAAAATTTCTGTAAATAGTAGAGATTATTAAAAGTTTTGGAAAAGTAATGGAATTTTGTTGTAATAAAATACAATGTTGGAGTAATCTTCTGTAGATAATCATTGTTTATCACGCTTGCATCCAGAAATGAGTTGATAATCAAATGCATTAAGAATAAACTGATAGTATTATTATTTCTTTTTTCCCTCATGCTTTAAAGCCAGTGCCAGACTGATATATTTTAAGTGTTTGTATGACTACATCCATAGTTTGAAGTATTAGAAGTGAATATGGACATAACCAACTATATATGAGATTGGAAAAGGTTGCTGATTAATTTTAAAATCATCATCATCATCATCATTCATTCATATGTCAAAGAAATAGTGATGCAGAATAAAATACAACTACATAAAGAAACATGTGAATGTGACAAACCAAATAAGTTACTGAAAGCTGTTTGGAGGGGGCCCAAAAAATCAAGAGATTAAGATAAGATAATTAACATTTGAAATAAAGTATAAAACACAGTGTCATTTGCATTATACAGTGAACATTCTCAAAGATTTTATGTGGTTCCTTTAAAAACCCTGTTTTCAGTTCAAGCACCATTATAAAACATTACACATGGCTTATAAATACAAATGCGGGCTGATTCTCTTTTTGCTGCAGTAATTAAAATGACTCTCATCATATTTTCAGTTTCACTGCATGCGGTGAGATTTGCGATTTCTTGCAGACCCCAGTAATTTCAGCTCTATCTCCCGTAGTTGCTCCTAACAAAGAGACACTGCCCCCACAGCTTTAGCTAATAATGACACATCTTTTTCTTTTTTTTTGGTGGATTTGCATGTCACACAGTATTCAAATACAAAAAAAAAACATCTACGGAGAAAAATCATATTCTGCTCTTATTTTTGTGACAGCTAAATAAAAAAAGACTCAATCTGGTTTTGATAAAATCCAAAGAAGGCAACTGTTCCTTTGCACAAGTAAAGGATTTCTGTGCCGCTGAGGACAGTAAGCAGAGTGCTCTCATCTGACTGAAGCAAACACATTAGAAATCAGCTGACTGCTCTCTTCTCCCACTTCTGTCACAGAAATAACAGCTATATTTAATACTGCTACCTAATAACATTTGTTTTCCTGACATCCCAGTCATTACAGCGAGCTGGGGACCACTCTTTGCCGGGCCGGTAACGACCGGGATGCATCACGAAATGACATTACAGTCATATTGATGCCAGCCATTACCCGCTAATCCAGGCTTTGCTTGCGTGCACTTGTTGTGGCCTCTGAAGAGCAGAGGCAAGGCAATAAAGACCACTCGCAAAGATCTATGCTCACAATCTCAATAATTTTATATTCAGCCATTTGAAGCGCTCGAGGCTAAAACTTAATTTTTCTCTAGAGATACCATAAACAAATTTCCCTTGAGCCCCAAAATTAGTCTCGGAACTTGTTTTGAAGTCAAGTGCTGCCATTATTGATCTTGTGTGCATGTGAAGTCTAAAGGCTGGCATTTCTGCAATTTCTCTTATCAAAATAAAAAGAAATTGACCAAAGCCTGAGGTGTGTTTTCTACAAGATTTAGATACTGTGCATGCTTAAGTGTCTTGTCCTAATACAAATGCCAAAAACAACAGTCACAAGGGAATAAAAAATGAGAAAAACTTAGGCTGTAAAACACTTACTTTCTTTATCAAATAATCTATGCATTACTTCTTGATTAACTGATCAATCATTTTGACAATAAAACCTCATAAATAAGTAAAAAATAATTTAAAAAAAAAATATGCCCATTAAAAATGACATTTTGCCCAAGGCAACATCTTCAAATTGCTTTTTTTTTCTTCTTTTTGTCCAACCGTTGATCCAAACCAAATGGCAACCTTAGGGGCTGAAAAATGAAGCCAACTTGCAAGTGCCAAAAACCAAAGTTCCTCAATGGCCACTTTAGGTTGGCTCCCAGAGCTAGAGAATCCCAAAAGACTCTCCATGTTAAAATGCCCTTCTTCACAGCAGAAAAATAAACATATATACAGCCTGGTACAAAAAAACAAAACAGTTTTGGTGTCTAGGGCTAGTTTTAACTAGCCACTGTAAGTGGGTGATTTTCTTTTTTTTGATTTATTTTTTAATGTGAGTCACCGGTTCTCATTTTATTTAGGCTTTAACTTACAGACAATTAATGGCATGGCCTCTTTGAGTGACATGTGGTTGTGTCCTTTAACAAGTTGCTACCATGACGACAATGTTGGTTTGGTAACTAACCATGGCTAACCCCAGATTGACAGAGTCTAGGCGTAACTGCCGCTATCGCTATTTCGATGTTGTGTTAGCTCATGAAAGTTAATTGCGAAGTTTTGGTCACCGAGATGAATCTTGTTCAGCATTTGGTTGTACTTAAAGACCCTCTTAGAAGTAGGGTATTTAGTTTTTTGGAAAGTACATATTGTTTCAATGGTTTTAAGGATGTTTTTCCCTGGTGACAATCAGCAATAGTACTAGTATCATAACCGTAGCTGTAATTACACCGTGCTTACCAAACTAGCAGCTAACAATAACGTCCAAACAGGATCGCCTCTGCCTCCAAAAATCCAAGATAGTGACAGTCAAAATGCCATTTTAAAACAATAATAATAATAATAATAATAATAATAATCTATAGTTGTGGAAGAGAATAACATAACATTGTGATTTTTCCCCATCATGAGCATTGTTGTGTAAATGGTAACCCCTCCCACCAGCAGATCTGCTGTATCTATCGACATATCAAAATTTGATTTAAATATAATAAAATTTGTAATTATTTTTGCCAGCAATGTACCATCTGTGAATTACTCTTTTATGAACTCAACTTGCATTTTTTAAACCACTTAACCCTCCTCATCCCTTTAATGTTTAATCTGGGATGAGTTTTCTTTTTTAGTGCCAAACAGTTGCATTTATTCATTTGTTGTTTCATTCATTTTTATAGTTTATTTAATTTTAATTGAGCATTTTCGCTATCTTTACCTTTTTTCTCTGCTGAATCCCATTACTGTTGCTGCTGCAGTGGTCTGATTCCCCACAGGGATCCAATTAAGCTTCTTCTTATCTGTCATTTCACACCTCATCTCATTTGTTAAACCCATGTGTCACCTATACAGCAGCTACACTGAGATATGCCGCATGCAACCAGAACACAGCAGTACTGTTGGACTTCAGTAAACCTGTTTCTGATGGGTTCATGAGGTCTTAAATGAACTGGATTTCTCAATGTGAATGATTGTTTTAATTGTAGCTCTGCACAGGTATACCACCTGCAAGTATGAGTCACATCAAGGGCAAAGAAGTGTAATGTGTGCCATCTCGCACCCCAAAAAATCTATTGTTTCAGACGGCACAAAGAGCTCTGACTGGTTTTTGATTAATAACCGTGGCAACACTATTAATGGTCACATTACTGCCTTGGTCAGCTGGGAGGCATCATCACCAAAGCTACAAAAGGATGGAGAGGGTTTCGGGGATTGAGGTTGAAGAAAATTAAGTCTCCAGACAGTGGTCTGCAATGCATTATGGGAGTCCCGGTCACCACGCACTGCAAGACAAGGCATTAATCAAACAGATGCCAGAGACCAAGAGAGCCCTCTCTGTTGCCACATAACTCCCACTGTCCCCACCAGTGATTGATTGGTATTCATTATCCATCGATTTGAGCTTTTTCTCCGTAATCTCTCGTCTCCAGTCATATCATGGCCTCAAAGGAGATTATTGTGAGCCAGGGACAAGAATCATGAGAGTAAAGTGTAACAACTTTGGCTCAGGAGACAGCTGAGTGTGACAGCACTTGCTTTAAACGCTAATTGAAGCTCTCATTAATCATTTACTTGTGCGCATCGATTTAAATGAACCTTATGTAATAATACAGTTTAAGAAATTAGGAATGTGATGTCATTGTTTCCTCTCTGATGGTCTGTCCTCATTTAGAGTGGCATTGTTTTATTATTACCAGATTCATTTAGCTATATATATATATATAGATACATAAAAATATAATTCGTATGCGCTCCATTTTTTTTTTGAAGGTCGCATGAAGCACAGTAGCCCTACAGAAATTTCTATATACTTAATTATTTCATCATAAACACATATGTGTATGCTTTATTGAATAGTTTACATCGGATTGAATGGTGCCATTTGGAATACAGTACTCAGTCCTCTTTATACATCTACAGCCAACTGCTGCTTGAATTAGATAATTATGCAATATGTGGACAAGCTCTGCCATCAAATTATTGTCATAAAGAGGAGTAAATCTACTCAATTATGCCTCACAGATTCAGTTTGTCTGAGTGTGCATACACATAATGCAAACCACATATTGTGACATTATAGTAGCTGATGATGTTATAGCATTTTTGCTCCACATCGATATTTTATTTGTCACTGCAAATAGATTGAAGTAGCTGTTGTCAAGCTTTTTCATGAAAAACATCCATGTCTCACCACTCATCTATCACTCCAATGCATCAGCTGATTGAATATTTAAACACTGATAATATTGGCAACAAACTATGCTGGCAACAAAAGGAGCCTGTGATGACATCACAGATTTTCTAAAAAAAAATATATATATATATTTTTGTCAGCTCAAGGAAAGCTTTGCAATTATTAAACATCAGTGAATCAAAAATTCAGAGTAATAGACCTTGTTTGCAATTGGAGGTGCCCTGTCAACAGTTATACAAATGTTTCTTGGAAAAATTGGGAGCAGGGCTAGAGCAGCATTCACTTGCTGTATTCTTTAACATCAACATTATGTTCATGCTGTATTTCACATGATGTTTTTTTCCTGTCTGAGTACATTTTGTTAACCTGAATCTTGATAGCCTTTCCACCATCAAAGCTCTCATGTTTCTTTTTTGTTCCTTCATGAATGAGATACCCTCAACTTTATCCATATTTTCCCTCAGGTCATATGAGCCCCCCACCCCCGTGGGAAGCACTGATTTGGAGCAGGAAATGTTCAAACTTGATATATACATACAATACAGACAAACACACACACACACACACACACACACACACACACACACACACACAGAAAAACTGATTTGGTTTTGAGTTGGCTCTACTTTTAATTCAGTCGTTTACGCACATTTAGACTGCAGCTGGGCTTTGGACGTCTCAAATCTCTAATCACATGTAATGAAATTACCCGTCAAATACACAGAAGATTAATCTCATTTTAGGTGGAACATCACCCAAAAGGTAAAAAGGAGACTGTGTGTGACTAAAGCCAGTTAATGTAAGCACAGGAGTTTCTTCTGCACTTGTGTGTAATCATGATGCCTGGGCACTTGGGGGAAATTTCAGTATTAGTTTCGCATCTGTCACTGTTTTGGTTCCAGTTACTGAAATAGGCTGGTGTAAGTGCTTTTCTCTGGATAGTTTATCATGATAAATATAAACTGTAAATATTAGCACAGCACATCTTTTACGTTGGTGGTGGATGAGGAAAAATTATCCTGGTTTTTAACTTTATATTTCCTCCCATGCTGAGGGAGTCATTTTCTATCTCTGCCTCTTATGAGTGAATTCAAAGAAAACAGCAGCACAGGTCAGATAATAAATTGGATGCATTTTATTTAGGCTGTGTTCTTGCTTGTCAATTAAATGTAAAGAAAAAAACAAAAAAGTCTGTCCAACATCAATTTTAAATCACATTTTTGTAGCTATTTGCAAATCATCTAAAAAGAGCCAGGGATTTGTTGGTAGTTTTAATGACAAACAAGTCTGAATTCAAATTACTGCTGAACAATGTAGCGTTATATGCCATTTCAATCAAAGTGTCTTTTAAGTCAGCCCTTTCTCATTCCAAAGTTGTCAAATACAGCTGCTTTTTGCAGAGCTTTCACCAAATAATCACGAAGACAAAAGCCACCTTTTGCATCTGCATGATCAACCTGTTCTCATTCTGAACTTATCAAATAGCGCTGCTCTGTCAGTGCTTTTGGCATAGGAGTGTGATGCTAAAAAGGCCCCCCTCCACGTCCACATGCAACGTGGACATATTTATTATCAGATGATAAAATGGTCAGACAGAACCAGTGGCGGACACCCGGATAACAGCAGGCATGTCAACATTCAATGCGCACTGTCAGCTTCACTTGACAAAGCGTCCGGACAAAAATGGTTGCGTGCATCTGAAACACTGAATAATATAAGGAGCGTGAGTGTGCTTATAGGGCAGGCGGGTGGGGTGGTGTTTGGGTCCCACAAACAGCTGAGTTTCATGCAGGGAGTCCAGAGTTCGCTTCCTGTTTGGATGTGTGAGTGTGTGGGTTTTATTTTCTTTTTCTACACCTTACCATGTGCCTCTTTTGCCTAAACCTAACCAGTCATGACTTTGGTGCCTTATTCCAACCATCACTACAGTAGCTATGTTGTGTAAACACAGGGAACATGCTGCTTCATCCCACCACACGTGCATTTGTTAGCATTATGGAAGCGCCATTCTGAAACATCAACTGCAGACACACACCTAGAATGTAATATGTAGACGCAGAAGTCCACTGCAGAGCAGCAACATGTGATGACTTGGGATGAGAAGATGTTGGGTGTTCAGACAATGAGGCACGATGGAGGACGACACTCAGTGCTGTTTGTAAACAGAGGCTTTTACTGCATCCCTTTACTCATATTGAGTGCAGGCTGATACTGTTATGTAGCCAGGGCATAAATTTAGAATGGTGAAGTGACAGTTTCACCGAAACTATTTAGTAGGTGTCCATTATCAGTTTTTAACAGACACCCTGAGGCCAGTCAGAATGGAGTTTTCCCCCAGACCATGGTATAAATAGTGTTATTAGTGACAGCAGCACATTTTTCCTTGTCCTTCTGACCTAGTATTTACTGAGTAGTGGCACTGCTTCGTGATCTAATAGATGTGACTAATAGATGTAATGGTTTTTGATGATACTGCCGGCATTGCCAAGAGCGGCTTTGTTTACTGGACAGCAAGGCCAGGCTTGATTCAAGAGGGGGTTTAACGAGGGTTTATTTTTGTCTGATTGCCTGATTTTATAGCACCCTTTCACTTAAGATAACATCACAACTTCAAGAAAGCTCGTTTCTCGAGGCGGCGCTTGGCACTCTTCTCACCCTGCCAGCCTTACAGTTATTTGCTCAATGTGGCCTCTGTCTGTCATTTGATTATCATTTTTATTGCCACAGAACCCCCTCCAACTCCATTATAGTGACAGCGATTTTCACAGACTCACCTGGAATGGAATCAGCAAAACACACACGGGCATGAATTAAACATCACGGCTGCACACAGAGTTAGCTATGAGGCATCACCTGCTAAACTGTGTGTTTCCAGTGCATGGCTGCCCGTATTTACAGAGAGACATATGTATCTCAGGCACATGTCCATATTTTAAAGAGTGCATCATAATTGTTTTTCAAACACTGTGAAATGATGGCACTTTGCTCGAAACTGACACCTTGCCCTATGTGATGAATGTGCCGAGAAAAGTAAAAATTTCCACATGCAAACACTACAACGCCTGTGGCAAGTAGTGGCAGAGAGTCAGTTAATACAATTGTGCTCAGGTACTGTACTGATGTAGACTTAAGATTAGCATTTTAGAGTATTTAAGTATTATAATTTACATTTTCTGCTACTTCTATTCTCTTTTTTTTCACCCTAGTAGATGGGTTACCTTATAAAACATGAAGCCACGTTATAGATCACCAGCCAACAGCTTATAAAATGCTTCAGATTAGCTCCCCTTTAACCAGACTGCAACATATAAAGGCTGCTTACATATTAAAGGCTCAGTGATGAAGACACAATCATTTATTATACAATATTCTGAAAGGGCCTATTTTGCATAATGAGTGCTTTTGGTTTGGTATACTAATTGGGCAGTGCATTTGGAAGATGCTGTTACAAACATACAGAAAACCACAGTGAAGTTATTAAAGTGGGGTTGTGTAAGGTTCTCTGCTCAGTGAAAGTAAATACAGTAGATGTTGGGTTGCATGCGTCTAGTTTGAAGGAGCAGGTGGGAACACATGGTTTAGCATGGGAAGCAAACACCAGGCTCCCGGGTGATAGTCCAGGATGTGTCGGACCCATCCACCACCCCTCCCTCCAGCCCTACAGTGACCTTTCACCTCCTGAAAATATATTTTTGTTGGCAGTGTTTCAACCTGATGCCATCTATATGGCTACACCAGGGACCGTGTGGTCATGTCATGAACTGATGTTGCGATTCACCAAACTCAGACAATAAGACAAAATAACTCACTGATCGTAACTATCCCTATCCCTCACTATGCAATACCAAACAGCAGACAGACACAGTAAGCAGTTAACTGTTGAACACAGTAGAGCATTTAGCAGCTAAAAAGACAGATTTTCTTTTCTCAGGAGTTGGTGGAGACCAAAACAGAGCAAAAAGGAGAATGAATATATGACTTGTATTCGTCAGGTGAACAGAAACAAGATTCAAATCTTAATACTTATGTTTCTTTCTATCTGCTTGTGTAAATAAGCTGATAAGTCCATAACTATAATGACTTTTTTTTTTTTTTTTTTTAAAGATAGGCCTACTGTGTATTGATGTTGCATTTATGGCTTGTTCAAGTGGCCAAAAAGAAAAACAATTATTTCTGCTGTGTCTTTGAAAAAGTTCATCAATATCAAATTCATATTTATGGAATGTTGTACATTTTGTGTGGTTGTAAATGGTCAAGAATCATCTTTAATGGTGTTGGAAAGTTGTTTTTTCCAATCATATCCACACTCTCTACAATGTTCAGGGAGTATGTCAGTGCTTATTAGTGCTTACTGGGTACAATACTGGGATTTTTTTTAGGGACACTTTCTTTTCTATTTTTGAGTTTTTGGCAAAGTACTACGCTGGATTATTTCGAGTCTTTTTCTATTTTACCCTCTCAGTTTTTTTTTGTTTTTTTGGGTTTTTTTTCTCTATGCCTCTCTCTCTCTCAGACATCAGGCACGTTTCAGCACTGGCACCCTGCCCATAGGGTGCTAAATCATCAGCACAGACCCAGTTGTTGTTATAAATTGTCGCACTGATCCGCAGTCTGCAATAAAAGCATTCATGTTGTTAGCCTGGGCTAATCTGTTTCCCCATAATTTAATACCTTCATAGATGGCAAACGATGAAATATAGCCTGGACAGGACAGGAAAAGTGCGTTACACAGGCCCTGGATGGCGGTTTGTTGCCTAATGAAGCCATTAACCTCACACTACCAAATTTGATACAGGCAAAATAATGGCTTCATTAGAGGGAAAGATTGCAGCCCTGTAAGGAAGAATTTCAATGAGCACGTGGTGGTGCATATTATCTCACCACCCAGGAGAACAAAGCTCTCAGTAACAAACACAAATCTTAGTTTCTGTTCATAATATGAATATACACGGTGCTGTAAACAATTTTAAAAAGCAGCTGCTTCAAATAACAATCCATATTTTATTGAGAGGATTAATCCCATCACTCAGGATGATTCATCCTTTTTATTGTGTACAAAAGTCATAATCATTATTATTAGGTTTATTACAAGTTTATCTGCAGAGAGAAATGATGTCGGGGTATTTGTCACAATGCCCATTATAGATACAGCTGCATAACTCTGTGTTGTGGTTCAAAGAGCAATAACTGATAACATCAACTGTTATCCATCCGCTCTTCTCTTCCTGCTAATATGCACAGCCGATCAGTCAACTCATTATAATTAAGAGGTGTTAATTAGCAAGAGACAGAGCTGGCCTTTGCGTTCCAATGACAGCTCGCCGCCGAAAAACACGTTAACACCCGAGTCCCTGCTCGCAACGACCAGAGGCGGCGAGGTGACAGTGCGCTGCCTCCTCCCGTCCCTCCTTCCCTCACATAGGTCAAGAGTTTCTCGAGTAAATTACAGGGAGTGACTTTTGTTTGCATGTCCCAGCTCGTTCCTCCAGTTCTCCAAGGTTCCCACCTCGGTTTAATACATCATTCATCAAATTATGGAAAGCCATTAGTGTCAAGATTGGGAACTCGCAAATTCTTTGTGGCGTCTCGCTTAGCATATAAAGCAGAGCGTGCCAGCTTTTATGCCCAACTAAATATCGATGACAGCCCTTGTTACAGCTGATGGATGAGCTTCATAATTAGATGGTGCCACTGCTTTCGACTATTAATGAGGGCTGCGAATCAAGTCCTTCCCCCTCTGCACTGACGATTTTTGAGGCGTCTCATATTTACCAGACAGAGGGGCGACCTGCACACAATAGTCCCACTGCAGGAGGTATGAATAAACATCTTGGTGGTCTCTGTTGCGGAAAACAAAAACTCTCGAGCTGCTATCGCGCACTGTCACTGGTGCACTTTACCTGCACTTTGTCAAAGTAATTACGAGACCTCATCTTGAATAAATAACCTCTAACCTGTAATAGTAAGGATGAGGGAATTAATGATTTGGAGGTTAACAAATTAAATTTTATTACTTTCACTTTATGTAAATTGAGTAAAACACAGACGGAATCTTCAAGAGGAACAGGTGCTTGAAAAAAATTCTGGTAATGTGAGCAGCTCATACGAAGCCTTAATGACATACGAGGTATCCGAGTTCCAAACCTCATTCAAAATTCCACTGACATTTGTACTAATACAAAAAAAATGGTGAGGTGTGGTCAGGACTTCATAAAAAAGTAAAGACCAGGTAGTAGCAGCATTCATCCAAGAATAAGCTACAAAAATTGCAGGCACAATGCAGAAAAAATACAAATACAGCAAGGCGAAACAAAACTCGTTTCAAAACGAGAATGAATGAGTTCAGGCTGTTCTCATGTACCAGATGAAATTAATGCACCAGAACTTGTAAACAACCCACGTTATGGGGAAGGCTGTAAACACATAAGCAATTCATTGACATAAGTAAAGAAGGAAGTGGTTTAATGTGTGAAAGTTTGGAGCCAGGTTGGGCTTGTGGATGGTTCAAACAAACAAAAGACTTTTACACAAGAAAACAGTGTTTGTGTTGTGTGTATCCAAGTGAATTTTGAGTTATTTTAAGGTACTTTGTCACTATAACTTTACTTTCCTAAACCTAAACTTTGTAACTTTATGTTATATATGGTACACAACAATGCCCAACCATGTTTCTTTTCCTAAACCTAACTTATAATTTTACATTAAGTATGTAATGTGACTTACTAAGTCGTTAGATATCATATAACTGTTGTATGAGGACAAATTGATTGCTGGCTTGATTGCGTAGTTAGCATGCATAAGTATTGGCTTTTCCATTACAATTAATGCAGCATTCCTACAATTGTAGCTTTCAGTGTATGTTTATATTAACAACCCAAGAGAGGCCAAAATCATTATGTTTCGTTGGGATGGTAATTAAAAAAATTGAATAGTTAACATTGTTATTGTTATATTTCTGCTTTTAGCTCTATTGATTGATGGAAGCTGAAGATTAAACAGTAATAGTAAGATTTTCTTCTCTTCTCTTTTACTCTCTAAAACACAGATGTAAGAAATGTTGATGAATCACAGATTCAGTTGCAGAGGCCAGATTCAGCATTCTCAATAGTTTGAGCAATTTTGCTGGAAACCATCATGGCATCCAGTAAAAGACTACAATAACCAGGCAGGCAGCCAGAGCACTGCCCGTTTAACTTTGCTTAACTTTTGTCTCAAAGAAGTAAGTTGACCTGTTAAAGAAGACTGAATACTCTGAGTCTGAGTTGGAAAGCAACATTTGATTGTCTTCATTTCCTGCACCGACACCTACAAAGCTCCAGGAGAAAAGCTCCCGACCTGTCAAGATATCACAACACTTTTGTTGCTGATCTTGTTATTAAAAGACAAAAACAGCCACAAATTTCACACCGAAGACGTTCTGTTTTGTTCTCTTTCTCTCCTTTGTGTTTGGTTTGAATAAGAAACGGCCTAGTGAGATCTCTTTCTCTCTGTCATTCAGTGGACCAAAACTGCCATAATTTACCTTGTTTCTTTTCATTTCTGAATAAAAAATAAGACTCTAGCTCCACAACCAAATAACAAGACCGCAAACACTTACTTACGCTGATGTGACTTTAACAAAGCTCAAAATGCTGAGAATCCTCTTTCCTCTGGGTATGTCATCATTTTCTAGTCCCAGTCCTGTTTGAAGACTCAGCTGTCAGTTTGTCGACTTAAACGCGTCGAGCTCCGTCCTCTGCTCTGCACATGAAACACCTCTCAGTTCCTGCACCTAGATCTGACGACAACTGTATGAACGCTCATATTTCCTTGTTTTCAATCCTTTTTAAACCTCTCAGAAGCAACACAATTTATTATTCCCCCAGCACAGATTCAGTTTTTTTTCTTTCAGTTTTACTCTGCTCAGCATCTTGTCTCAAATGTGTTGTCATCTCTCAACCTTCATTTCCTCATCTTCCTCGCCATTCCTCCAAATCTGAATAATGCAGGACTTAATCTATCAATAACTCTGGCTGTCTATATGTCCAACAACCCATCTATTAAACTTCATCATCATGGCAGGTTTTGCAAATAAAATGATTTAATGTGTCTTAACAGGAAATTGGCATCAAAAGTTACATTAAAAATGTCCACAAACTAGACTTTCTGTCAGTCTAAGAGCATAATGACAGCTCATGCACACAAGTAGGTTTCAGTGAAACCATACAGTAGCTGTCAAGCAACAGTGATTCATGTTAACAAGATGAATATGATAGTGGAGACTCTCTGTGTACCAGAGGAGGTTATTCATGTCTGGTCTGTGAAAGCATCAACTACACTGCAAAGCATGTGCTATTGCTGCAAACTTTGTGGTGATCTGATGGAAAAAAATATTGAACAAAATATGGACCATGGAGATGAAGCATTTGACCCAGTTTCTATCCATGTTAAGAAAAGACTCCTGAGCTTTTTTTATTTTGCGTATTTATACTTTCTTTTTTCTTTTTTTTTTTACAGTGAGGAAAAGCCAAAAAAAACAAAAAAAATGGACTCTTGACTGTCCTCCCCTAAGACAAATGGCAAGGGCTGGATATGGTTTAAATAGTTATGATACCAGTACTGACACCAGTACCCTTGAAGTGATACTGATATAAATAGAGTACTTTATAAGATACCCATAATGTGAATTGCGTGGCGAAAGTATAGCTGAACATTTTGGTGGCATTTCAGCTCACTGAACTGCCAACACCTTCAAATACATCGCGCTTGACTCCATAACACTACGAACTGTGTTGGTTGTAACTATGGATGTATAAAGCAGACTGGCTCTAACGCTGAAGGCGGGGTTCTGTTCATTCTTATGAAAGTTTATTAGTGCCACATGAAGCCAAAATTGCTTAACTGCTACATATAAAACGCCCTGCCCTTCTTCCATACTGTCCGGCCCACAGAGCAGGTGCACTAGAAACTTCTGCTGGCCGAGATGGCTACCTCCGGTTTAAGGTTCCATGAACTTCAGACTCTTGTAGACTCTCCAAGTGTTATCGCAAAGTCAAAAAAATAATTTTGCAGGGATCATGACGCTTAAAAAAATTTATCCACTGATTTACCAACGTCTCTGTCGCCATGTGAGTCAATGGTGAAAAAGTCTTTTTGGGCCACAAGGCATCATGTGATGGTGTTGTTTGGCCATGAAAATTGGCTTCAAGTCTGGGGCACTTCCAAGGGGCCTGGTTGTAGCTGCTGCTGAGGGAGTGTGAGCTCTGTGCTGGGCACAGTAGTAAGAGTCTGCCCAGCACACATACATAGTGACAGGGCTAACTGTAAGCACCACACAGCAAACATTCCCAAACAGTACTTAACAGGTTTTAACAGCCGTCTTGGTGTTGGTGCGAGTTTGCTAGGACCGTTCTGTGTTTGATGTTAGCCACTAGTGCTGTGTTAACTTGTGCTAACTGGGCAAATGTTTAACTCAGAGAACTTTAACTCAAGGACAGTAAATCCTGGAGTTTGTCCATGACGACATGGACTATGGCACCAGGGATAAAATGTGTGATGGTGTTTGTGAAGCACAGGTTCCTGGTTATGAACAATAGGTCTGGTGTTTGTAAAGGGTAAATAACAGCAGTTAATAAATCAGCCTGCCTCTTAAGTAAAGGCTTAATGAGACTGAAAATGATGCTATATTGCATTTATTAAACCTACCACTGCATCTTTGCTCCACAGTGTACATGTACTACTTGCTGCTGATTGCATTGAAGCAATGACTGCAGTTAAAACTGTTCCCCAACCAGCCTTTAAAACACAATTTGCCGCATGCTGCATATTCAAGACTCAACGTGAGCTTTTTTCTCTCACTCTCTCTCTCTCTCTTTTTTTTTTGTTTTTTTTTTTTTGCTGCATGAAAAAAAATGTCCTTACAGCCTCCAACCCCACCACACTAAAGTGGGAACAATTTCCACTCTAGTGGGAACAGTTTCATTCATTTTAATTTTATTTTCAACGTCTGTTGTTGCAGTCCAAATTTTAGGTCACAGCACAGGGCTTGAGGGATGAAATATTTAGCCTGCTTGTTCTTGCTTTACTCTGGCTTCCATTACTTATTCATTCTGGCCCAAAATGGTTCAATGACTTACAAGCTGCACAGAAGACAGTTGCCTCCCAAAGGGCCAAAACATATTGTGGGTTAGAGAAGCCTTCTCTTTCTGACTTGATCTATTCACAAGAGACATGCGGGAGTTATTCTTTGCCAAATTGTGTTTATACATAATAAATAGAGTATATCTCTGTCAGGAATTAGAATTTATCAAGTTGGAGCCACTTGTTTCATGTTCTGCCACATAAATATAGAGCCCTGATCTTTATTTAATCCTGTCTTTAGATCCAGTGCTGGACAAATTACTTGAAAAAAAGTGATCAACTGCTCAACAAAAAAGTAATGACATAACACTTACTTAACAGGACAACTGTTTTTAGCCATGCAAGCTGCTTAGCTCTAGGGATGTTGCTTTGTGGGTCACTCAGTTAGTCCACCACTTTGATCTAGATTGAAATATCTCAACAACTGTTGGATGGGTGCCACAAAATTTGGTACGCAACACCCCAATCCCTCATTGAGTCACTTCAGCTTTTTTAGCCACATCATCAGGTCAAACTTTATCATAATACTTTGGTTTATGCAAATACCAGTGTTGGAAGAAGTATCCAGATCTTGTAAAAAAGTTAAAGTAGCAATACCACTGTTACAAGTAAAACTCCTGTATATAAAATGTTAAAGGTACAATAGTATTTATATCAGAATTAAAGTAGGGTGCCTAAAGTACAAAAAAAAATTTACAAAATGGTTCATTAAAAAAATAAAATAAAATAAGCTACATTAACAGACTTATGATTCTATGCTGCTGAGAACCAGTCAATTTTTAGCTACAGTTTACATCCATGTCTGTAAAAAAATGGATGATTCACACACAATTTTCCCCCAGGCAGCGCAGAAGATTGATACAATCAGCACAGTTTCAGGGTGGCCACCCAAGATTAGTGTCAACAATTCAGTACCTGACCAAATGTCCCCCCTTCTGTTCCTGAGCTATGACGTTGAGTAATGGCCAGAAAAGTGTTTTTGCAGATCATTATTTTGGATTTATGATATCATCATTTCATCCTATCAGGCATTTTGTGAGCTTTTGTCAAAATTAGTGTAAATATTATTGAGTTATGGTAAAAAAAAAAAAATGTCTTGTTAGGTCAGATTGTTGAACTGGACATTTGTGCCAAATTTTAGGAAACTCCTTCAATGCCTTCTTGAGATATTGTATTTGCAAGAATGAGACAGTTGAGAGGTTTTTAGGAAACTCTTTTAAGGCTTTGGTCCCACTGGACATTTGTGCTAATTTAGATATCAAGTGTACACTAATGGGATGGATGGACAGTCTGTAAAGGTGTAGCTAATTTCAGCTACTACAGGCCTACAGCTGGGTAGCTTGATTTATAACAGTATGTCAAAATGTACTAGATGATTTATATTTTGTCAATAATCTGAATCTGATAATAAGTAAATATAAGAGTTAAAACTAAAGAGATGTAATGGAGTAAAAGGTACAGCATTTACCTCTGAGGTGTAGTGGAGTAGAAGTTTAAAGCATAAAATGGAAATACTCAAGTAAAGTACAAGTACCTCAAAATTATGCATAAGTAGATTATTTGAGTAAATGTACTTAGTTACATTCAACCACTGCTAAATACCTGAAAAACTAATGACACTTCCATTATTTTAACCCGTCCTTGTGCCTAGGAGGACAACCTGCAAATGCCTGTAAGAGCACTTGCACTTGCTTGCAACAAGCTGCTACTAGGAGAAGAATTTGATGGAATGTGACAGCGTGCCATCACCAGGGTTGGAGACAACAGATCATTACCGACCCTGCTGACAGAAAACCTTTTAAAAACACCCATTGATATATCCTTATTCCCAGCTTTATCATTACATAGAGGGCTGCTTTTGTTTCATCAAATGCTCCACAGAAAAGCTGTGTTTCACGGGCAGACATGAAACATCCCTTTTTCCAAGTCATAGAGAACTGTTCTCTATAAATAACTGCACATTAAGTTAGTAACAGCTCTGCTTTAATGTCAGGACCACTGACTTGCAGTCTCATTGTCATATCCATACTGGAGGAGTCACAATTTTCAACATAACATAGAGCCCCATGGTGCGAGATGACTAGTAAAAGTTCTCTGTGCTCTCAGTGTTCTAGGCGGATGGCAGATAATGAGAAGGAGAAAGAAAGAGAGCCAGACAGAGACCGAGAAAAACTTGGAAATGAGAGATTCAGATACTTGAAATTTTCAACAGGATAAAAGCAAAGAATTACAAAAATGTTCCCCATAAATAGACACAAATCATAAATTAGGTGTTCACTTGTTGGGACAGCTCAGTAACAAATCGCCGTTTTGTTTCACACTGTCTTCTTCTTTTTCTCACAAACAACACAGCAGAATAATCATATAGGTCGAAAAACAGAATCAGCTGTGTCTGCAGAGGAGAAAAGCAAAGAGGTCATGAAGAAACCAACGAGAGACTGAGCACAAATAAGACTGTCAACTACTTCACTTAGTATTGAACTTTTAAATGGCAAGTTGTATTGATGTGGTATAAATGGCCCAGTAATAGTGTGAGCATCTGTCTCTGTGTGTCAGTATGTATGCATGCACAGTATGTGGAGGCTGGCAATTTAAACTTGGAACTGAAATTGCTTTTTTAAAAAATAAAAAAATAAATAAATAAAGTGGACTGCATTTATGTAGCACTTATCCACAACTCCAGTACTTTACAAGTGGCTTCTTATTCACCCATTCAAACTTCCCACCTGGAGTGTGAAAAAAACAACCATTAGAGTGTAGTCACTATGCATATTTATAACACAGTATGTTGAATTTTAACACTTTGCACTCAAATGTCAAGGGTTGGACCTATTTTCTGAGGAAAAGTGGTCCAACCTAACCACTAACCACTGGTCTAACCAGTGGGGCTGTTCACAACACAAATTGCAACCTGAAAACCCATGGATGCCTCGAGCAACCAACCGATATTGCCATCCCCAAAGCCACACTGCAAGGCTAAAAATCTGTAACTGAATATTGTGTGCTTTATGTGTTTATAGTCCACAGTGTATAACGTATAGTGGGTATATTTTTACAGTTGCCATATATGTTTGATATGGCAGCTACACAGGCTTATATAATACATGTACTTCTCAGCACTTAGCTGTTACCCACCAAGCACGAAACAGGATTACAACATTGTGTTTATGTTTATGCTCTGTGTGGCCCAGTTTCATATAAATAAGCAAATACAATATCATTTTAAAATCCAGTAGGAATCCATACAGTTGTAAATATCACAAATATGCCCCACAGAAGTCCTTATGTAAAAGCCTTTGACGTTGAAATGGTTGAAGATGTGGTTGTATGCTAAGCTTTTAGTTTTGAACCCTATGCTTCAATATAAACAACTGAGACACCTTTCAACCAGATAATCGCTGTAAAATGTGGTTTATACAAGTACATGGGGTATAAGTAGCATACCCCTTTTCTTTCTCACATTCTAGATTTCACTCAGTAATTGCATGAGATCCACTTAACCTTTAGAGGGAATAACTCCAAGTTATCTGCCTTCACTGTGCATTGCAGACTTTTATTAATGAACTCAACCAGAGAGCCCTTTGCCTCCTATCTAAATGTCATCGGACATCATGAAACACTGGGGAAACTCCATGCTCGAGGACTTTTAAAACAAGTTTTTGTTTTCTTTTTTTTGTCTTTCCCAACTGTGATGAAGCAGATTGTTCTTGAGGGTACTCTGGCACAAGCTGCCCGAGGCATAAGCCAATAAGCTGCTGCTCAGAGGCAGCATGCAAATTACAACATGAACTCTCCTTGGCTTCCTCTGCTCATTTTTGGGCAAATTTCCAGGACAGGGATTAGGGCCTAGCACTAAAATAAAGTTGCCTTAACCACATACATTGCTTTTCTCAGACATGGTTTAGAATAGGGAGTTTAGCGTACTCTTGAATCAACTGTACCGATTTCCTAAAGGGAGATTAGGCGTAAATTAAATTTAAATTAAAAGATTGCAAGGGTTGAGAGTAATAATCTCTCAGTGGAGACAAATAGATTATTTGGTCGACAAAGAGCACTGAGCATCGCTGTTCAGACAAGTGCCTAATGACAGGAGCAGCCTGCTCAATAATTTTAATCAAATTCTTTTCCAAGTTGTAAAAAGAATATGCAGTGGATGTATTTTCCGGGCTGGAGCTCAGACTTGCACTGTGGTCAAAAACAGGGTGGCTGCTACCCCCACAAGCTTTCCTGAAAATCATGTTAATATAGTAATATTTTATTGTACTTTTTTAAAGTTGCAAGAGCAACGTGCGGGATTGTCTCTTCTTAATACTTATAGTTTACTTACAGTTTTTCAACCAATATGTCATTTAGGTGATTCAACTGATCAGAGAGTAACATCCCATTAATATGTCTTCCAAGTAGGTGTGCTTGGAAGAACCATTCTCAGAGGTGCTCAGAAACACCACCAAAAACATGACATACAAAACATTTACAAGGGTTGCCTTGACTCCGCTCTTCCAGACTTTAGATGGAGGTTTTTTATCCGTGTCTGTTGCCGTTTCTCTGTGAGTTTTTTAAACGTCCCATCTTTATGTGTCACTGCTTTCGGGACTCAAAGTAGCTCTGGTTTCTTTTTTCAGATTTGACCACTTGACACAACTGTAAATGGCACAAATCTTTTTTTTTGTGCTTCTCCATGCAGAAATCACTCCCTGCCCCCCATCTGCAGTTCTTCACAGTGATGTGACATCATGTGCAAACAACCTATACTGCAGCCAGCCACCAGGAGGCGAGCTTTCATGTTGTCCATCTTATAGTCAATGCTAAAAATGTTGGACATTATCTGCTGCAGCACAGATCTATCATATTTTGCAATGAGGATTTATGTTTTATATTACATCCCATCTAAAAATGTAATATAGAACAGGGTCACTTTAAATTTATATATATTTTTTACTGTATATATATATTTTTTTCTTTTACTTTATACGATTACTCTATGCGTTCAACAAATACTAATGACCAAAGCGAGTACTCAAGTACTCACGCCTCTAATGATGCTCCCAAAATTTCAAACATTAAGTGTGTTTTATTGGCATAAAAGAAACATATCCATCTGGAGCATTAGGACCAATCATGTTAATTTGTCTGGTAAAAGGAAAGGTAAATCATAATCATAACAAACAGAAAAGACTAAGAAAATAAATGGTGGAATTGCTCTGTTGACTGTTAAAAATAATCTGAATATGTGAATGTACAGTTATGGCTGGAGGTATTCTTATCAGAAAACTGCATCTTTTTATGTCATCTTTCTAAGAGTGCTTTTCATTTTACATTCACCTTAGAAAATTCCCTTCTCATCTCACACACCATTCTTTAACATTTCTTTGAAAAAAAAAAAAGCTTGAGTGTCATGACCTTTGACCTTTATAAAGCCATTGGCATTCCCGTGACTCCGTCTCCACAGATCTCTGAGTGGCAGGTCTCTCACGCATTGGCCGCCGGTTGTTCAGGATGAAAGGAAGATGCATTCCCTTTGCACTTTTCTTGCTGGTTCCATGACAGATGAAGAATGAAACCCGGCCTGCTTATTGAATAACAGCATCGATGCTTGTGGCTAAGTACGCTTGTGATCTTTCAAATTAAACTGATGGATCATGACAGCACGTGGCAAAACGGATTTGGGATGTCGGGGACGAGGTTCACCACAGCCATCAGGCGAACAGTTTCCATAACAAATGTGACGGAAAACTCGTAAAATTATGATAATGATTGGGTAGTGTAATAAAATCTGTATATATCAAATCACCTTTGTATTGCTATGCTGCGCTGCGGGCTATCAGCAACTATAGCAGACTGGAGAAGAGGAGTGATTGTGCAATAGCAGCACTGTATGTAGAAAGGTTTTTTTTTTCAGGAGAAAAGAAATAAGATAAAAATGAAGAATTCCCATGTGAGTGAAATAAAAACGTCAGCTGTTATTTTTGTGAACTGTGATTCTAACCGCTTGTGATGACTGCCATACCTAGAAGATATGAAAGACCAAAAGAAAGGTTTCTGTCTTACATAACAGGATTTCTTTTTTTTTTTTTTGTGGCAACAATAATACGAAACCACAGTGTGCGTTTGATCACATATGACATGAGAAAAAAAAAGCACTGCACGCAGTGACTTTGTGTGTCTTTTGTCTGTGGGCATGTTGCAGATGAAGAGGAAGGACAAGAAAAGAAAAAGAAAGCATGCGAGAGTGGGGGGAAAAAAAGGAGAAACGAATGAAAGATAGCAAATGAATAGGGGATAAAGAATGACACCCAGAATGTATGCTTCATCTGAGTGACAGCTCTCATAAATTTTTCTATGTGATCTCCCGTGAAACCAAGTCTGGGCAGGTGTCAAAAAAATATAAGCGGCAGAGATGGAAAGAGTGAGAGGGTGGGGTGTCTTGGAGAATTTAACAAGTGGTGAAATAATGTCAGTTGATGAGGTGTAAGTTCATGATGGTGGCTAAACCACTGTCATTAGTTACAGTAATAATCACTTGGTTTTATGGTTATGAAACTATTGTGTTCATGGTTAAAAGAAACCAATGTTGATTGTCAGGAGACAGAAAACAACAGGGGTCTCCTGTGTTAATGTTCAACATGTTGTTGTCCTTCACCCTCCAGCACCGGCACAGAGTAAGTGGTTTGTCTACCTATTGGAAGATTGGTGTTATCCAAGGGTGAAACACAGTACCCCAAATTGTGAGTGAGTTTGAATGTTAAACTGAGTAGCCAACACATTCTCATTCCAACTCGTAAAATATTGTCCCTTGGTTAGTGTTGCTCACAGCTACGCGTTACAGGCTAGGTAACCTGCTGTGTTTGTTGTTGGCGTTCTGGGACAATGTGCCAATTTACAGTGACATGCATTGTGTCTTGCACCTCCGTTTTCACAGGAAATGTGTAGTTTCTGCTCACTCATGCAGTCTTTTTTAAAATAAACCTGCAACAAGCTTCTGTAAAACACATCATATTTACATTTTCTTGTGAAATACAAGCACGTGGTTAGGTTTAGGCGACAAAAGTACATGGTTGTGGTTAGAAAAACCATGGTTTGGCTCAACATTCATACTGGAAGTGAACAGCGAGCTCCCGGATGAAAGTCTGAGGTTTGTTAGACCCATCCACCTCCCCTCTTGCCCGTTCTACAGGAACTTTCTAGCTCCTTATATTACATCTTTACTGGCAGCATTTCAAACTGACACTATCCAGTAGTGTATCATACTGCCACAAGGCCAAATTTGAAAAACTGAACCTGACACAAGGCCGAGGTAGTATAACTGCTCATTAACACCCAGTGAGTTTGGTGAATTTCTCCAGTTCGGCACCAGATTTCTATCTTTTCTAATAGCTAAGGCTCCAGTGCAGTGGGCAGTAAGATTGGTCATTCCATGAGAAATTTTAAATTTAATTTTAAGAGCAGTGCAATGAAAAATAACACTAAAGCATTAAAATGTTCCTTTGACTTATAAATGAAACAACTGTAACATTCTACAAGTACAAATGGCAAGCAGCACAGAGTGTGCTCTCTTCCTACAGAGCATAATAGAGGGTACAATGTCGTCAAATGCTTCCCTTCATCTTCGTCACGTCATTGAAAGTAAATGAAATATATTTTACTTTGATCGGCCCACGTATGTAGACATGAGATTTTGAGCACCTTTGAAATTATGTTTCACTGCAGGAAGCCTTTGAACGTGCCCGATTCCTTTCCTGTAAGATCTCAGAGAGGGAGAAATAGCAACAAAGCTGCTATTGACAGGAGGAGCTGCGGCTGAATTTAAGAAAATGTCAGGGCTGTCAGGAATCAAATGCACTCCTCTGTGCGGGGTAAAAAGACAGGATTTGGTTTGAAAGAATAATGTTCTTTTATTGTGAACATTTGATCTTGTACAGAAATCAGCTCTTACTGTGAAGGAGCAGTGAATAACACTTGAATGCACTATACCTTCAGTGCCTGCTCATGTAGTTTATGTTTATCAAAGAGACAGGATGCCAAGAGTTTTCTTTTTGTCTTCAGATTGAGCTTCACTGGTGGCGATTTAAGGCGGATGAGATGTGTACACTTGGGTGGATATATCAACTATAATTAATGAGGTGCTTGTCCTCTTATTGCTGAACACAAGACATATCCATGTGAGTTAGGGATTTACAGATGCGGTCATAAACACCACTGCAAATCTTCTAATCTAATGTTGCTGAGGGGGTAAGAAATTTTTGTTTTGCCAATATGCTGCCTTGAGTTTACAAGGTGATATTTTGTCATATACGTATGTTGTTATTGACTTTTCTTCCGCAATGTGACTAAAAGAAATCTATTAATGTAGCAACATTTCCATCTGTATACCTTAATAATATACCTGACAATCAAAAAAAAGCCCTGGTAGTGCCTAAGTGCAATGCAAAATAGCCAAGTGTCCCTCCTGTACTGTGGCCTCTGAGAACTCTGAGAATGCACTGCAAATAGAAGATATGCAAATAAACACACAAGCAATTCAGTAAAGATGGTGGAGATGTTTTCTTAATTTGCTTGTGTTTTGTCTGTTTGCATAAGTTTTATTCATTTGTAGTGCATTGAGCTCTCGGGGCAACCGTAGTCCTGACACAATACAACCGCAGGTGGAAATAAATAAACTTGTTAATTTAAAAAATACTGTATGAATAGATAGCTTTTCTTTTTTTTTTTTTGCAAGTAACATTTCACTGAACTGCTCACAGTCTTGATTACGCATGGCCAGTATATTGGGATACGAAATTCCCTGCAATGTCTCCTTTTAAAGATCCATGTAGAACATGTTGTGGTCTACGGATCAACATCGATCAGAAACCTTTAACAGCACTTTTAACTGGGCTGCATAAATGAAACAGAAAACACATGAACACCTTTGGATTTACATGTATGAATGTGTATACGATGAGACTGCTTGATTGTCCCTTTTTGTCTGTCCATGTGTGCACATGAAATATTAATACTGTTGAGTGGTCAGTCTTCTTCATCAGTTGGACCAACAGCAATGTAGCTGGTTGTGTGCTCCTCTTCTGCTTATATCGATTTCAGGATGTGAGTTGGAGTGGGTGGGTGTTGGTTGGCGATCATTGGCAAGTAGTATGTGTGTGCGTTATAGCTTTGACAAGTACAACAAACCTGAGGGGAAACAAGCAAGTGCACTTGCCTTTCTCCAACTTCTACCCAATTAAAGGGAATGAAAAATCCATGAACGCTCATTAGATGGGTTTACAGGTGGATAATGACCTGATATTTAAAACTTGTCACTTGTCTCTCTCTCTCTCTTTCTTTCTCTCTTTCTCCCTCTCTCTCTCTCTCTCTCTCTCTCTCTCTCTCTCTCTCTCTCTCTCTATCTATCTATCTAACTCTCTCTCTCTCCCTCTCTTCCTCTCTTTCTCTCTTTCTCTCTTTTTCTTTCTGTCTTTGGCTGCCCTCCAGGACAGAGCACCAGCGGGTCTACTGGGGTGCCAATATTGCTCTGTATCAGCAAAATGTCAGCCAGGAACACACACACACACACACACACACACACACACACACACTCAGTATCCAGACTGCATATCCCCCATGCCTATTTCCATCAAGTGGACGGACCCATTCAGGATGGACGACCTTAATTTGACTCCGGTAATATAGGTTTATAACAGCGTACATGACTCAAGTGAACTATTCCACTTGTATCTGTAATTATGCACATGATAGCAGTTGAAGCCCCTCCGGCCTCAGGCAGGTGTGAAAAGTTACACTTGTTGTCCTCATTAAGAATCACCTCACCCTTTCCTGTGATTAAAAAAAAAAAAAAAAAAAGGGCCAATTCCAGCAGGACTCGATGCCTCGCCTTTCACGCCGGTCGTCACTTTGTGGGCAAAAGCTGCGTCAGGTAGACTGCCGGCGGACCATAACCACTCTAGTTGCAGAGCAGGAAATATTACCTCAGTAATCTGCAGCAAGAGGCATTTTAGCAGGAAATGGCTCCCCATGCCAGGTTGTATATATGGCCAGGGCTGAGTCGAGCTCATAATTCAATGCGGTCGTTGGCACTTTTCATCCTCCGTCTGCTGGGGTTGGGTACTGGCTAAATGACAGTGAAAGCCACAATGGCACATCCACCATTGCTTTACGACTGGCAGAGACCCTGAGGCGCCATGACTGGAGTGCTAAGTGAGAACATGGCTGCCAATCACTTGATATTAATCTCTCCGTGATCAGGAGAGACGGCCGAAATGAGAGGGAAACAAGGGGTGGAGAGGAGCTGGGAAGTGGACCCAGCTGGTGCGAGGCCGACAGAAATTAGCTGTGTGTCCGCTCAGAGCGTCCAAGCGCCTCGCACTCACCTGCACACCCCAAAACACACACAGCCACCTACACACAGACAGTGAAGGTCAGTGGTCCGTAGCATTTTCTCTACCATGCCGCATAATGCGGTAAGACATGAAATCACCGAGCCACATGTATTTCTTAGAATGCTGCATATGAATTTATTGATTGCTTGGAAATACTGTATAAAAAAGTTAAATTTCAGAGGGGTCAGAGATCAGATCAGCACAGAGTTTGGGAAGCCCAGAGGTACGTAGTGTTACACAAACATACCATTCAATCCAATACTGGCATAATGTGATGTTTTTGTACAGTTATGTTAATGAGTGCTGGCTACATATGCAAAGGGCTGTTACATAAATGACATTACTGAGGCATCTCCACTGATTTTCTCTACTTGTGCTATTTTTACTGTAAGTAAAACACAAATCCTGTGATAATGTACATAAACGGTGTACATAAACAGTATTTTATTGTGCTTGATATAATGTATGTAGTGGACTGCCTTGGCATGGTTATTACATTTTCCCTCTGAGGAACTCCAGAGCTCAACGCCCCTGGGCAAGTGGGGGACACGTCAAGAGACTGTTTTACGAACCCAAAACATCCACCAGAGGGTTGTTCATTAACTTAACTGATACTCCATGCAACAGTCATTCATTGCCCCCCTGCTGAGATAACAAAAGGCAGGACATGTTGTAAAGTCGTTATACATCCTTGTGTTGAGGCTAACATCTGATAGAATCGCTTGGACCTAGGTTTCGAGTTAAAGTTTAACTTAATTCTCTAATCCTTCTCTTTGTAGGTAAGAGTTTGTCTATACTTTGATGAAGAAGTAGGACCAACTCCCATTCTTTTATCATTTAATTTGAATGATTTAGGTAAAAGCATGTTTTATTCCCTTTTTGTGATGGAGCCCTACTTCCATCTAGTGACCTTAATTATCAGTAATCTCGTAACCAACTTTATTGTTACATCTTATTTTGCATTCATTGTATAATGTTAAAAAGTAATCCTATATCTCAGTAATCACCAAGTTTGTTAGGATCCATGGTACAATGTTATGTTATGTGTGGTCATTTAACAGAATTGAGCAAAGGATCTTCAGAATCATGTGTTACGTTATAATCTGCCTTTAGGTCTCCTAACATGTATTTGAAATTACTGTGATGAGACTATAGTGGTGATGAGATACGTGAATTTATACACAACGGGTTAGATTGCGTAATTCGTCATAAAGTACAGAGAAATAAATGTCTCCTAAATTACATTAGGTCTTTTAAAAACTAATGCCAGATGTGCAATCGCTCGGCGCAAAAGTTCGCTAACTCCGCCTTCCATCCGCACCCCCAAATTGAAAGATAAAAACTGAGTGAGCTCAGCTCAGAGTCTCTCTTCTCAAGTTTTTTCTGTTCACTTTTTGCTTCTTTTTGCTTCACTCTTCAAGCCTCTTCAGGCTTCTTTTCGCTTCCTTTTGCTGCGGCGCTTCTCGTGTATCCACGCTCACAACTTTTTCTTTTTCTTCAATTTTATAAGCGGAGCCGCAACAGCTCACCAGAGCTTTGCTGAACTTTACTTTTGAAGCCATTTTCTTTTTAAATCTCTTTGACGCTTTTCTTTATACCAGTTTTTGGTCAGTAAAGACACTTTTGCAATTCTTTTTAAGTAAACTCAAATTAACAATTTAAAGTGACTCCGTCAGACCAATGGGATTACTTTGATTATTTCTGCGAGTTTTAATTGAGAAGGACTCTCCGCGATTCGCCATCAACTCTGCCACGGATCTAGAAGCAACACCTGCTGTACAAACTATCAGCATCCGTTGCCTGCCCTTAAGGACTTTGTTTAAAGACTTTTACCGGTTTGCCGAGGCGAACACCGAGGCCAGTTAAAGACTGCCGCACACCGACTCCACCTGCCCGGCCGCCGCCGCCTTTCAGCGGGTCACCTCGTCTGGAAGACGCACCGCAGCTCTCCCCTGGAGTGATGCGATGATCTGGATCTCCCCGGAGAAGTCTAATCAAGTCGGTAAAAGTAGGCAGAATAACATTTTCTAGTGATCAGAGTTGATGTCGTATAGCGAAGCTTTAATGCCAAATTTCTAAATTCTAATTCACCGTTCAGTGCGCATCCACGCTTTAGACGGTCACATATTTCCCCCACTATCATCCATAATTAATTATTTGCATCACCTGAACATACATCACTTAGGTTCCCTCTCATTTGTTCACTGTCCCTTATATGTCATACTATTTCCTCTATTTACTCATCATTATTTTATTAGCCGAAATAAATTATTCTCATTTATCACCAAGTCGTTGTCTGAGGATATTATTTCATGAGAGAAACAAGATCAATGTATACAGAATAAATGGTACAGATTGTGAGATTGATTAAAGTGATGACATGTCTTAACACTGTCACAATTTAAAATTTAATTCTCTCCTAAATAGAGAATGGCGCCCCTTTTACTTTAACGAGTGCAAAATCCAAATTCTAACGTAGTTATTAATTACCGCTACATGTATGTCTCTTTAGTTATTCACTTGCCTGAGGACTGGGGATGAAAAAGAGTTTTTGGCTACATCTCTGTGGAATGATTTAGATTTCAAGTGTTGAAATGTGTGTTTGCTACATCCCTTCAAATACACTTGTATTAAATAATAGCAGCTAAGCTTGGGGGGTATTACGGTATATACAGTAACTAAACCAGGGCATTTGGAAAACTCAAGGGTATGTTTTTCAATATTGTCATAAATACAGGAGCTCCTCATATGTAGTGCACAGCATGCACCACCAGAGCTTAGCCAGCAGGCAGCGAGAGACGATGAGGAATAATGGCATGTTTTGTTTTGTTTGTTTTTTTTAAATGTGTTTCTTTTTTTACATCTAACTTGATGAATTGAGGATTTATTTAGACCAAACTGGAGCTGGTGATTGTTGGAACAGGAAAGTATGAAGGTATGAAAAATGAGATACCACCCAAACCCTAATAGCAGTGCAGCATTTGAAATCTGTCATTTGGTTCAATAATTTGTTGTTCGACGTTTTTAAAACCATGAAACACAAAATATGTTTGATAGTGTATTTTAATATGAAGAATTAATTAGATCATGTTTTGCCAAAAAAAACCAATTTGTGCCAAGTTTAAAAAGTACTAGAACCAGCTGTAAAACACCATTAGATGCAATTTGTAGTTTCCCTAAGATGATTAAAATCCCCCCAGATTTCCCAGGACACAACTTCTGTGTCCTCAATGGCAGCTATACCACCCTGCCAAGGTCATGTGCCTTACATGCCACAGTGGTAATCCAATTATGATTTGTGCTTATTTCTAAGCATGATAACACTGCACTTGACCATTATATTATTATACTGTAAATAATCATAGATTAGGCCATTGACATGACTTTATCATGAAAAACTTTCTTAAGATATTTATCATTTGTAAGTCATTGCTGGAACGTGTGCCATTTGTCTACCAGCCTCTTGTGGGAGTGGACAAGGCCATGCTGTACCTGCAGCCTTTAAGCAAGCTCACGAGTCTCTGGATGTTGCACTGTGAGAATCACATTCTTCAAATACCAGAGAGGCAGAGCGCAGTTTGTCTGACTGGGCAGTGTTCTGTCTGAGATGGTTGTCAGTAGAACAGGAGCTCTACAGGGATCTGTGTTGCCTCCCTTCCTTTTCACCTTGTACACCACATACTTTTAACTCCAGGTCATGCCATTTTTAGGACGACTCTGCAGTGGTTAGGTGTGGAAGTGATGAGCAGGTGGAGGAGTTCAGAGCACTGGTAGACTATTTGGAGTGGCTTGGAAGAAATCATTGGCTTCTGAATGTGGCTAAGACCAGAGAGGTGTTGATAAGAGGGAAGAGGGAGGCTTCACAATCCCTGTGTATGCTGGGAGAGGATATTGAAGTGGTGGATGAAGTATCTGGGTGTCCATATTGACAACCCACTGTACTGGAAGACCAATACCAAGGCTGTATATAAGAAGAAGATAAGCAGACTCTATTTTCTGAAGACTAAGATTCTTCAACTTGTGCAGCAAGATGTTGGAAATCTTTTTTATCAGTCTGTACTTTGCTGTAGTCCGCTGGGAGAGCAACTCAGGAGCCGGCGACACCGGCAGACTTAATAAACTGATTAAGAAGGCTGGCTCCATAATAGTCTGCAAACCAGACAACTTTAAAGTTTTAGTGGAGCGGACAGCTGAACAAACTGTTATCCACTATGGATAATCCTGACCACCCTGTCCACCACCTACTGGACAGACAGCGGAGCTCTTTCTCTAACAGAAAGTTCGGCTGCCACAAGGACTGATACAGGAAAAGCAATAACTCTCTACAACATCTCAGCTCTGTCTCACAGAGAACTCTCACAACTCAAACCAAACTCCACTCTGTTTTGCTTCATTAACTTAACACATAGTGGATTTACACATCTTTGCACTTAAACTACCTCATTGCACATAAAATAAAACAAAGTAAAACTTCAAAAAACTACACTTGTCTTCTTGTCTCATGTATAATGTGTTATCCAGAGGTGTGGACTCAACTCACATGACTTTGACTTGTCACAAATGTGATGTGTGAAGACTTGACTAGACTCTAACATAAATGACTCGTGACTTCACTTGGACCATTTGGCTTAAATACTTGATACCTTCCTCCAAGCCAATTCAGACAGAGAAAGTTATAGACCCAAGGTTTGAGATACAACAGATACATAAACATATCATAACATGTTGGTAAAATGCCATTGTTTTGTCTGAAGAGTGCATTTTGACTAATTTAGGACTCAAAACTCAAAATTTAGGATTTGGGACTTGTCAGTCTTGACTTGTGACTTGAACTGAGATTTGAATGCAGAAACTTGAGACTTGCAAAACAATTACCTGTACTTTTTTAAGCAATAGTTTAGCATATTTAGTGTATTCCAGTATATACTTTAAAATGAGATATTCTTTATAAATCTATCTTTTACTTGGGAGTTTGCTACATTTTTTTATTTGTTGTGTTTATTTTACTGTTGATATTTATTTGTCTCCTTGATTGTGTATTTGCTTTGTGTTTGCTGTTGCTATCTATCCGTCTATCTATCTAAACCATTCAGTCATATTTTAAATAGATTATATTCTTGTAAACTTATTGTGGGTGTTCTTATGGACTATATGCTACTGTTCATGGACTACAAAACAAGCTGTTAAGTGTGTGTTAGTGTCCAGTGAATGAGGAACCTGCACACCAAAAAAGTCAGATTCAGCTGGTTTCATCTCACACATTAACGTGTTCTCTCTTTTCCCTGTCTAATGGATTGCAGTAGTTAGGCTACTTAATTTCCTCTTTTTAACAACTTTATCCTCATTATTTGTTCAAGTTTGCCAGTAGCCTAGTTACAATAGCCTTCAGTTATTGCTGTCTGTCTTTTTAATGTTAGATTATTGCTTATGTATTTATTTAGCCTATGTATGTATGTATTTATCTATCTATCTGTCGGTGTGTGTGTGTGTGTGTGTGTGTGTGTGGGTACTTTTTTGTATTTATATTTTTTTCTATTTGGCTGAGGGGAGAGACATTCAACTTAAATGTTCTGATTTTGTATTTATTTTAAATACCCTCAGAACTGCAATTTTTTTAAAAAAAGATTAAAGGCAAGTTCTCTTTGATACTTTCCAAATCACACCATTTATCATAGCCAGAAACTGTGAAATATGGTTATTTCTGGTAGTGGGAGGTTTATGTATTTTAACCGAGTCACTCAGAGACTCAGAAAGACTTAGGGAAAAACATTTGTAGCTCCAGGGAGGGTCATGATATAAATAAATAAATAAATAAATAAATAAATAAATAAATAAATAAATAAATAATATATATACTTCTTAAAAAGGCAGAAAAAAAAAACAGTCACAGCCACCCAGATACTCTGATATGGTCCCTTATTTGTTCATTCATTTATTTATTTTGTAAATAATGCTAATAATATTTTTTTTTTTTTTTTTTAAATCATCTTCTTTATTTACAGTAACTTGTGGTGCTTTTATTGACAGTGTGACCAAATAAGGCAAAGTTTGGTGTCAGAGCAGGGGTTATGACCACATCTTACTGTACTCAAATGCCAAAACACAGACAGGATACGCATTTTAAAAAAGTAAAGGGTGTATTTATTTGATGACGCGGCTGTGGCATTTACTCATTGCCGTCTAAACATCATTTCCTCGGCCAGTCATATGACAGCCCAGACACAATCTGGCGGAAAGAAACGTCAGTGCTTTCTTCCAAACTCTGCGCAAACAGCGCAGACAGTTGCTCCGCCATACTACGCAAACTCCGTAAGAGTCGTTGGTGGATGCGTGGCCTTCGTGCGTTGACGTAAAGCAGACGGCGGTTTTCTCTTTTTTTGGTACCGAGCGGAGAGGAGATGCACACGGCACTCGAGTGAGGTAACTATATAAAAAACCCATTTGTTGTCATTCACTCCCACAACATGGACCCGGGCAGCATATGCTACAACGTGTAGTTATTGTTAGCGTCTGTTGTGAACGTTTGTTACGAAATCTCAGACAGCTTATTTTATCGTTGCTCTTTGTAGGCTGTGAGCTAATTTCCTGTGAGTCGTCTGCTAGCTAACGTTAGCTGCTTGAATTGTTGCCTTCCTTTACAAGCTAGCGTTAGCGTTAGCGTTAGCATGCCCGAGGGGCGACTCAGACAAAACAAACCGTCTGTCTTTGTGCTGGTACCTCGGGCGGCTCTACGGGCGGATATTGGCGACTAGTTGTGTGTGTTGGTAACGATGAGTTTAAACGCTGCTTTATTGTAGGCACGTTTCAATGACGAGAAAGAGGTGCTCAGTGTTGCATTATGCGCACCACGTGCAGTGTTCAAGCCCTCTCCGTTGACCAGGCTGATAACTGATGGGCGGTATCGCTGCTGGGCTTCTCATTTAACAGCGTGGCTGCTATATAATGTGACTGAGTTGCTTTTGAAATTGCTGTGTGTCCGCATGAAAGTACGTTTTCGTCTACCTTTAATGGGCGGACACAGCATGTCCCATGGCTGCCTTTGGTCATATGCAGATTTGACATTTAAGTCTTATTGGCCCTCCTGATACATATTCAGGACAATGCAACAAACAATTCAGTGTTGGACGAGCTTTATTTAGATTCCGCGAGTGTACCAAGAGGTATAGAGTAACACTAGTGTGCTGATATGAGAACATTAAGCATGGTAAATTACTTTTACATGCATAAGTTGGTACAGCTGTTTTAAGTGCTTATCAAATATTTTTTTACTCTCCATACGGAAATGTCGTCAAAAATCAGTGGTGTGAAGTGTGCATTTATTTCATTCCACTCCGTTTCATAGCAGTTAGGGTTGTAAATCTTAAGTTTCATTACATTATGATGTTCTGTTGATTCTTCTGACAACAAAACAATATTTTCTGATATCAGAGATTCTGCCACAATATGATTTTACTTAAATTCAGGGGCCCTTTACTGATGTCAGTTAATATCTAAATTGTCTTTTTCTTGACTGTTTAGCATTGTCTGCCTGGTTCTTGGCTGTCAGCACTTTTTGAAAGTTTAGGAAATAGTAGAAATGCAGACATGGGAATGACCTGGAAATTTCAAATTAAAGGTGTATCGTAAAGATGTTGATTTCATTACCCCCCAGTAGCATCCTCGTAATCTAGTCCATTAAAATAACAGTTACACAGCAATATTAAAGGTCCTGTATCTTACATTAAGAGCATTAATAAAAAAAGCAAACATTTATTTGCTATCTGAAGATATAGCAGAGTAATGGCGTTCTGAGCAGAGAATAATGGATAATTCTGTGTGTGTGTGTGTGTGTGTGTGTGTGTGTGTGTGTGTGTGTGTGTGTGTGTGTATTGTCCGAGCGTTTCTGTCCAATGTTGTAGACGATCTTGCTGCAAACTCATTAGTGAATGTGAGTCCCTGTAGTGTCTCCCAACTGGCGAGTTAACTGCTGTCACTCTGCAATGCACTCGGTACAACGGTTTGCACTGATATCTGGATCTTAGTTTAACAAAAGCGTAACGCCCACCCCCTCTGAATAACCTGAGCTCTGTCAGAGCTGTTGCTGTTCATGCTCTTTGGGAAGTAAGCACTATAAGCTGCTCGCTGCCAGCTCCGCTGTCTCCATGTTGAGAGCCATATACAGTAAAATCTAATTTGTAGATATGCTCTAATGTTGCATGCTTTAAAATACCTGAACTGCTGTAGGTTGACATTTGATAAAGTTTTTAAGGATGTGACCGGTGACATCATGTGTATTATAGTATCCTAAAAGCAAACTTTAACATCATATCCTGTACTCTAAAGTATCCAAAAATCATTCATGATTATCTTCACATCTGCCTATATGAAAAACCAAGTAACAAGTTGCATTTAATTCCTCTCTGCAGTATGTAGATAGTGGCTTACATTATTTAATGCAGAATTACATTTGAGTCTTTCACAGTGTTTAACAAATTTGATTTAAAAAAGTAGGCTGTACAACATTTAATGGATTCAAATTATGTAGCTTTATTTTGGCCCAAGATAAGCTAATTGAAATCCCCCTTTGTTAACAAGCTGTATATAATACCAGTGTGCATCATATCCTATCACTTATTGAAGAGGTAATCAAAGCATTAGACTAACAAAACTCCAAAGTTACAGGTGCAGTCTCATTGTAAACGCAGTTTACCAAAAATGATTTAATAAAGCAAGGAGTAAAGGTTTTTATTAGTGTACATTTTTCGTGCAGGACAGTCTGGTATTAACTGTTCACTTTTGTAAGCCGTAGTCAAATAAAGAGGAAAAAGAAATCTTATATTCCCAGGATCAGATAATGTTTGGCCCGATATAACATGATTAGCTTCAGTGTTGACATGTAAATTCTCTTTATCAATTTTAATTGATTTGTACCATGTATTTATTCTGTGCCTCCAAGTGCACAAGCGGGTCAGTAATTCAGGGCTCATACTTAAAAAGAAAACAGCGTAATTATTTTATTTTTTTAACACACTTGTTGTGGGGCTTAGTTAATGACATCAGGGTTATTTCTTCAGACAGAGCTCCTTCAGTGCCACAAAAGAAATTATATCTGTGTCCACTGGCGGAGCAGTACTTAACTTTACAAGTAAACTGGCCTTTGTGTGAGTGATACTGGTGAAATTCCCCTTCAAGCGTACAATATCATATTTACAACATACCAGTACCTCTTTATAATTGCAGCAAACAGCTTGAAAGTATAGCTTAAGGATGTTATGCAGAGACTTCAATTGTGTCATTGTGTTTTTTTAAAATGCTTACAGTGCTATGTGAATAAGTGTTGCCTTTGTAATGCAGTAAACAGCCTCCGAAGTTCATAGGATTTACATCCAAACAAGTACATTTGTATGATTGAGATGCAGGGCAGTGCTCAGCAAAGCCGTACAGATGGGACCTCATGAGTGTATCTGTTTCGTGTAATACAATGCAACCGACTTTGTCTTTCACATCAAATACACACACTGGCTTAGAATGCTGAAATTGTGTTTTGGTGTCGGCTTTGCTTGCTTAACATCTAAAGTGGGCTTTCTGTGTGTGGATAGAAAACCCAGGCTTGTATATGGATCTATTTACGAATTGTTTTGATGTTCATTTTTGGATTACACTGGGATACAAAGAAAGCAGAAACAATGAACACAGGATTGCACCCGTCCCTTCCTGGCTTGGAGTTTTTGTTGTCACTGGATAGTATGCAGTGAATTATCTGTTGGTGTGTGTCCACTGGGAACACAGTGACAATGCAGGGGCATCTCCCAACCACTAATGTGATTAACAAACCCTGAAATTATCCTAAATTTGCTTTAGGTGATTAATTTTATGTATGGCTGAATAATCCTTATAGCCTCTATGTTTATCAATATTCTGGTTTTTCTTTTCTTTTTATTCTTTTTTTGTGAAATTTTTTGCCCCGTAATATAATTAGCTAAAAATGGCAATTTGTCCACTGATTGGATTACAATCCAACCTCTAATTCAAATCTCATGTCAAACGATAATAATGCCACATGGACTTAAGACCTAGCCTTGTCTCAAAATGGCATAAAGTGCTCGGTAACTATATATGTGTGTGTGTGTGTGTGTGTGTGTGTGTGTGTGTGTGTGTGTGTGTGTGTGTGTATGTATGTATACTGTATATACACACACGTGTATATATGTATGTGTATATATATATAAATATATATATATATATATATATATATATATATATATATAGATAGATAGATAGATAGATAGATAGATAGATAGAGATATAGATAGATATTTATTTATTTAAAGCCCCTAAATCTGAGCGCATTTTCATTAATCAAGGATAACTTACTAATGTTAATTAGTATAGTGAAACTAGACAGCACTTGGCTTGTGGTGCTTAAAGCACAAAAATGCATTTAAAAATCTTAACAGGCATGTCTCTAAACAGTAATCATGACCTGGTTACTCAAAATAATCCACAGAACTTGTTATGAGCAGTTTTATGTAGGAACCATTTTCTTTACAACAAACTACACCTGACAACCATATCACTGAACAGAAGGAAGTACATATTGACTCCAAGCTCATTTAGCACCACTGAGCTAGCTAATGTTACAGCTTAGCAGAGGAGGACACCATTAATGTTTACACCTCGTGCTATCTCGAGCACAAGTCTCTTGTCCATGAGTGGATGCTCGCTTCCTTCTGTGCATTGATATGGTTGGTGGATGTAGCTTGCTGAACTACAACCACCAACTGTGTCACAGCGTAGAAGGAGGCGTGCATCCACTCATAGATGAGAGACTTGTGCTAATGGCAGCATGATATGTAAACATTAATGGTGTCCCCCCCGCTAAACTGTAATGCTGGCTGGCATAGTAGTGCAAGCTGAGTAGATGCATGCTTCCTTCTGCACATTTATACCTTTATATATATATATATTATATATATTTATATTAATTATTTTGAGTAACTGCATGATTTCTGAAAAGAGACACTGCTTTTCAAATCTATTTTTTGTGCTTTGAGCACCACAAGCCAGGTGCCATCTAGTTCCATTATACTGGAGAGAAGGCAGGCATCTCTGCCACCCAATATCCAACACTGCAACTCACACCAAAACAATCTAGACTTGAGATAGCCCTACAGTTAAGAAGAAAATATGTACCTTTGATTTTGGGGTGAACTGTCCCTTTAAACTTTTTCAGAAGGTAAGCCTACATTGATACTTCACAGTACAAACCCTCGGTGAAAGTCACTGTTGCTGCCAGATGCCAGTTTCTTATGAATTTGTGTAAACACGGGCCTGGCAAGTCAGTTTGTTTTAGCGCTCACAATGTTTACAATCTGCTGCACATGTAACACCATTCCCACACACCTGCTGTTTATGATAGAGTCTTTTCTGCAGACAGAGCATTTTAAGTCATACCAGCCAACATTGGTTGACCAATTACATGCAAGCTAACCAGAGCTGTGTTTCTGTGGGACTTTGGATGTTTGGTTTTTTTTGAAGGACAAGAAGAGGAAACATGGAGGTTAGGGATAACACTGCTGGCATTTTCATATAGTTCACTTTTCAAGTTGCACACACCACACACACACACACACACACACACGCACACGCACACACTCTCACACACATACACCATGGGTAGATGGTCAGGTGGTTGATCCCAGACACAGCTCCCTGACTGCTCAAACACGCAGACACACATACACACACACACATTCCCTCCCTGGTGCCTCCCTCCTCCCTGTACAAATTAGTTAAGTAACTGGACTCAAAAGCTTCAAAACATTCAACCTGTTACTTAATGTTAGTGCTAGCGTGAACACATTGCATCGGTGTGGCGTGAACTCCTGTCTGTTTCTGGCTAATTTGTAACTACAGGTAAGCACTCCGCACTGTATTTTGCCGAGTTGTTATTTCTTTGACTTGTGCACAGTGTACTCCTCGGCTGATTGCTGTGTTTACTTGTCTGTGTCTAACTTTGTGGTCTTAGCCTCTTTTTACACTATGATGAACATGCTTCCAGGCCACAGAGCATCAGCCACGCACCTGCGCCTTGCCACAATGAGCGCTCGCTGTTTTGCATCGCAGATTCCACCCGAGAAATTCAGTATTATATACAGCATCTTCCCTCAGTGGCTCCATCTAAACCCAGACGCTTCATATAAAACTTGAACTTGATGTGGTATTTGTTGTCGTGTAAGAGGCTGTTTGAGTCAGTCAGAAGTTTCGGGGAAGTTGTTATTGGTTTTCTTTGAACCCGCACGTGTCACAGTGGCCCACAGCCTAATTTCATACCACAGAGGGATGCCAGGTATTTACTGAACGGTAAGGTGTGTCAGTCTTGCTTTCTTCAAGGCTGTTTGAAAATCTGGAATTGGTATGACTTAGAAAGGTTACAGTATTCACCTAGCACCTGTGCTGAGTCTGCCATATTGAGCGTTATAATCAAGCTGGCTGTTAAAAAGGCTTTCTACATTACGGTAGATGTGCCTGGTACTTGAGTCAGGAGATTTGCAGGAGACCTACCACACGGCTCATGACGAATTCCACAGAATAGCTACTCTTGATCAGAGGATTGCGGGTTTGACGTGTCAAAATGACTACCTTGATCAGCTTTTTTTTTCTCCAAGTGTTTTGCAGCCGTAGTTGGTGGTTGTCCATGCAATTACAAAAGTGTAAACATACATGCCCGTGCTGCTTATGGACAGTTAAGCTAAGCCGTAATGATTTCACACTCTGTCTGCCGGCGTTGGTGACGTCTCACTGTGTAGCCTCACCGCTGTTGAATGAATGCTTATAGGAAACAATGATGGGTGAGCCGAAAACAGTTATTTCTGTTGCTGTCTTCGGTTGATTGTCAGCAGAGAGATGTCACTTGAACTGTGGTGTCTCATCTGTCTCTTACTTTGCAGAATTTCATGATACGGCAGCAGACTGAGCTCCTCTAAGATTCCCACAGACCATCTGCTGTGAGTTGGGCCCATGTGGCAGCTGACATCTGCCCTCACCTCAGGCTTTATTAAGAAACCCTCCAATCTGACATGTTTGGATATGTATTTGTCCTCTAACTCAAGAACAAATTTTGGTTGTGTAGGTCCCTGGTTTTGCAGTATGCATTGAAAAGCGGAAGCTTATAGGGTGACTTGGGGATTTTTCAAACAGGACCTATTTTCCTGTGTTATTTTGTCTCATTGACAAATGTAAACAGTTAACAAAAAATTAAAATTCAATAAATTTAAATTGATTAACTGAAATTAAAATAAAAAATTGCTTCAGTATTGGGTAAGGCCGCTGCAGTTGGCTGTGAAGCAGGCTGCAATGTAATCACTCATTGGTTATCGGTCATCATCGGTCATTTGCACTGTCAGTTTTAGGGGTCGACAGATCATCGGCTTGGCTGATTATCGCGGCTGATGTTTGTCATTTTGCTGATTATCTGTTTTTGTGTTTTATTTTAATGATTGCAGATAAAATTAAATAATAAAAAGGACACAACTTTGGCTCTGCTGCAGCCGTGTATCCCCTTCTTGTCTTAAACATTTACTAAAAGCATTAAACAACGTGTTGTGTTGGAGTTAATTATATTTTAAATTCAAAATTTTGACAGACAAATTTTCAGTTTTATTGTTAATACATATCTGTTCCAAATATCAATCTTTGGTCTCATTGACTACTGATATTCAGTATTGGTATCTGCCTTGAAAAAACAATATTGGTCGACCCCTAGTCAATTAACATCCACTAAAAGACCTTTTTTGCCATTTACAGGCTCAGCTCTTTATTCTAAGTGTCCGACATGTTATGGATAGAATCTTTACATAGCCAGACCTTTTTGTTAGAGAGTATGATCCTTTTTGTTTTACCAGAAAAAGCCTCAACATTGCCATCGCCAAACCCACCAGACTCAATATAAATAAACAGTAATTATATCATCGTAAAACACACTTCATTCAAACTTAAAAGACAAGACTAAACTCACAAAAGCTGTCTTGATTCATCATTTCACTGTTCCAACAATCACCAACTCTTATTTTAAATAAACCCCCAATTTACCCAGTAAGGTGTGAAAATATGATTTTATGCGTGCTGAAATTACTGCATATTTCAATGGAATCTGGTGGGTTTGCTGATTCTGATAGCTGATTAGCTTTTTATGGTTAAACAAAAAAATCTTTCTTTCTGCCATAAAGGTCTGTCTTTGTAGAAACAACTTGCATAATCTTGTCAGACACTAAGAATAACAACTGAGTCTGTCAAACAAACACTTTATGTAAAGTGATGGTGCACAAATCCCCGAGTGGTTACATTGCAGCCTTATTCACAGCTGCTGGCTACAGCTCTCTCTCTCAGTACAGGACCAAATTTAAAAAAATGTCCCCATTAGTCACTTGGCACAAAAACATAGGAAAATATGCCCCAGGTAAAAAAAAATGGAATGACCCTTTTCTCTGATGTAACCATAACCTAGAGCTTTTCTGCTGCAACAGATCCACACTGACGCCTCTTTCTCACACCCCTTCTGTGAAAAACACTAAATGCACATAATAACAAATATTGTAAGAAGCCATTAAAATATAGCTGTAACAATGGTTATATTTTTATTGAAACAAATATCTTCATTTTTGGCTTTATTAATTTTAATGCAGGTCCAGTCCACAGCAAAGCTTGTGTTTTCTAAAACACACACACAAAGGGATCAGTTTCAAAAACAAAACTTTTATTTATTTTTTACTTGTTTTGTAACAACAACAAAAACAAAACAACCCCAAGGAACATTTGATGCCATTTTCTTGAATGCCAGAGGAGATTATTATCTTTTTTTCCGTTTCCCTGCAGACATTAGCCTGATACAGATACAGGAAGGATATGTATGGTGGTGTGACAATCATATGAAACAGCTTAAAGGCCAGTGTCAGACTTTTTTTCTTTTTTTTTTTAGAGGGAAATCACAGGGTTTCTGTTGTCCTCATCAACCTGGAAAAGACATGGGAAATAGTTTAAAAGCATGGAGTAATGTACAGAACAAGGATTCACAAATAAATTTTATTAATTATGCTTTTATACTCAGGTTTTTCAGCTTGGTTATCTGGCATTATTTTGACAAAACACATTTATGTTCATGTGGTAGCTGCAGATCGTTCAATCTTAAACAGGATTCTTTCCATTATAGTGTTAAAGTAGGCTATACTCTGGCTTATGTATCATTATGAAGCATTAAGGTGTATTCTTTCTTCACTGGCACTGTATATCAAAAGGAATGGAGTTGTTTGTACACTGTTCCAAGAGATTTATCTTTGCAGTTGAGTTAAGGCTTGCTGCAGGATAGTGAAACCACAGCCAAATTTGTTGCTTCAATACAGTTTTCTTTTTGAACACAAACACAATAGCAATTATTTTAAAATCCTCTTACTTTCTGATTTACCCTCAAATTTGTCACAAATGTCGCTCTGTCACAACATGTAACATGTACATTTATGTTCCAGCCTATTGATGAGGAATTACGTCTATATCCAAAATTTATACATTATTTCTGTGACCTGAGACAGTCCAAAATATTAGTAAACATAAATAACTCTTTCCCAAATCCAGCAACTAGAGAACCAAAACTCAAATTTGTGATGTCATTGTGTATAAAATCTGGAGCAGCTAATAGCAGTAATAATAAAACGTTCTGTGGACCTCCCATTCATTGTCTAGGGAGCAGCTCCAGACTTAATACCTAATGACGTCACAATTTTGAGACTTATTTCACTGGTTTCAGGCTTTTAGAGAGAGTAGCTCATGCACACAAATATTGACTGAACTCTCCATAAACATGGAGATAACATCTGAATTCTTAAATCAGGTGGTGTTCCCCTTTAAGTCATGCTTTCAGTTAGTGAAGTTCTTTAAGACAAAGCTGCTGCTGTGTTGGCAAGGTCACACCATTACATCCTCTCACAATGACATGAGATAAATTGTGCAACTTTTAACACAGATTTTGTACAGTTTGAAGCGGTGATGACTGCCTGTATTACATCAGGCTCATCAATTGTACACACACTACTTTATCAAAGCAACACTTCACCATGTAAGATAACAGCAGAAAACTTTAAAACTCTTTGTTTTGTTTTTGTCACAGTTTACAGTTAGATATTGAACAACTGGGTTAGCATTTTAACACCAGTAGCTGAAAACTGATTATATCAATTCTGCTTTTACCAATTCTGTCAATTTGTCTGTTGTACTGTGAGGGTATTTTAAGTGCAATGGACACATTGGAATTTTTTTGGTTTTGTTTTTCTATTGTGCTATAAATCAATGAGAAGCCATTTGTCGCCTTGATTGGTTATTGAATGCAGCCGTTGGTCCGCATACTGTCAGGTTTGCCCTATCTTTGAAAACAGGCAGTGAGCAGTGAGCCACCATGAAGTATTTCAGGATCCTGAAACTGAAGCGGCATTGCTAGTTTTTTTTTTTTTGTTTTTTTTTACACCTGTCTAGTTTTTTTTTATCATGGCTTTACGGATACAGCCAGCAGAGTTCCAACAGGTCACACACACCTGAAAACATGATTTAAAGCCCAGTAGAGGTAATCATTTCAGCAGCTTGTAGACTGATTTTAACATTGTGAACATTGTACTATGTCTATGTAGAACTAAGCTGATGGATTCTGCTTTAAATAGGACCAGCTATGTCTGTCCAAATTTCAGGCCCAAATAATTAAACACAGACACCTCCAAAAATGTACCAGAAACCGTAGATTAGAAGAATAGGAAAAAGGGAGTACATGGACAATTTCCATATCCATGCACTGTTTAATGTGTCATGCAGGTCACTGTCAACATTTATGACTTTAACTTTCAAGATATTTTTCTTTTTTTGTCAGTATAACAGCTTTAGCGAGCAGCTTTAGTGAGTTCATGTTGTCATTTTACAGGGCATAACATAAGGGAGGTGTCATTACATAATTGTGACTATGCATAACTTTTATATGGTGAACCCTTAGTGCAAATGTGCAGATTGAGGTCAGAAAGTTTGGGCGAGAAGGATGCAGTAGTGGCAAGAAGTGACTTAACAATCCAACACTGGTAGCCAAACAGCAAAGGTAACAATACACCAATTATTTAATTAAGCAAACAATCTCAAAATGTCCATAAATGTGCCTTTAGAACTTCTCAAACTGTTTGGGGTAACACAAGTCTCAGGTATTCATCTGTAACCTTAATTTATTCCACCTATAGTACTGTTAAACAAACAGTTTGTGAATGAGCTGCAGGTCATTCGTTCACTCTCAGCCTTGGTTAAATTAAACACTTTGACTTTGACTTTAAATTGATTGTTCAGGAGAGCACTTGAAGGCACCGTAAGCAACTCTCTAGCCATCCCCACACAGTTGTAAATGTAAATTAGGTATCAAGTATATATATATATATATATATATATATATATATATATATATATATATATTATAGCGCAACTTTTTAGTTTTTTACATTCTTTTATAGATATATATTTTATTTTAATAATCTTTTATAATTATTGGGGAGTTTTTTCTTTGTTGCTGTGAAGGTCTAAAGACAGAAGGATGTTGTGTGCTGTATAGCCCTCTGAGGCAAATTTTGTGTGATCATGGGCTTTATAAATAAAATTGACTTGACTTGCTCACGTTTTATGAGCACTGCATCAGATAACCTTTTTTCATGTAAGTAAATAGGGTACTGATTTGAGATCTTTTTTAAAGATTGTGTCTGGAATGAATAATTCAGAATTTCACTTCTTTGTCCTCTTTAATATTTTCCACAGTGCATGTTTCAGAAGAGTTAGAAAACCCCCCTCACACAGCAGCATCAGGACTGGGGGCCAAGCGGGAGGAAACGTCTTACAGTGAGTTTTTTTATTTCACAGTATTGTTGGTTCATCTTGTTGTGCTGAAACAAACTGATTCACATCACAGACAGCTGTGAATATCCGTGTATGAAATGTGCAGTTTCCTGCATTAAAACCCCTTTTTGTACAAGTTGTACATGTTGATAGAAAATGTGTTGATAGTCAATCTCAGTTGAGAGAAAAAGAATATGGTCACATAACAGCAGACATCCTGTGAATGGTCCTTGTTTGCACAATTTAAATAGATCTAAAGATTAGAATAATAATAGCTGGAACATTCATTCGTTTTGCAGCACAAAGTTGCTGTAGGGCGCTTCTGTCTTCCCTGTCATCACATCATGACCTACCTTACATTACCTTATATACCGTGCAAACGTGTTATTTTGTCATAATTTGTCTGTATTTCACCATAATGGCTGCTGGAGGTCGTTGTTGCGTAATCCTGTATATATCGATCTAAAACAAAAAACGACAGCTAGGGCATTCATTCATTTTGTAGCTGAAAACTAAAGCCTCTCACTTCCGTCTTCACTTCACTTCACTTCCGATGTCAATGATGTCATTTTATAGCGCAAAAACGCGAGGTGGCACCAGAGGAATGATTGTTGAATTCATCACAACGCCTTCGAACTCTGCTAAAAAAAGAACCTACCTCAAAAACTAAATAATCTACATAGTTCGAATAACCTATGAGTGTTAGGAAATGTTACTTAATTTAGAAATCTTTTGGATCAGTATGTTTTGTGTTTTTATTTTGTAGAATCTGATATAACAAATCTGTCCGCTCTTTGTCTAATTATTTTTAAATGACATAATTTCAATACTTTAATCAAATTTTCTAGTTGTATTGACTGCCATAACCTTTTAGCTTAAGTTGTGCAGATTTTGGGGATATGAAGCAAAAATACAAATGTAGGCACTAGTCTACCATTTCTACTGGAGAGTTCAGAGGGCAAACCTCTTATCAGCAAACACAGCAGACTCTTTGCTCGTTTCATAGAGGGTGGAGCTGCTCTTCGAAATAGGGCCGTGCTATATATATATATATATTATAGCTGCAGTGACTTTTCTAAATTTGGTCACCAAAGAGTCACATTACTTTTTTTCCCATTAAAGGGTTTTTATGGGGGAGTTTTTTCTTTGTTGCTGTGAAGGTCTAAAGACAGAAGGATGTTGTGTGCTGTATAGCCCTCTGAGGCAAATTTTGTGTGATCATGGGCTTTATAAATAAAATTGACTTGACTTGCTCACGTTTTATGAGCACTGCATCAGATAACCTTTTTTCATGTAAGTAAATAGGGTACTGATTTGAGATCTTTTTTAAAGATTGTGTCTGGAATGAATAATTCAGAATTTCACTTCTTTGTCCTCTTTAATATTTTCCACAGTGCATGTTTCAGAAGAGTTAGAAAACCCCCCTCACACAGCAGCATCAGGACTGGGGGCCAAGCGGGAGGAAACGTCTTACAGTGAGTTTTTTTATTTCACAGTATTGTTGGTTCATCTTGTTGTGCTGAAACAAACTGATTCACATCACAGACAGCTGTGAATATCCGTGTATGAAATGTGCAGTTTCCTGCATTAAGATCCCTTTTTGTACAAGTTGTACGTGTTGATAGAAAATGTGTTGATAGTCAATCTCAGTTGAGAGAAAAAGAATATGGTCACATAACAGCAGACATCCTGTGAATGGTCCTTGTTTGCACAATTTAAATAGATCTAAAGATTAGAATAATAATAGCTGGAACATTCTTTCGTTTTGCAGCACAAAGTTGCTGTAGGGCGCTTCTGTCTTCCCTGTCATCACATCATGACCTACCTTACATTACCTTATATACCGTGCAAACGTGTTATTTTGTCATAATTTGTCTGTATTTCACCATAATGGCTGCTGGAGGTCGTTGTTGCGTAATCCTGTATATATCGATCTAAAACAAAAAACGACAGCTAGGGCATTCATTCATTTTGTAGCTGAAAACTAAAGCCTCTCACTTCCGTCTTCACTTCACTTCACTTCCGATGTCAATGATGTCATTTTATAGCGCAAAAACGCGAGGTGGCACCAGAGGAATGATTGTTGAATTCATCACAACGCCTTCGAACTCTGCTAAAAAAAGAACCTACCTCAAAAACTAAATAATCTACATAGTTCGAATAACCTATGAGTGTTAGGAAATGTTACTTAATTTAGAAATCTTTTGGATCAGTATGTTTTGTGTTTTTATTTTGTAGAATCTGATATAACAAATCTGTCCGCTCTTTGTCTAATTATTTTTAAATGACATAATTTCAATACTTTAATCAAATTTTCTAGTTGTATTGACTGCCATAACCTTTTAGCTTAAGTTGTGCAGATTTTGGGGATATGAAGCAAAAATACAAATGTAGGCACTAGTCTACCATTTCTACTGGAGAGAGTTCAGAGGGTTAAAAACTTCTTTTCAGTGCTCACTTTATAGATTACTACTAAATAGACATTTTCTTGTTCCCCCCCAAAGGTCGAGCACAACAAAGCCTCTTATCAGTAAAACACAGCAGACTCTGTTGCTGTTTTAGAGGGTGTGCTCTTCGAAATAGGTCCTGCTTTTTGCCCCAACCTATCTGCTGTGAGGTTCATAGGTCACAGCTGCCTCATGTTTATAAACACTGTCCCGTCGACAGCCGTGAAGTAGGCTTGCAACCGCACTTAACGTCTGCAGCCCTGAGTCACAGCAGCATCATTCGCTCCTCGGCCAAACTTAATTTCACACACCACCCAGCCGAGGGCACACAGTGGTAAGTAGTTTGCAGTTTCTAAATGTCGCTTGAAAGAATGAAGTAGATGTTCAGTAACCGGTTTTATTTAGCATGGGTTTTGAAATGCTGGTTTACGGCCTTTTGAAGGTTTTGAATTGCACCACACAGTTTATTACCTGGATGACTCATTGTGCAAGTGTAAACGTTGGCTCTGATTTGGATAATCTATAACTGTAGTTTGTGCAGGAATTTCATGTCATATTATGGATGACAAATCAATTATGCACAATGTGACATTACATAAAGTTCCTGCATTCTTTGAAATAAACTAATGAAAACCGTCCTCAGTCTTGTTTATATTCGAAGAGGTAAGACAGTAAGGAGTTAATAGTCATTAGCTGATAAGCTGTTGATGTCGTCGGCATGTTGATCAAAGCTTTAACCCTTTGAAACCTGAAAAAAAATCTGCTTGATTTCTTTCAAACACATGAGAAGAAGGCAATGAGCAATGAAAGAAGAAATTACCCAAAAATTAAAAAGAAATCAATAAAAGATACAAGAAAATTACCGAAAATTAGACAGTAAAAGAAAGAAACACAGAAATGACCTGAAAAAAGTGCTTAAAATTAAAATAATTCTTGTACTCAAATTGTTTTTTATTGAATTTTCAAAAGACTGTAGTAAGGAAAAAAAAAAAAAAAAAAAAAATTAAAATAATTCTTGTAACATAATTTTAAATGTGTAACTATGATAATTAGAAATAGAGTTTTTCCCTATCTTTTTTCTTTTTAAAAAATATTTTCTAGATCCACTAGTTTCTTTCAATTTGTGAAAAGTTTATTACCAAGTTGCTCATTGCGTCTTTCCCATGTTTTTGAAAGACATTGCACCAATTTCTTAAAGCAGCACAAGGAAAGTGATGCCACTCCAGGTCTCAAAGGGTTAAATAGTACACAAAAGCTTTGTTTACAGCCAAACAGAATCTTCTTTAATTGTATTCTCTGTCAAATATTGTAGCTGTTTGAATACAAGTCAGGGATGTCATATTTTTTTGTTGGATAGCCCATTTTAGAGTGGTAGATTGCTACTTTTTCCACACTTTACAAAGAAAAAAAACTGAGTAACAACGTTCCATTGTAAGTATTACAAATATGTTCTGTTTTAAAATGGGGCCCTTGTGTAATGATATTTCAGTGATCTTTGACTTCTTTTCTGTGTCCTCTCTTCTGAGTTTGTGTTTTGGAATTTCTTCCTTCCAGAAAGAAATCAATGTCGACACATTGTGCTCTTTTTTTGTTGCTGTTTCTGCTCTCACCAGCCTACAGTGTGCAGTCTGCTGTTACTCGCCTTGACAACTGTGAGGAGGATCTATCACCCTCTTTGTTTTTAACATTTAGCCCAGTATCTTTGTCTGCTCAACACAAATCTATTCCCTCAAGATGTGCATGCTGTAAATCCAGTATAAACTTTGCTAACAAGCCGGCTGCCAAAGGCCTTTGTGTTTGTGTGTGTGTTCGTCTGGTCTGTGTGCCATTTCACCATTATCTAGCAGTATTCGTCTTCTGACCTCTCTTTACTTCTCCTCCTCCCCCCACCCCTCACCCCTTATGCATCAACCACCCACGGGCTTCACAAGAGACCTTATGAGGATCATTTGACTGGAATGATATTGCTGCTTCAGGCTTTTTAGAGTTGGGGGAAAACAAGCAATTTGTTACACAATCCTCAGCAGAGAGTTTATCGCACTCCAGAAGCCTCTCTCATTCAGTTAGTTATTAGATGTGTTATGCTAAGCTAAAGGTAGCAGCTGAGGTGGTTTCAATGCAGCAGTTATGCATGTTGTGCAGTCTTATTAGCCTAAATCTTGTTGTGTTTTTTTTGTTGTTGTTGTATGTGAACTAATGCAAATCCTATCAACACTGTGAGATGTCAGAGTGGCATCATTGCTTAAAAAAAGTGATTGGGCTTTTTAAGGCCAATATTGATAGCTGACTTAATTACATTCAGATTTAATTAGTTGTTCATGTTGACAATCGTGATTTCACAGGAGTTCAAGTTAAAGCTACTACATTGCGCCTTGTTTTTTTTAACCATGATCCTTTACTGTGTTTACTGTGACCTATTTTAATTAAGAAAATCTGTAATTATATACTGTAACATTCAGCAACTGAACTTTTTTTTTTTTTTTTTTTACGTGGGGCTGGTGCCCAACTCAGTTTTAGTGTTAATGTGTTTATTTAATGTTTATTTGCACATGGACAAGTATGCAGCGAAATCCAATGCCACACTCCACAGCAACTACAGCTAATTTGCAATCCCTGTCCCTAAATTGGCCTTTGAAATACACCACATTTAACAACATTCACGAGAGACAGTACAAGACACAAACTCAGCAATATAGACATATAGACACATAATATACATTAAGACCACAAAACATGTTTCAGGAGGTGATTTTATTATGTTGTAAAATTCCGATGTAAAAGTCCAATGTAATGATCCTAGGTGTTTCACACATAGTGAATTATTTTTATATAATGCACAATTCCTTGCATTGGGCACCAATTTGATTATTTTGCGTGATGTGTCACATATTTGCCATGTAGATATACAAGTCAAAGTCAGAAAAACATCAGTATTGTGATACTTAAGTTAAACTTAAAATATGCTTTTCTTGGCAGGTCTAGGCAGCACACCATTTTGAGCAATCAAATCATAAACCACATTTTACTTGTCTTAAAGAGCTGAAAAAAATCCAAACAGGACACGAAGTTACAGTAGCTCGTGCTCTATGAAGAGATATCTGCATGTGTTTGCATTTTGAGAAGTAATGACCAATCACATTTGAGCGGCAGGAAATACACTGGCTGAAATGCAATCTCAGAACCCATCGATTATCATCTGACAACCATATAGCTTGATTTTAGCTTTTTATGCATCTGCACCAGTGATAGCAGCGACTGGAGGAATTGTGTTTTCAAGTTGTCTGTCTGTATGAATGTCCATATGTCCCATTCTTGTGAAAGCAATATCTCAAAAACACCTTGAGGGAATTTATTTAAATTTCATACAACTATGCACTTTAACTAAAGAATGAACTGATCAGATTTTGGTGGTCAACAGTCAAAGACACTGTCACCTTACGTTTATCTCATTCTTGTGAACCCAGTATCTCAAGAACAACTTAAGAGAATTTCTTCAAATTTGGCACAAATGTTCACTCGGAAGACACTTGGAGAACAATTAGATACAAAAGGATCATGTTTCCAATGATTAACAGATTTTTAGGCATATATTATCTCAAATTGCTTAAAAATTAGTGCACATAGCTGCTGAGTTTGGCCCAAATGTCCACTTGGACTCAAGATTGTACTGATTAGAATTTGGTGGTCAAAAAAAAAAAAGATTTAGGTCACTGTGACCACACATGACATGTTTTTGGCCATAGTCCAACCATCTAAAAGTATTACAATTATCATGATCTTTTGCCAGTGTGTTCTTTAAACTGGGTGAGGAGATATGGAGCAAGATTCAGCTTCTCAGAGCTAGACTGTGACATCACCGACATTCAAACATTTGACCGAGCCAAAAAAGAGAACAATCCTCCAAAATATTAAAATTGTTTTGAAGTTCTCATTCAGTAGAACACACGAATACAAACTTGCCAGTAAAACAGTCTATTTGGTTGCTTCAGCTGTTACTTATACTGTCTCTTTCCTGTTTCGGCAGGGGACCAGAAGTAAGGGGACAATGCGAGTCCACGTGCACACCAAATTCTGTTTCCTGTGTGTGCTCACCTTCCTCTTCCATCAGTGCAACCACTGCCATGGAGAAGAGCACGACCATCAGCACGGCGGACATCACCACACCGACCACAGCCACGCCCACAGCGACTTGCAGATATCCGAGGCCCCGTACGTTAGAGGAGCCACTTTATCTTCAGAGTCCAAGAGTTCTCACGGGCACACTCTAGAGGAGGAGCAGCGCTTCTACATCCAGGAGCTGTTCCGACGCTACGGCCAAAAAGACCAGCTGGATTTCCAGGGATTTCAGAGCCTGCTGTTTAGTTTGGGTCTGGGTGAGGTGAAGGTGGTAGATGTGGATCACGAGGAGCTGGGCCATGACCATGTAGCTCACCTTGACCTGGTAGACATGCAGGAGGGGCTTCATTCACACTCATCCACCAATGAAGGCCAGGGTCATGGCCATGGCCATGGGCATGGACACGGTCATCCACATCACAAGCCTGGCCACCACCATCCACACACAGAACACGCTCCCATAATGTGCACCCAGCAGACCACTGCCACCAGTCCAGCTGCTGGTGCACCCACAGAACATGACCATAATCATGACCACGATCATGGACATGATGCAGAACATAGTCACAATCACACCAAGGTAGAGGATACTGACCATAAACATTCTGGTGGACATGTGCAGGACACACATGATCATGATCACGACCATGATCACGCACATGACAAAGACCACAAACATGAGCAGGCACAGGTGAACTCTAACAAGGACCTGTCTTCTCAGCCTAACAGGGATCACGACCACAGTGATCACGACCACAGCGATCATGGTCACGGCGATCACGACCACAGCGATCATGGTCACGGCGATCACGACCACAGTGATCACGACCACAGCGATCATGGCCACGGCGATCACGACCACAGTGATCACGACCACAGCGATCACGACCACAGCGATCAGGGTCACGGCGATCACGACCACAGTGATCACGACCACAGCGATCACGACCACAGCGATCAGGGTCACGGCGATCACGACCACAGTGATCACGACCACAGCGATCAGGGTCACGGCGATCACAACCACAGTGATCACGACCACAGCGATCATGGTCACGGCGATCACGACCACAGCGATCATGGTCACGGCGATCACGACCACAGTGATCACGACCACAGCGATCATGGTCACGGCGATCACGACCACAGTGATCATGGTCACGGCGTTCACGACCACAGTGATCACGACCACAGCGATCATGGTCACGGCGATCACGACCACAGTGATCACGACCACAGCGATCATGGTCACGGCGATCACGACCACAGCGATCATGGTCACGGCGTTCAGGACCACAGTGATCACAACCACAGTGATCATGAACATGACCACAATCGTGTCCCAGAAGTGGGCCAGGCAGCCACAGGAATTCCTCCGCTCAGCCAGGAACAGAAGCCTTCTGCCCCGTCTGAGCCATCCAAAGCCCCTCAGGTGCCACAGCCCTCTTCTGCCACCACAGTAAGTCGGCCCAAGAAGCAGAGAAAGCCGGGCAGGGTCAGAGGACAGGGAAGGCGAAACAAGACCCCTCAGTCTGATAACCATGGCCATCAATCTGAACACAACCATGACCATGATCATGGTCACAGACATAAAGACAAGAGAGAAGCTCCAGGAGATCCTGCCACCCCCACTTTGCAGAGCCCTGTCTTGTCTGGCCACCCAGAGGGATCGTCTCACCAGCACGAAGAGGTAAGAGAGAGGCTCTGCTTCAAGAAAACGTGTTTAAAAACATTAACAGTCATACGAATGTTACAGTTTTCCGATGCTGGAGAAAACATCTGAAATATATTTTTGTAAATAAAATATTTAATCAAGTGCTCTGCTGAAAACCTTAGCAGTGTCTTAGCTACCTCATAATCTTCAAAAATATAAGAAGATTTTCCACTGTAATGTTTTATTTTTGCCTCTGCGCCAGTGATAGCTATGGCTGGAGGTATTATGTTTTTCGGGTTGCCCGTTTGTCTGTCTCATTCTCAAGAACGCTATGTTTCAGGAACGCCCTAAGGGAATTTCTTTCACAAATGTCCACTTTTACTCAACAATTAACTGATCACATTTTGGAGGGCAAAGGCCAAGATCACTGTGACCTTGCATCTGTCTCATTCTCGTGAATGCAATATCTCAAGTACAGCCAGGGAATTTCTTCAGATTTGGCTGAAACATTACATGGACCCTAAAATGAACTGATTAGATTTTGGTATTTAAATGTTAAGGACCTTGCCTTTTCTGGCAGGAACGTGCTTTCTGGGAGCTGGAGATGCCAGCACCTTTCTGAAAAGTTAAGAAATTTTGAAATAGAAGCATTCAGAGCAAAAAAGTGCACTCTGAAAAACGACGCTGGGTGCAGCACTTTTTCTCTGTAGCATACACTCACCACATTAGGAGCAACTGAGAAGTGAAGCTGGGTCTTGGAAAATAAAATGCTACAGGGACACTCATCCTAACACGTCGCCAGGGTGTGGCTCACTTCATTTTTTGGTTTCCAAAGACTACTGTAGACTAAAATATCCCCTGATGAAGTGAGTAAACCTACAACCAACCAGGGCAACAAAATGTGAAGAAGCGCTGAGCAACAGACAAATTTAAACAGACTACAGTGTGCTGTTGTCTTGCATCAATATGCGTGTGAATGATTGTTGCGTTTTTTTGCCATCAGAGTTTGAAAACAGTTCTTAAACAGAAAGTTCCACATCAGCTGTAGCCACCTATGTAGTTTTTTGAGAATACATCAAAAGTGCTCCTCTTTACTTAGCTATTTTTACTCTTGATGTAGTGTCTGCAAGCAAAACAAAGCATCTCTGCGTATTCTGCATAAAGCTCAAAGGTTCCACAGGTTGTCAGTCATTATCTCAAATAGTTGTGACAGATCCAACCAGGTCACCTGGATACCTGACAAAATGGGAGCAGATAAGACACAAATAAAACTTTCACGTGGCTTCCAGGCAAGGCAGTTTGCACACTTACACTTAATTGTAAAGGAGAAATGTTGACTCTCTTACTAATTACTGCCTGCCCATTGCTGCAGCATAATCAACTTCAACCCCACCATCACTATGTCAGTATTGTCCAGATAGTCATGCATTCGCCCAAATACTTTGCTTTCAAAGATGCTGTTCAAGTTTAAAGGTGAGTGTTTGATATTCATATGATCCATTTTGCTTGGAGCTTGTAAGATAAAAAATTCTGCCAGTGGTTCTTTCCCCTTATACTGTTGTACTTCACCTTCCAGTGTTTGAACCTGACTCAGCTCCTCACCTACTACGGCCTGAGTCCCGAGTCGCTCATCTCCCCCAGCCAGTTCACCTACCTGTGTCCTGCCCTGCTCTACCAGATAGACAGTCGCGTCTGCATCCGCCATTACCACCAGATGGATGTGGAGCAGGAAGCCTTGGGGCACGCCAGTTCCAGTAAGTATCTTATTGATCCAGTCCATTTTGATTGAAAAGACTTGTAATGTAGAAAGAAACAAACAATAATTTCAGCTATAGTGTGAACCTGAAGGACAAAATGAAGGGTTTAACTTTATCATGAATGTTTTGAGTTTTGCCCAAGGTGCATTAAGCTAACATAACCATTTGCTCTGTCACTGCTGAACAACATCCTGATGTACAGGAGATTTTTTTCACTCCTTGTATTGATTTTAAGAGATCAATAACCCACTTATGTAATGCCTAGATATTGTCATTGTTCAGGCTTGGAAAATAGTGTGATCTTCTGATATTTTGGCCAAACAATGAACTTTATTTGCACAGTGGATCCAGTAACAGACAGACCTTTAAACCCATCAGTGCACAATCACAGTTTGTTTATTCAGCAGATCATTGTTTTGTAGTGAGAAACCAATAACCCAGAGATATCATCTTGACAGTGTGCGTACCTCAGACAGTGACTTCACTTATAAAACTAAAGCCAGAAGGTGGAAGAATTAAATAAAACACTGAACAGATTTTATTGTACTGAATGATCGATAAGTTTGCAGAAGGGTTAGTGTTAGAGTATCATGTACAGTGACAAGAACTGAATCTATGAAAGTAAAATGATAAAAAAAAGCAAGTTTTCTTTATCTGGTGCCATCGGCACTGTAGCTATCTTCATAACCAGGAAACCACACAGACATCGCCATAAACCACTGGCATTATAATGTGATGTTATCTGGATGCATAACCTGGAGCTGCTCTCTCAGGGAGCACTGGCAGACCTGCATAAGTGAATGTATTTTGAAATAATCAAGCCACACCAGGAAGTGTAACCGTAATGTCTTGAGTATTCCCACCACCATCTTTGCTAATTTTCAGTGACAGGGCAGAGGTTTTTTTTCTCTTTCATTTTCTGCTGTCCAGAGCGGCATTAAAAAAACAAGACATTAAAAGCCAAGTCATTGTTTTTCAAGTCACAAGTATATCTCATGCCTTTGCATGCATTTTTTATAATTTATTAACATTTTAGTTTTTATTTATTATTTCATTTAATTGAAAATAAAAATCAAGATTTTATTAAGTAAAATTTCATGTAATTTTTTGACCCACAGATTTAGCAGTTTGTTCTTTCTCAACCACAGTGTAGTTTTGTATGTTGACAAAATAATCTCTAGTATCATTTTTGGTACTATTTGACTTGTAATGTAAGTACTTCATGGTTCTCTCCTGCAACTTGATTGGATGCTGCCAGATATCTTCAAAGTGTATCAGAGGAATTAAATGTGGGCTTGCTGGGAATGAATAGAGTAAATGTTAGTTAATTTGGGAAACTAAGCAAAAAGTACTGATCCGTGGGACATTTAAAAAAAAAAAAAAAACATCTTTTGCAATCTGTTTTTTTTTTTTCTTCTTTTTTTGTGGTAGGGGATCAAGTATTTTCAAGTCAAAAAACTCAAGTCAAGAGTCACTGGTGTCAAAGTCCCAATCAAGTCTTCTTTTGATTTTGTCAAGTTGTTGAGTCTAAAATTATCATATTTGTAACTTGAGTTCACATCTCTAATTAAAAGTCTTTGCAAGAGCCCAGCTCACAGACCCAATGAGTTGGCTGCTACTAATGAATCTCAACCTATTTGTATTTCTCCAACACCAATGCTTAATTAACTTTTATTTACAAACGAGAAAAGCATAATGTCTATCAAATGTGAGATGGCGGGCTTGGAGAAATGTTAAGTTAGTGAGTTAGCTCTTGAGCTTTACAGTCCCACAAAACTATAGCACAGTCTCAGTATTGAAAGAGGTGTTTGTTGTTAACCATACTCTGTGAGTTTGATAACACTTTGCCAAGTGTGAAACCACACAACCACAGTTTTTTGTAAGTTCGAACACCTTACTTTACCCTTTATTTATACTCTCAAACCCACAGGCATTTCTTTTAGGAAGTGCTTCTTATTCATATTTTCACACTTCTGGAAACTGCTAAATGAAAGCAGTCTTCCACTTTGCAGCTCCTCAGGAGTGATCAGTGACTGTATGATTTTCTCATGGGCACATTGATAGAGGGGGAACAGAGGGTCACTCTTGAACTTGCTTATTTTCTTGACTGGTCTTGTACTCAAACTGGTAACTGATATGCAATAAGCCCACATTTCTATTTAGCCCGTCAGGTAAACTGCAGTCAAATGCAGCCACCCACAGATCTAGGTGTGGACAGCGTTGAAAACAGCAGCATGACTCTCAAGTTGAGATAGGCCGGACTGTGAATGACCTCTTTTAGTCTTCACATTTTCAGAGAGAGTGACTGTGCTAATTAGTGTATCAACCCCATAATGAGTGGAAAAAGATGTCGTCTGTTTTTTTTTTAAGATGTGATTGTGGACGCTGCATAGTGTTTAGCATAATTATGATTAATTCTTTCAGTCAATCACAAGTCCCGATGAGCATATGCATAAGTAATGGCCATCAGCAGCACTTGATAGGCAGTGAGTTTATTAAGAGTGCAGTGGAAAAAAAGTCAGCCTGGCATGTGTGTCTGGGGCCATATTAGCTGGGAGGAAGTTAATGTTTGAATAAATGGGCGGCCAAATTTGCCATATCACATCCAGCTCTTAATAGAGCACAAATGCGATTGGCACTCTAAATCAGGGTCATTCACTCACCAAACAGCAACACTTTTTGTGTGGGTTGCTTTGTGCTTTGTGCCTGGTCAAGGCTGGAATATTACGCCGTCATGCCGCCTGGCCGTTTTGTAGAAACACTACAATCCCGGAATCTGGGGACAACATGACGACATGTTAAGCGTGCAACCCACCTAGGGACATTTTGAAAGCAGCGAATAGCAGTTAGCAGCTAACTAAAAAAAACTGTCTGTAAGTTTCAACAAATTGGGAAATCAAGGAGGTACAGGAGCTCCTTACCTTCCGAGCAGAGGACAACCACCATATAAAAGAACACTATAGCCTCCTTCGCAAGGCAAAAATCCCACAAACACCCGCTAACATCTGGCATTTCAACGCAGTGGGAATTTGTACAGTTGGCTTTCACACCCGGATCATAGGATTCTGCACTAGTAATAAGTAGTTATCACTTCTGGCTCGGATCAGCAGTGACTGAAACACAACAAGCAGATCAACACGCATATTTTAGCCCTATATCCGGCAAGATGCAATTATCATCACTAATTACTGTCCACTGTAATCTCCTCCAAAGCAGCACTAAAACATTGATCCAAATTACTCTGCACCGATGCTGAAAGAGAATCTGAATAAATAAGATATATTAAGAGAAGTAACCACTGTAAAGTTTTCCCTGATTTTTGTCCACTCTGCTATCTAACGTTTACCTGTTTAGACAGACACACCAAAACAACCCACACATACACACATACCTGTCTGCTGCAGAGCCGTGTACACAGCTCTGATCTATTAGCAATGAGAAAGCAGTCTATAGCCTTGAGCAGGTCTAGTGGTGTTTGAAAAACTTGCGTGCACATGCTAATTTTGGTGGAAAAGGGTTATATGTTTTATTATACATTAGAGGTAGACACTGTTGTGTTAAACATGTGTCTCTTTTGTTTCTGTGATGCTGTCATGCTGTCTGAAATCAAACACTGGAGCGGCTTAATGTCACCTCTGTTTGGTTCTGTTTAAGAATGCAAACAAGGGACTTAGAAGTGGCCCTATATCGAACTTTGTGAAAAAGGACTTATGACATGTGCCCTTGAAACTGCAAGAAGGACTTCTTTCTGGACCCATCTTGCTTATATAGCAAAAAAAAAACATGTTTGTTTCAGTGATCTCTCTTTCAGTTTGAGTTCCAACGTCCTGAATTAATAATATTCAAAAGAAAAACCCTAGAAAGAGGCTGAAAGATCAGCTATAAAGAATGAAGGTCGGAGTAAAACCCAGCTCTGGGACCTCGCAGTTTTTCTTCATTTATGAGAATGCAAATTGTAAAATCACAGTGTTTAAGAGTTAATGAGTTACAGGTCGTGAAATAAAGGTCATAAAGCCATAAAAGCTGGCTACAAATCAAACCACGGCCAGCCATCACAGTTTCCGCTCACAAAAATACAAAGCATAGAAAAGGCTGCTTTTTCTCACGTGTTCTGGTACTGTGTGTGTGTGTGTGTGTGTGTGTGTGTGTGTGTGTGTGTGTGTGTCTGTCAAACATGTAAATCTCTAAGAACAGATAACACGTGGCCACCTGGAATGAAAATGCATTTTGAACCGTGTATGATAATCAATCTGACCACGCTGCTTTACACATTTGTTCCATGTTCTGTATTCTGCCTGCAGTGTAATTGGATTTTCATTTATGCAAAGTAGCCGAAAAGTTTGGGAGCTGTCACTGAAAAACAACATGGAAAGTTTAGGGTCATGAGATGTTTCAGCACAACTTGATTTATTTTTAATTAGCTGAAGAAAGGGACGTTTTTATGACAAAAGAAAAATATTTAAGCTGCAAAAGTTTTTAGGATGGAACGACTCTGTCAAAGCAGCAGGCACTGAAGTTCAACCATGAGATAGGAGGAATTCCCTAACTGAACGCCCTCTTAAATCTTTAATTATTAAACACACAGTCCCCTCTGGAGATACCTGGATCACATGTGCCTTAGGCAGCGGCGTGCCACCAATGAAAACAGTCATAAAAATGGTAATGATGACGAGGAGCACAGCGCGAACAAGTCAAAAGGGCAGGAACGGCTCCTCATTAGTGAGGAACTGGAGCTGTTAGATTGTCTGCAATTTTGCACTGAGAGTCAACCATAGGCATCACCACACGGTGCGAAGCTACCTCTCGTTTACCTCCTGCCGGCATCCATGGGGGAGCTCTGAAAATTTTGCAGTTGGTTTCTCTCTGGTGCCCAAACTCCCCTCTCTTTTTGCGCTGTGCCAATTAGGAGAGCCTAAGCGACACCCTGGGCCATTTTTTTCCCGAGCCATGGCTCACAGGAGATGTGTAATTGGAGAGAAGACACAGACCAGTTGGTCTCCCTTTTCTCTCTTGTTCCCTTATTGCTGCCTTCTGTCGCCCTGCCGCAACCCTCCTGCACACCTACACCTACACACACACACACACACACACACACACACACACACACACAGCCACAACTGCATACAGGTAATGAGATCGAGCAGTAGATGAGCTGTGTGAGTGTGAAGGACCTGCAGTGATGTGCTGTCTGGCTGATGTACAGTCGGCTCTCAGGGTTACACGCAGTTCCGCTTGATGCGACAAATAAGAAAGCAGTCAGCTGAAGCACCTTTTACTTTTGTAAGGCACATTGAAAATGGAGGTAACAATAGAACGGGAAGGTGAGGATTATTTGAGGCATTTTCATCCTTGATGAGGAAATGAATTCAGCCCGTCCAGTTTGTCCTTCCTAACGATGACATTCTCTCTACAGTGCTCACAGTGGATTAACTGGTGCTTTATACTGGAGCTGCTGCAGTGAGTGATGGGAATGGTAGCTGATAGGGTTCCTTTGCTTTATAGAGAGCTAGCTGTATTAACTCATAATGGTTTCACATTAAAAAAATATAAGAAAAGACGACATTGAAAATGCTGTCACAATATGAGTATCAAGTTTTGTTCTAAAATATTGAACCATCCTTTTAACCTTCTGTATCTAAACTCTGTAAACATATACCTGCATTTGTCTGCAGAATCTGTAGGCAGCAGACCAAGATTTTGGCATTTCAAGTATTGTGGTTTCTGTTTGTAGTCCAAGTAGTATTGACTAGTTTTCTGCGGGCTTTGGTTGGAAACTCTCCAGGTAAAGAGCAAAAGAGGCAGAACACACCGGCCTGTACTCAATCTCTGAACCTGTCGGCTATTGTCTTCAGACAATAGCCATAACCGTAGGAAATATGTTTTCTGGTTGTCCATCCCATTGTTGTTAACGTAATGCCTAAAGGGAATTTCTTCAAATTTGGAAAAAATGTCCCCTTAAACTTAGGGATGAAATTATCAGATTTTGGTGGTTATAAGTCAAAGGTCAAGGTCACTGTGATGTAGTCTTATTCTTGTGAACACGGTATCTTAAGAACACCCTGAGGAAACCTTGATGTGACCTCACAAAATGTTTTTCGCCATTACTCAAAAATTAGTGTGCTAATTATTACACAATTTCACACAAATGTCTAACCGGATAACATAATTAAGTGATGACGTTTTTATGTCCCAAAAGGTCCCCCTCACTATGACAACATAACGTTGTGCAAAAACACTTTTGTGGCCATTACTGAACGTCACATCTCAGGAACAGTTGGATGTTTGGAGACATTTGGTCAGATACTGACATGGTGACATTAATCTTGGGTGCCCACTTTGAGATGGTGCTGATTGTGGAGCTATTCTGTGCTGCCGGGGGGAGAGTGTGTGTGTGTGTGTGTGTGTGAAGCATGTTTTCACAGACATGGATATAAGCTGTAACTGCAACTTGACTGGTTCACAGAGGCATACAACCACAACGTAGTAATCCTAGTTATTAAACATAAATACAGTGACTGCGCTGTGAAATTGTCTGATAATATTAATGAAAAAGTGGTATTAATACAGATCAAACTATAGTATTCATAACTGGGCATCTGGATGTCTTATCTGTCTTCGTCCCAGAGACAGATTCCCCTGATTTATCTGTGTGGGAGCAGGGAGAATAAGACCTTCTCACAGGCACAGAGACAATGCTTGATTAAGGTCTCCACACACCTAAGGTCAAACTAACCTGTGGGTGAACCTGTACACACACACAGAGGAGGCGAGACACAGGCTATGATTCTTACATTGTGCATGGATATTATAGAATAGAACGTAAACAAGGAAATATAGTAAGCAGTAATTGTTCTCGTAAAGACTGCCTTGTACTCAGACAAACACATAAGATCATGTAACATACATTATTCAAAAAGTCCTGTAGCAGCAGTAACCAAGAAAGTGCACATAACAGGATTTACACACCTACGCAGTGATTTCTAAAAAAAAATGCAAAAATAACAAATGCATTTGCTATAGAAAATACCAACAGATGTCAGCCAACCCTGAATAAATGTCAGACAATCCTGGAAATATCATCTACAAATATACAAATGCTGCTTTGTGCGTTACTAACAAAACTTTAAAATGACTTTTTCTTTGCATATTGGCAAAACAAATGTGTGTAGCATTTAAATGATGATAAATGAGTGTGATGCCCTCTGCATGGTCCAAGGGTATGTCTTAGACCTTAAAAGAAAACTTCAAAGTTGCTAGCCAGTAAATACACACATAAAAGCAGGTGACACATTTCAAAAGGAAAATCCTGAAAAAACAAACTAATGCACATGTTTTTATGAAGGACATAGGAGCTCCAGTATGAAAACGGTGTGAATCAGACAGGATGCCATGGCCTCCTCAGTCATCAGATCTCCACCCAGTCGAACAGTACATATGGGAGATTTTGGAGCGATGGACATCACAATGCCTCTGATTTCACACACACACACACACACACACACACACACACACACACACACACACACACACACACACACACACACGTAAAGCTGCTGTGAGAGTCAGCAAGCTTCCCAAAAGCTAATGACAAGTGGCTGTAATCAGCACTTAAGCATCAGGGCCTTCCTCTTCAGTTAAAATATTTCCCCCAGGAGGAACTCCAGCCTCCTGTTTTCAGAGTGGAGAGGCTGCTGCCAGGGGAGAGACTCTCTTTTTTTTGGTAATGTTTTTTAATCCTACAGCTGGGTAATGGGACAGTAACAGCTTGATCCAGTCTCTCTAAAGACCACTCTGTCAGGCATAAGACATGTTTCAGATCATCTCTTCACAAGCGACACCACCTGGGGCCGATTAGAGGATGAGGAGAGGAAGTGTGACTGCCAGTGTGATTTTTACTGTTATTAGTCATTTCTTGCCTCTGGCTGGATGGCAGCTTTGGTTCTTTTGTTCAAATGGGTTATCAGTCTACCAGCTGAAAAAAAGTATCTCGGGTCAGATACTTTCCGGGTTCAAACCCTTTGACATTGATAAACAGAGCATTTCATTTTAGTTCCATATTTACAGTGTGTTGTGATAGTTACACACTTTTAAAATAACTTCTTTAAACATCAAACAATCAGGACCAAACTTGGTATGCATACTCATGGGGCAAGGGCGAGCACGCACACCAACGCCCATGAGAATGCACCTCTAAGTTGATGAATTAATAACATTTTCAAACAAAAATTTCAACACCAAGGAAAGCTGCTGTCAGGACCAAATTTCATACAGAGGTTCGCCCTAAACCAGACAACGCCCCCAAGTTTCAAGACAACACACCACCTACTTTCTGAGTTGTTCCCATTTTTGTAACTTTTAAAAAATGGTATTAACCCTCTTATGCCTTGCCCTAACCCTGACCCCAAATGTTAACCAATTGGGACTAAACTTTGTTCACATCTTCAAGGGCCCGGGGCGAGCACACACACCAATGCCCATGAGAATGCACCACTTACTTTGAGTTATAACAATTTCAAATGTTCAAGCTAAAATATTAATACCAAGAAAAGCTGCTATGGGGACCAAATTTCGTGCAAAGGTGCGACTGGGCAAACTAGACAACCCCTGTAATGTTTTAAGAGAATGCACAATGTACTTTCTGAGATGTCATTCACCCCCTTAACCCTAAACCTACTACCCCCCAAGATGTGCGCCACATGTGCACTGTGTTGTAGTCACTCGGCGTCCTATAGCTGAATGTCAACATTGAGGGAGCCACTTCACCAAACACACCACCAGCTTTGGTGTGACATTGAATTTCATACAACATTAAACATTTTGTCCTGTGTAACGAAAGGATCGTGAAGTTTCTCTCCCTCGGTCTTGTTTTGAAACGTGTCCCGTGCTGACAGCTGGACTGACAGTTTAAATGATAGTGTACCTTTCTGACTTTTTTTCCCCCTCCACTCCTGCTTCCCGTCTCATGTCTGCGGCCTCGAATGAAAAATGAGGCTGGTAGAATTCTGCTGAAATATCACTTCACATTTCTCGCTTTAGGCGTCTTGTGTCATCACAAGGACACATGGATTGAAAACGTCGGGGGGGATAGCTTCCATCACATGTGAACAAAATACATTCAGCCAGCAGCCGGGTGACGTTAAAGCTGCGGCTGTTAGCGTCTTGCCTTTAAAAGATGAAGTCGGCGGGATGAAATCCTGACATACTTGTGTTTAAATTTGATCTTCTGTTTATGTACTCTCACAGCTGAAGAGTCATCCACATCTACAAAACTGTGGATGAAGCTAACAAGCACTAGGCTTCTGACCTTGGCTGTACACTAAATAATCCTCGTCTTTCATCCCTCTCTCTGTCTGTCTGTCTGTCTGTCTGTCTGTCTGTCTGTCTCTCCAGTGTGGGTGTGGCTGTGGGGGTTTACATCCATCACCATCATCAGCCTGCTGTCTCTGCTTGGTGTTGTTCTCGTACCCATCCTCAAACAATCCTGCTTCAAGTTCCTGCTCACCTTCCTGGTGGCACTGGCAGTGGGCACGCTCAGTGGAGACGCTCTACTTCATCTGCTGCCTCACGTGAGTATGCCTCAGACAGACCGAACAGTCAAAACCTTTTGCAAAGTCTTTTACAGTATGAAATTTGTGGTTTTGTCTTCTCCACCTATTGGGGCACACCCACAGTGATGGATGGTAATCAATGCATTTGGGCGAACTTTGTGTATGATCAGGCAAATGTCTTAAAGGAGACCTATTATACTCAATTTGAGGTTAGTACTTGAATTTAAGGTTTTTACTAGAACATGATTACATGCTATAAGTTTTGAAAAAAAACTGTTTTCCTCATACTTCCTGAGCTGGAACACCTGTATTCTGAAACGCTCCGCTGTAGTGCCTGTCTCTTTTGAAACCATCCCAGAAAAAAAACAGTTTGCTTTGATTGGTCAGCATTTCCAGGACTTTCCAGATTTCAGCCGGGAGTCAAAATCAGAATCCGGTTTTATCACCAAGTACATTTTACATTTACAATTGAATTGAACTGGTGTTTTGGTGCAAAACAATTAACATAAAGGAAGAAAAAATAAATAAATAAAGGAAGAATAAAAATAGTGAATTTCATTATAATAAGACATAAGATAATAAAATAGAAGCAATTTAAAAATATACAATGAAAAAAATTAAAATGAACACAAAATATATGTACAAAAGGTGCAATGGAGAGATTGTACAAAAGTTGGAGTTACAGTGCAAATATCTAGAGTCTTAATAAATTAACCTACGTTGTGCGTTAATGTAATGCATAAAAATGAGTGTAACAGACACTTGCTGCACTTTTTACAATAAAAAATAACCAACAAGAGTTTCTAAAAACAACTACACATGTTTCAACGGGAATCTTATCTGAAATTGGGGAGAAATTAACAACATCAGCAACCAAAATAACATGTTTCCCCGGTTGTTAACATGTAGCTTCTTTAGCAGTGCAGGTTACACAATGTAAACACTTGTAGTAATACAGTAAAATTGGCACACTATTACATCATACTGTAGCCAAAGTAGAAAAATGAGTATCATATTATTTAAAAGGGAAGGGAAACTGAAATTATTGATCACAGTGAGTACTTTAATATACATAATATCATAATATATATATTTATCTCATTATTTGGAGCTTTGGTCCTGTTTAATATGAGTGTGCTTCATTGTAATATTATGCTGTATATCAATCAGTCAGCAACAGTCCATCAGAGGTAACATGTCATGGCTGCCTCTCATCACTCGACACAGTTCCATGCACAGTGCACCGTGTCATGATTACACGATTGTCATGTTCCTCAGATTTAAGGTTTGGTTTTTTATTCATACAAACAGGATGGGTTTAACCCTTTGACGCCTGCAGAGAGATCAGTTTTTCGTCTGATGCATTCAGACACCTTTAACAAGTATTTAAACCTTTGAAACCTGATAAATAGGTTCAGTTCTCTTCAAGAATGTGGGGAAAAAAATAATGAGCAAATTGCAAGAAATTTGTAAAAGGTGACATGGCAGCAACCTGAAAATTAATGTTTTTTTAAAAAAGGAGAGAAAGATAGAGAAATCTTCCACAAATTGCAAGAAATTAAACGATTTAGAAAATTGTTTTTTTAAAAAAGAAAATTTATTTAAAACTATGTTATAACATTATTACAATTTCTAATCACTTTTTCCAGGTTATTGACTTTTTTGTTTTCTTTTCCATTTTTTTCCAGTGATTTTCAGGGAATTTTTTTTTTTATTATTTTTTTCCCACTAATTTTCAGGCAGTTTTCTTGTACTTTTTTGGATTTCTTGCTGATGTTTGGGTCATTTCTTCTTTCGTTGCTCATTACCTTGTACCCATGTTTTAGAAAGACATGCCTACTCAGGTTTCAAAGGGTTAATTGTGAGAATATGAGCAAAATGATGTCACCGGGAATTCTGACTGACTAATTGATCAATATAACTGAACACTGGTCAAATATTTTCTGCAAGTCTCACACTTTTCATGTGGGAGTCACAGTCACTTTCCAGTAATACTGAAACCTTAAAGTTCCTCTTCCTCTGACCAGTTTTCAGCACACGTCTGACACACTGAGTCCATCAGTGTCTTCACAGTCACACAGCGTGTTTGAGTGATCATCAGCCGTCCTCTGCTTATTCTTGTCTTTGTCTCGGCAGTAAAAGGCATCAGGGATTCGATCTGTGACTCTTGGAAATGAAATCTCTGTACTGATGAATGTGTGATCCTCCTCCCTCGCTCCTGTCCGTCTCTCACTCATTCTCTGTTCCTCTTCCCGTCTGCAGTCTCAAGGGCAGCACGACCACAGCGTGCCCGGGAGTCATGACACTGATCTGGTAACGGCCTTTGATGGAGTATGGAAGGGCCTGACGGCGCTGGCCGGCATCTACCTCCTCTTCATCATCGAACACTGCATCGGCATGTTTAAGCACTATAAAGACCACGCGGTAAGATGAACCTGACCCCGCTGTGGACACGTAATTCTAAGAGGCAGACGCTTTTGTCTGCTGTGTCCCTTTAGTTTGTTTGCTCTTGATACAGACGTGTACTGATGCATCAAATTGTGTCTGCTCACAGGCCATGAAGAAAGCGAGCCAGGAGGGCAAGATTGGCAGGAAGTTGTCAGATCACAAGTTAAATCGGCGCTCAGATGCAGAGTGGCTGCACCTGAAGCCACTCAGTGAAGGTGAGGATGTTCACTCATGCGGTCTTTACAGCTCTTTGTTCGCCTCCGCCACAGGCTCTGTCTCTGTAACATCACCTGTGTCCTCCAGACCCCGACACCTCCGCCATCTCCTGCGACAACGGTCACAATGACACGCAGCGCACAGAGCTACAGACGCCCGACTCTCCCACCAACAAGACGCCGCTGGCGCCCGCAATCCCCCATCGAGATCACCCGTCACCCACCAAAGAGAACGGACGCAAGATCAAGAAGCACGGACACTCGCACGGTCACGGCCACTCGCACGGTGGGAACTGCCACTCAGATCAGGAGATGAAGGACGCCGGTATAGCCAGCATTGCCTGGATGGTCATCATGGGCGACGGCATGCATAACTTCAGTGACGGCCTGGCTATAGGTCAGTAGGATGTTCTGTTTTTGTATTTTATCAGCACTGTGTCCACAGATATTTGACAAAAATTCTCAGCTTATGGGCCCTTACCTTAATTTTTCCAGAGCTTTTAGCTGCATTTGGTGGCCCTTAGAAACTGCTGTATTGAGAGTGCATGTGGTAAACTCATGGATATATAAAGACCACTGGACGCAGCATGGGAGGCACTGCCCCATATACTCTTACTGAAGTTGCTCGCTGGCACATGGCGCCAAAAAAGCTCGATTTCTGCACTATTAAATCACCTGACTCTTCCGCATCGTGGAGCCTATAGAGCAAGCACACTAGAGACTTAAGACAGCCAAGCGGCTAACTCCCAGTTAACCCTCCGCTAATGAATGGCTATAAAATGTTTCAGACATGCCGCTCTTCCAGACTTTAGAAATGTTATCAGACAGACTACATCAAATCTTGATAGCGAAGCAAGTTATTTTGCGGGGGTTTGTGACACTCAAAAAAATAAATCTACTGATTCACAGTCATGTCTTTGACAGTGTCGTTCGAAGTTTGGCATCAACGCAAAATTGGCTTCAAAACCTAGTGCTTTTCCTGGGATCTTAAAGTAACTATATGTGCCGCTCTCAAGATGACTTTGTTTTTAGGAGAGAGACTCCAGGAAGTTCTTCTGTTTGGCCGAGGCTAGCTGTTTGCCCCTGTTTCCAGTCATTATGCTAAGCTAACTGGCCACTGGCTCAGGCTTCACTTTTGATGGACAGACCATAGACTGTATAAATAAAGGGGATTTAGTAAACGTGACTTCACCGGACCACCAGTTTGAAGCCTTGAGTTTGCCATCTTAATCACTCCCACCTTGGTTTTTTTAAACAGGAAATGACCACATTTATTCGAAGCAAAACCGACTTGAATACCTGCCTATATCCTGCCTGACAGGTCAGCCACTGGAAATCACAATGTAGCCGCGCCCTAAAGCATAGACTGCTTCCCAGCTGGCACTGGTTGTCAATTAGTTTGAAAAAGAGGCGACAAATTATTGAAAAAAATATTTTAAAAAAGGAGAAAAATGTCCACAACACTATTTTTATTTCATTAGAATTATATATTTACTATTTAAAAAATACATATATAGTTTTGCATGTTTTTGTGTGTGCGTGCGTGCGTGTGTGCGTGCGTGCGTGTGGGGTGGAGGCATTTTTTTTACTTTTGTCTTAGCTTCTCCTTTTATTGCTTATTTTCAGGTAATTTTCATGTTCCTTTATACTAATTTCTTGCTATTTTTTGGGCCAAGTCTTGTGAAGTTGCTTAATGCCCCCTCACCATGTCACCAGAAATCAAACCAATGACGTGACATGAGAGTGGTATCAATATTTCAGCACAATCGCAAACAGGAGTTTCCTTGCTTACATGTTCCTGAACTTGTGTTTACAGGCGCAGCGTTCAGTGCGAACCTGACAGGAGGCATCAGCACATCAGTGGCTGTTTTCTGCCATGAATTACCTCATGAACTCGGTAAGTGGAGTGCAACAAAAGAAAGTGCCAAACAAAACAAAACAAGTCATTTTCTCATTACGCACTTGACACTTCACACTTCATTTCCCCAACAATTGGAACAAAGCTGTATTGTGAAGGCCTCGCAGTTAGCTCACATAATGATAACCAGTGTCTGAATCACTGCCTCATGCAAACTGCGTTTTCTCTTAACTCGGACTGAAACCTTAATCCGAGGAAGTCGCACAACCCTCGCTCCCTTGGAACTTGTTAAAAACCTGGCGGTGTCAATAATCATCACTCTTCTCCTCATTCCAGAAAAAAAAGTCATTTTTTTCCCCAATTAATAGCTTTTTGTCTGACAGCGGCGAAATGGCTCGTCAACGTGTCTGTCAGCGGAGATGATGTACGGCGCCTGGCACACATTGTTCAATACAGTCAGGCTCAAAGATGGTACAGCTGCCGGTGCGTTCATTTGCATTCAAATCTGTTCTCTCCGAGGACCCATTTGATTCAGTTTGACTCAGCAACACTAGACATTTTTGTTTGGAGCGTTTTTTTTTTCTCTTTTTACTCCACAGTGCTCTCCTCCGCCTGTTTGTTTATAGTGTGAGGAAGAGGTGGCGAGAGCGGGGTGAAAAAGACAGACAATGGGGCCATCCACTGCAGATCAGTACTAATGATGTGTCGTGTCCTGGTGCCGTTTCCATGCCTCGTTTGTGTGCTTGATGAATAGAGCAGTGTCAATTACGAATAACGGCCCACGTTTGTCTGCCTGCTCCCCCTTGTGTTCACTAGCAGCATCCTGTCCTGCTTTTTTTTTGTGTTTGGGGGAAAATGAGGAAAATCTGCCTCTGTTGAAAGCATCTACGTGATGAGGGGAGGTTGACCACAAACAGGCTGCAAAAACCTGCTTTAAAGTCTGTGATGTGTAGCATTTAGTTTTTTTAAAGGAATATTTCAAATCTTTTTAAGTGGTGTTGAATGAGGTACTTAACCCTTTGAAACCTGGATCATCCTCACTTTTTTTGTGCTGTGTTTGGATGCCCTTTACAAGCATCTAAACCTTTGAAACATGATAAAACTGTTTTGATTTTTTTTCTTTTTTTTTCAAGAGCATGGGTAATACAGGCAGATAGCAACTTGGCATGAGATCTTCTGCAAAATATGAAAAAAATAAAAGATGATAAAAGATAATAACCTTGGCTAAAAAGAGATATAGAGGGAAAATCGCCAGAAAATTGTCAAAAAAATTATTATTATTGTTAACGTTTTTATAATTATTGTTACAGTTATTGAATCCAAACTAACCCTTTTAAACACCAAGGTCATACAACAGAAACAATGATGCAAATGGTCTTTTTTTCTCTTTTGAATGTGTGGTGTCATTCGGTGCCCCCTCTCTAAATTCTGATGTTTTTGTCCGTTAATGCAGCACAGGCGGGGCTCTACATAAGTTCTTTTTTTCCTCAGCAGCAGTTTGTGGATCGCTAGGTGAATTTTCAACTGCACTCCTATCTGTCGATCTGTTCAGAGCTGATCAGATCAATGGATGAGAGGCTCCTCTTAACTACTGCGAGTGACTTTGAACTTTTAACCTAGTAGACTGAACAGTTTCACTTTCCATGTGCTTGACATCAGTACATGAGTAAACTTTTAAATTGCAAAAAAAGTAAAAGGTGACAAGAAAATGACCTGGAGATGTGTGGGGGACCCCCTGCTGTTTTTCTTAATGAAGTCTCATATTGTAGAGAGTGATATTATGGCTTCATTGCCAGGTCCAAAATTGCTATCTGACGGCAACGTAAAGCGGTGAAAATATTCTGACTGATTTTTAGCTGTCTAAAATGGGTTTTGCTGCGGCTCCCTCCACAGCAGTACACTGCTTAGCTTCTGTGGTGGCACCCCAGCCTGCTTCTCCAAACTGGGGCCGTGCCGACTGACATCGACTGTGGTGATACACTGACTGTGGATAAGTACCTCATAGAATCCAACTTCAAAAGATCTCTCCCTTGAAGTGCTGAAAAAAATCTGCATTTATGTGCTTCATCTGTGAGGCTCCAGGCTCATAAAGAACAAGATGGCTAAGTGCTTTGACTCTGGTCCAACATTTTCATCTCTATACTCGGTTTCCAGAGTTTCCAGATGGTCGACTGCCGCACGAGCGCCATCTCAAGCGGCACGTGAAGATTTTTTCGAGATCATTCCCTCCCTGTGCTGTTTCACATTTCCTGTTGATTCGGCTGCCGTTCCTCAGGCGCACTTTGCCGTCGTGCCTTGGCCCCTGTAGGGCCGCTTGTCAGACAAACCCAGCAGTTTGACAAGTGCACCTCTCAGCTCCTCCTGAACACAAAAGCCGTCCCCCGCCTGGCAGCTGGATGGCAAAGATGATGATTATGAGGGTTCTTTAACCACCCAGAGTGAAGCTAATTGGCAGTGATGGGTGTGTTAATTGCGGCAGATGAGGTGGCGGCAGGCGTGTCTGACTGTCGGACGCATTGGAACCGGGAAGGCAGGAAACGCCAGTTGAAGAGGGAAAAAAAAGAGGGCCATTGAAGTGAGGTGTGCAGACGGTCTCTCTTTAACTTCTCCCCCTTCTTTTCTGCCGGTTTGATTGATGGATGAGAGCAGAGTGGTAATATATTCATTGAGGTAATTAGCAAGGAAAAGAGGCCGCTTGTTACATGGCGCAGGAAATGTAGGCCACCCCCTTCTCAGTATTCATCTCTCTCCAAATCCAGGGCGTTTCCGCTGAGACTTGGGCCTCTTCCCGCTTTTGGCCCGGCAATGATTGAAGAGGGTAGAGAGGCTACGGCGTGCATGTGTAATCATAAGTGCATCAGAAGAGAGTTAAAGACATATTTCTTCGAAAGCAGCCGCTCCTGGTCTGTTTTCCACCTGCTCCGACACAGAGAGCGGCGGCAGATGTATGGAGGGAGTTCACTTTGAACAAGTTCACCTCATCACCAACGGCAGAACAGACTGAGAGAATAAAAGGAAACACGGCATGACACGCGCTGAGCTATTCACCGAGGGGTTTATACACAGCTTCACTTTGCAAAGCGTAAACAGAAATCGGACACACTGCTGTCACTGTTACTTTTACCTTTCATAAACAACTTAAAAACAAGCCGAATCATCCATGGTGCTGAAGTTGTTGGGATACGTGTCAGAAAATGAGATGGGTGCATGGGAATTTTCTTTAACCCTTTGAACCCTGAGCAAATTGAAGGAAAAAAAAACCAGAAAGGAAAGTTTGAAAAGCCAAAAACCTAGGAAAAGGTTTAAATATATATATATATATATATATATATATATATATATATATATATATATATATATATATATAAAGAAAATTGCAAAAAAAGAGACAAAAAAAGACAGACATTTTTTTAAATTACCAAAAAAAAGCAAAGTTTAAGAAAATCATGAAAATTACCAAACAATTTGCAAAAATAAAAGGAAAGTGAAAACAAAAGCCAAAGAACGGACCTGAAAAACAAAAACTTAAGAAATAATAATACAAAAACTTAATTTTAAAAACATAATTGTGATGATTATAAATAAAGTTGAATGGCCATTTTTCCCTAGCTGTTGTTAAACAATAATTTCCGAAATGTACTAATTGCTAACCATTTGTGGGACATTTCTTGCCAAGTTGTCCATTGCTTTTTTCCCCCAAAATAAATCAAACCAAGCTCAGCGTTCAAAGATTTAACTTCTTTTGAAAGGCATCTGAACCCAGCACAAGACAATGGATGTAGACCCAGGTTGTAAAGGGTTAATGGTGTTTAAATGTGTCTCTCCTGGCTGACAGGTGACTTCGCCGTGCTGCTGAAAGCGGGGATGTCGGTGAAGCAGGCCATCGTCTACAATGTGCTGTCCGCCCTCATGGCCTACGTTGGCATGCTGATCGGCACGGCCGTGGGCCAGTACACACACAGTGTCACCAGCTGGATCTTCGCCATCACGGCTGGCATGTTCCTCTACGTGGCCCTGGTGGATATGGTAAGTTGGCACGCCGCACTCGATAATTGTCTCCCTCCTAACAACATCGGTCTAACTTTGCCTCCTCTCCCACGCGGGCAGTCAGCCTCCGTCGCCTCCTGATCTGCAGTGCTAATTCCAGTCTGATCCAAACTTTGTCTCTTTCATAGCTGCCAGAAATGCTTCACGGGGACAGCGAGGACCACAAGCGCTGCCAGCTGGGACACTTTATCCTGCAGAACCTGGGCATGCTCACCGGGTTCGGCATCATGCTGCTCATCGCCATCTTTGAAGACCGCATCGTTTTCGATTTTGGCTTTTAGTCGTGGAGAGAGAGAGAGAGAAGGGGGGAGAGCTGGATGTATCAGTATTGTTCTTCTTGGCCTTAACATGCTTTGTTTGCAATGTAACGGCTCAGTCTTGCATGCAGTGTGGGTCTCGTTCATGGCCAGTGCCTCCATTCCAAACATGCGGCGGTAGCTTAATGCATATCTCATGACTCTGCCAGTGGTGTTTACACTCTGCTCCTCCATTACCTCTCCACTGTCAGCCTCAATCTGTCAGCTCCCTGTGAAGCAAAACAACAAAAAAAAGGCCAAGTGAAGGAAGAGCGAGGCCGCACAGCGACCAGAAACATCTCCTCCGCTCTGAATGGCCTTTATAAAAGTGCTGTGGCGGCGCAGGGGAGCGCGACCCCGCAGAGAGGCAGCTGCCATGGCCCAGCAGCTCACCGCCTATGCATCATCACCTGTTGTTAGCGTGTTGTCGTCTAACCCCCCCCCCCGTCTCATATCCACTCTGTGTTGTGTCCCATCATCCATGTCTTATACATCTGGAGTGTGTTTTCTACCCGCCATCCATCATCGGCTTCCGATGTCATCATGCTGTGTATCAAACATCTCCGTGTCTCTCTGTGCCAAGCCCTGGCCACTGGAGCGGCTCCGCAGCAGCGACGCTCAGTTTAGCCGCCGACTACATCTGGAATAAACCCCTTAGCTCATGTCGCTTCACCTTCAACAAGTGTTGACAGCCTTAAGCTGCAGTGTCAAAACAGAAAAGTGTTTCCCGACTTTGCGTTGGAGGTCGTCGAAATGGCTCAGTGTTGATGTTTTTTCGCTGCAACTTTCCGTTTGTCATGTCAGAGTCGTTTTATTGTCTAATCTGATGTTTGGGATTATTAAACCTTTGTAGTTCATAGCTAACACAGCTGCCAAACCTTTGCAATGAGCATTTAAGACTTTCTTTTTAGAAACTAGTTGTTCTTTCTTTTTAACCCTTTGAAACCTGTGCAAATTGGCTTGATTCATTTTTTTTTCATTGGAAGAATGCAATGAGACACTTAAAGAGGAAAGAAAGAGAGTAAAGTTATAGTGAGGATATATATGGACAAGGACATATATGCTTATTTCTTAGTCTCTTTATCAAGGTACTTTTCTGTACCTTGATAAAGAGACTAAGAAATACAGAGAACATGTAAAATGTATTAAAACAACAAAAAAGTCAGAACAAAATTGCTTCTTGGGACTGAAGTCAATATGTAGTGTGAAACATGGAATCGTACAACCATAACAAAGGTAGATCAAACAGTCAATACAGAGCGTTGGATGTGTATTGAATGCAGCCTGGTGTAAACACACCAGAAGAATAGTGTTGTAAATCTCAGATTGTCTGCCAAAAAGAGACCGAGACATGCTGAGTGGAGAGTCACACTAAATACTTAAAACTTTAGCGCGGTTATGTTGTTTCATTTCAAAGCATTTGCATTTTTAAAATATATTTCCTGAATGTTGTGGATGTATGTTAGTAAAGAGACTACTGAAAAATAAATATTTATAATGATTATAAAATAACCGAAGACTTTTGCACAGTAATGTTTAAAAAAAAAGAAATTTGTATCCAATTAGAGAAAAATTCAAAGAAATGACCAGAAACTTAGCACAAAAAATGAAAAAAACAAAATCAAGCAGATGACCTTTAAAAAAAAAGTCTTTAAAAAATAATAACTCTGTAACATAATCTTAAATATACATACATGCGTACGTAATTCTGATAATTAGAAATTTAGTTTTCTCAGCATTTTTTCCTAGCTTTTTAAAAAAAAATCAGGACATTTACTTTGCAGGACATTTCCCTTTTTAGTTGCTCATTGCTTTTTTTCCCATGTTTTTGAAATTCAAAAATCAAAAATTCATCAGAAATCAAATTCATCAGAAATACTCTTAATGCGTCAGAACGCTGCGCAAAACAAATTGATGTCGATCCAGGTTTCAAAGGGTTAAAGGTTTGACAATCTGTAGCCAGAGAAGACATATCCTCATTAGGCCTTTTTATTATATCTTTCTTCATAAGAATCAGTAGCTTCAAAATGTGAATCCAGTTAAAAAAAAAAAAAAAAAGTGTTGTAGTTTACTAGATTTATTTAGGGTGCCTAAATGGTGCTGCGTCCGGTCGGACCACCCTGCAGTGGACATTTAATGACAGTAGGATGAAGAGATGTCACACAAATGCAGATTTGTTTTGATGTACTGTAAATACATGAGGACTTTATTATAGTGTCAGTAGCAGAGCAGCCAAAAGCTAACTTTTGTTGCTGCTAAATAATAGTTTTAAAAGTACTTCTGTCGAGGAAATTCCCTGACAATCGGAGTGAGCAGAAGACGGTGTTTTTGCATCATGACAGTGTGACGGCGTTCCCTGCACTTGTAACTCAACTTATCAAACCATGAAGGCAAAGATTATTATAATTTTTTTTGATTGTTTATACAAGCTTTCCCCTCGATGTTTGCGAGGGTGTGCGTTATCGTCACTCTGCTGACCGTGCCAAAAACCGGCCCCAGTGTGGATCCTCAGTGGCTGGTGCTTGACACCGCGCCCTCCCTCCGCCCCCCCGACATTCCATTGGCTGTTCTGCGGCTCACATGCTAAGCTAGCTCGCCTAGCTTCAGCTGCTGGAGCACACAGATATCGTGTGTGGCTTCATTTATCCTGTCACTATGTGACATCCATCATGGTACGTCTCAGCTTGCTGTAAATCATCGTCAGTCACATTGAACTCGTGTTATTGATGCGACTGAATCATGCATGAAGCATGAGTGAAACGGTACAGACGTTGTGTTGAGTGTACTTTTTTTTTCTCGGCCTTTGTACTACAGAGTTAAACTATTGAAAACCTTTGTTACTTTTTAAATTAAGTGTGTGTGAAGATCAGGAGGGATTCTTTGGGGCGTAGTGCAGCTGTTCTTTTTACAGGCATTTTATTATTTCATCTGAGGTTCAACAGGACCCAAATGTGTTTTCCATTTTAACATCAAGTAAAGTTCATATTTTAATCTCTAAAATCTCAGCTTATTCCACATTTATTTGGTTGTTCCTACAATATTCATTTTGATTGCGTTTTTTTTTATTTTAAAAGAAAAGGGATCCTTTTTTTTGAAACATCACTTCTCCCTTTAGATCCTGTATGTTTAATTCAAAACTCTACTGTCAAGTGTGGGATAAGAGTCAGTAACACTTTCGACACTACGCCCCAGAGAACACGTTTCTTCACTGTTTATTAGGCAACAAATTGTCTGTTAAATGACAGTCCATGATTGTTCTCATTTTTGCTTTGTTGTCTGTATGTTTGTTAAGTAATCTGAATATCAAATGCAAAGTGTGACATCCTTGCTGTTTGCCTGTCTGTGCATTCTCCCCAATACGAAGAGAAAATAAACCCTGAAAAGCTCTCTGATGGTTCTAGCATATTGTTGCAGAGACAACCTGTGTGCCGCTGCAAACCCACAACAATCGTAATGCATTTTTCTGCCCCTCGCTTCTGCCGTCAACAATCACACTGAAACACGGTGTGACGTGGTGAAATCAGATATCCGTAATGTTCTGCTGTAATGTTTGGAAGTATTACTGTATCTTCAAATACCAATGTCCATAGGCTACTGTATATCTACAATCAACTGAATCATCGCAATGCTGTAATACTTAAAGGAATACTTCACCCACAAAATGATTATTTGTATATCAATTACTCTTCCCGTTTTACTCAAAAAACTCAAATTTTCTTACATGTAACCACGGTGTACGAAAAATCCAAAAACTGAGAAGATTCGTGATGAATTGCAGTGAAGGTGGTCCACGTTTAACATCAGTAAAACCGTACCAAAATGTCCGTTTACAAACTCTCACACAACTCATGCAGTATAATATTTTTTATCCAGTTAAACAGTAAGTACTTTCCAAAACTTGTGAATTTTTAAACTTTTCTGTTTAGAGCAGAAGTTGGAAACTCAAGAGCTACCCTTTTAGTCTGGCTTTGATTTGAACTGTACCTATTTATTGACTATTTATACATTTTAATGTTTTACTAGATGGTATATCATCTTAGTATTTTTCACATATGTATTTGTATACATATGTATTGTTACTGATATTTTATTTATTTGTGTATTTGTTTTCATCATTCTATCTACAGGTTTTCATTCATGGTGGCGTTTCCTCCGTTTCTGGTTTTAATGAGTGCTCTTATGTTAGTGCTTTCCTTCATTACAAAGTCTCGCTTTTTTCACTGTGTGTATGTGTGTGTGAGTGTGTATATATACTTCTGTGTATGATGTTGTCGACACAGAGATGTTTTACACACCAAGGTTTTCAGTGAAAATGCATGTGTTTGAGAAGTACTGAGCATACGCGATACAAAAGATTCGGAGTCTACTCCTCGAGTTGTGAGAGTTTATAAATGGATGTTCTGATACGCAACAAAAATCGGAGTGTTAAAATTTCAGGGCTTAACAATTCAGTTTGATGGGAATGAAGTTGACGGCGTTGATGTGGTCAGTGTTAACTCCGCAGAGATGCAGTTAGGCGCTGCCTACAGCTGGAGCCGGTGACACCAGTCGCAGCTATTTTGTCCCTCCACAGGGTAAGTTCAAGCTTTCTGAAGCGATTGTAAGTTAATGCTACGAGCTGCAGTCTGTACACTGTGACATCTATATGACATTTGCTTCACAAATCCTTGTTTGTTTCCATGAATGAACAGCAATTTCGTACAGGTTATTAGCTGATGTTAGCTTGCAGTATGTGGTAGCTAGCTAACAGTTACTATCTCCAACTTTACGGAAAAATTGAGCTTTTCCTTTTTTATAATAGTGTTTGAGGCTGGCACTAATAGCTGGAAGAGTTTTGTTTTGTTTGTTTTATTAGCCTTTACCGTGGTTGAACATCAAACAGTGTCCCAACAGGAAGACACACATCTTTGCCGCACAAGTGTGGACTTCTCTCTGTGACTGGGACATGTATATTTGACTTTCATTGCTTTAAAAGTTCATTTACTTTGTAATATCTCCTCTCAGGCACCTCCACATCAAAGCAAACAGAGGAGAAAGCAGTCTGCTCCTGGGATCGTGACGCTGTTCTGCTGTTCCCCTCCCCTCCCTACAAAGGCTATGTAAGTCACAATTATTGTTAATATGATGCTTTGGATGGCTGTTGTGATAGATTTGCTGTGTTTTACGTGATTCTCGTGATTCATTAAGAATTTTCTGGGTTTTTGAATTTTTTGTTCACAATGTATACATGTGAGAAATGTTTTTATATATGTGTGTGTGTATATATATATATATATATATATATATACATATATAGAATGTGGGTGTAGTATTTCTTTAAGGTAACTAGACATGCAAAGGCTCAGCCACCTTTGGCACTACATATTGTAATCCATAATAGTCAGTTTTCTATCAAGGCAGTAAAAACAGAACAGACGTTTTTGAAACAGTACTCCATTACAAACAACTAGTAGTCATTGTAACCTAATTATTACCTGTTACTATTATATTCATTTAGATTTTAATGTACTGCGTAAAAGAGAAGCCGTGTGTTTCGTTTTCATTCTTTTTTTAATGACACGTCAGTGTGAGACAAAGAGAGACTAAGAGCTGAGCTGGCAGAGCAGTGCTACTCCGCGTCTGATCCAGTGTTCAGCAGGCACATTAGAGTTGAGCGTCATGGCGATGACATAATTGGTAGAGTGGCCGGTTGTAGACAGGGTGCCACGCCGCTCACTGGTCTTGTAAACCGGCGCCACGTAGCACATCCTCTGGGGAATGTCCTGCCGTTTGACGGGCTTCAGCCACATCTGACAGAAAGACAGGAACGAGGACACAGAGGGGCAGACAGGGTCAAATGATTGGATTTTGACATTTAAGTTGTGGCTGCCACATTTGCCTACTCGAGCTAGCTACTTTAGCAAATGGTCACTGACATTTACGGGCTTTTTTTGCACTCAAACCATTTGACTGGTGGACAAACAACAAATTTAAGTCTTTTTCATGTCACAGAAACAAAAAAGATCAGATTATGTTTACTGTTCAAAGGTCGGAACATGAAAAACGGTGGAAACTAACCGGCATCTCCATTTATTAACAAATTGGAACTTTTGGGACATAAACTTATAAAACAATAGCATTAACAAGGAAGAGTCCCCCCTGGGCTATTAAGAAGTCTTGGTTATGCAAAAGGGATAAACTGGGCCACTCAAAAAAACGTCTTTTAAAAAAAAAAAGAAAAACAAAAACAGTTTGAGTTGCAGCCAGAAAAGTACTCATCTGGTTCCATAACGGGCGCCTCTGTGAAGATTTGCATTTCAAAGCCAGCCACGGCAGCCTCTGTTGTGATTTTTCCCCCCACATATAATAAACACATTTTTAATTAAGTTCCGCTCTTGTCAAAAACTGATTCCGTTAATAACTTGCCCTGAAATGTCTGAATATTAAAAAAGTCAGTCTTGTGCATTATTCATAATCACTGAATGCATTGTGAGGAAGAGAGAACAGAGGGAAAATTAAATAAAAAAAAAAAAACAAAAAAAAAAAAACAGGGAAACTTGATCAATCCTCGCTCTCTGCCACTGGCACTGTGTTCCATCACTCTGTCAGTCTGCTTTCATATACCATATCAAGCTCTGTTAATTAATAAAAGGATGAGAGAGCAAAGGAACGAGGCCTCCTGCAGGCACAATGTAAAAAAAAATAGAAGTGCTGAAGCTGCTGCTCAGCGTCGGGTCCAGAGAACCCGGTTGTGAACATCCTCCAGCTACAGTATGGTGGTTGTTGTTCACTTTCTCCTCTGAGACTCGCAATATTGGGTTCTGATAGACAAAAAAATGCAGCTCATAGGAGTTTACAAGCTGAATAATGATGGAATCTGCCCCATTTTCATAATTTGATACGTGAACAGATACTATCTATCTTCTCTTTTGACACCCGCAGAATCAACGCACCTCCACCCTCAAACTTAACCTAACAATGTCTTATGCAACAAGGATCTATTTTTCTTTTGACTGGTTGTCTGCAGTGTTTTCTGCCCTACGCTTGCAAGTAATTTTACATTAGAGCTTAATATTTGCACTACAACTGCAGTCTCAAACCTTAGCAATGTAGAAAACTTGCGTCACATTTCTCTCTGCATATTTGTACTTTAGGCAGTTTAGAATGCACCACTTTCAACCCTCATACTAATTCAAACTAGGCAATTAAATTCTTAAATGATGAGAAGCACCTGTATCTTATAACCTTTCAACTAAAATTGCACCTCAAATGGGAGATTCCAATTCTTGACTTCTCATA